>NW_027468848.1:1462500-1502500 GCF_046254945.1 Alosa pseudoharengus
TCCTATAGGCCAAAGTGAGAGATTTAAATTTAATTCTGGCTACTGGAGAGTAACTAGGAGAGGAGTTACATGTGTCCTCTTTGGCTGATTGAAGACCAGGCATGCTCCAGCATTCTGAATCAGCTGTAATGATCTTATTACACAAGGTCTGTAGTTCTTCACCTCAGTTAGATTAAGTGTACTTTTCTTTAGCAGAGGTGTAACCCTAGCCTGTTTAAAAGAATAAGGAACTATTCCAGAACTGAGTGAAGCATTAAATACATGTGTGACTGCTGGTAGAACAGCGGGTGAGATAGACTGTAGAAGAGTGGACGCGACAGGATCTAATGGGCATGTTGTTGGACGACTTCGCTGAAGCAATTGAGAGACTGCTTCCTCATCAAGAGGAGAGAAAGAGTCAAATGATGCGGTCATACTAACACAAGGCAAAGCCCTCTGCTGACAGTGAAGTAGCTGTAGTGAAGCCCTCTGCTGACAGTGAAGTAGCTGTAGTGAAGCCCTCTGCTGACAGTGAAGTAGCTGTAGTGAAGCCCTCTGCTGACAGTGAAGTAGCTGTAGTGAAGTCATCTGCTGACAGTGAAGTAGCTGTAGTGAAGCCCTCTGCTGACAGTGAAGTAGCTGTAGTGAAGCCCTCTGCTGACAGTGAAGTAGTTGATGGTGGTGGTGGAGGATTGAGAAGAGACTTGAAAGTGGAAAAAACATTCTACTGTCAGTGGTGCTCTCAATCTTGCTTTGATAGAATGCCTTTTTTGCAAGTGTAACAGTGGATGAAAAGGATGACAGCAAAGACTGGTAGTTACTAAGATCTCTCTTCCATCTCTGGATTTACGCCATTTCCTCTCAGCAGCTCTAAGTTCCTTTCGTACTGAGACTATACTGTTAGTCAGCCATGCAGACATCCCAACCTGCAAAAAGTCATTTCAGGGAGGTATCACAAAGCCCCCCCCCCCCCCCAAAAAAAAAAAAAAAACAATAACCTACTTAAATACAAATTAATATGTTCAATAATGTCTAGTCAGTACACCAAATCAAATAAGGAAGGCCTACTGTAGATAGAAATTTTGAGAATAAAATATGCAGATTTTGGTAGTTTGGTCTTTTCATGTAGCCTTGGCAACTAGCCATCTAGTAGGCTATAGGCCTGAATAATATGCTCATGAATTGACACTTGTTAAACTCACCTCATACCCGCCATGGGTAATGCTAAAGTGACTATTACAAACAGTGCGGCGTGCAAGACTAGGCCTATCATTATGTTTTACTCTTATGAGACAAGGGTAGCCTACACTTTAAAATGGGTCTTATATTTTCTTTTTTTTTTTTTGAGGCACTGACTCTGCCATGATGCTCCTGTTCCTACACTAAACTGATACTGGTAGAAATGAAAATTAAATTGAAATATTTCATGGAAAATATATGTTCATTTTGAATTTTGATGCCAGCAACATGTTTCAAAAAAAGTTGGGATGGGAGCATGTTTACCACAGTGGTAAACATGCTCCCATCCCAACTTTTTTCTGCTTCACCTCTTCATTTAACAACAACCTGTAAATGTTTAGGAACTGAGGAGACCATTTGCTAGAGTTTTGAGTATGAAATGTTGTCCCATTACTCCCCAATATAGGATATCAGTAGATCAACTGTATAGGGTATTCTAATCTTAGTCATGTTTTTCATTCCATTCTGCACCTAATTTGACAAATCTGGACTGCAGACAGGCCATCTTAGCACCTGGACTCCTCTTTGGAGAAATACTGTTTAAATATGTGCAGAATTCATTCAATTGGCATTGTTTTCCTGAAATATTCAAGGTCTTCCCTGGAAAAGACATTGCCTGGATGGCAGCATATGTTGCTCAAAACCTGTATACATCATTCAGAATTGATTGTACTTTGCCAAATGTGCAAGATGCCCATGCTGTAGGCACTAATGCTCCTCCACACCGTCATAGATGTTGGGTTTGGAACTGAGCACTAAAACAAGTTGGAAAGGTTGGATACTTGGATTGGCCCTCTCCTCTTTAGCCCAGATGAGTCCATGATTTCCAAAAAGAATGGCAAACTTTGATTGGTCTAACCACAGGACCTTTTTCCACGTTACCTCAGTCCATTTTAAACAAGCTCAGGCCCAGATAAGATGGTGGTATTTTCTGTATCATGTTTCAATACCACAATTTTAGCTGTTACAATTTTGACTGTAGTTTTTTAATTGAGTATCAAACTGTGCCCATAGATAATGGTTATCAGAGGTTTTCCTGAGCATATACAATTACAGGTCTGGAAACAGGTCTGGTTTTGATGCAGTGCCATCTGAGGTCCAAAAGACCATGGCCATCCAATTTGTTTTCAGCTCTTTCCCTTGTTTGCAAAGATTTCTCTGGATTCTCTGAATGTTTTAATAATATTATGTCCTGTAGGCGATGAACTCTCCAAATCCACAATTTCATGTTAAGAAGCATTAAAATGACATTGTTTCATCATTTGTGCCCACAGGTTTACACAGAGTGATGAATACCCCTACATCTTTACTTCTAAGAGACCTTGCCTCTCTGGGATGCTCTTTTTCATACACAATCGTGTTGCCAGTGACCCTAATTAGTTGTGAAACATTCTTCCTTTTGTTTTCTTTATCATTACACAACTTTTCCAGCATTTTGTTACCCCCGTCCCAACTTTTTTTTAAACATGTTGCTGGTATCAAATTCAAAATGAACATATATTTTCCATTAAATAGTCAAATTTGTCATTTTCAACATTTGATATGTTGTCTGTGTCCTCTTTGCAACTAAATACTGTATGAGTTTTAGAGATTTGCAGATTATTACATTCTGTTTTTATTCACATTTTACACAATGTCCCAACTTTTTCTGTTTTGGGGTTGTACTATAAACAGGAGTATAAACACAAACGTGTCACCCTTAGTTACGCTCAAGCATATATAAACACAAACATGTCACCCTTAGTTACGCTCAAGCATATATAAACACAAACGTGTCACCCTTAGTTACGCTCAAGCATATATAAACACAAACGTGTCACCCTTAGTTACGCTCAAGCATATATAAACACAAACGTGTCACCCTTAGTTACCCTCAAGCATATATAAACACAAACGTGTCACCCTTAGTTACCCTCAAGCATATATAAACACAGGCCCGGATCTAGGCTGCTCAGATTGGGGGGGCAAATAGAAATTTGGGGTGGGCACAACACGACACACACACACAACATTTACACTACGCAACAAAACCGCTCAGTTTCACCTACAAATGGCTTACTTTTCACTTTAAAACCCTTATTTAATAGCAAACATGACATATTACATAGAACTGTTAATCATAGAACTGTTTTTTCACAGATATCTAGACTATATTTAACATTTATTTTCTATGTGGCCTGTTATGAAATCATGTATTGAACAATTTAAACACACTGAAACCTGAAGCCCAAAGTTGGAGACATGCATTTAGACATTGCTGCAAATGTAAAACGGATTGCTCTGGAATGGCTAACTGTACAGGGGAATGATTTACACCTTTGTGTTCGGTCTGCTGTTTTTTCTGATATATGGTTTGTCATGTGTCCGGGAAAAATTTGTGAAGTATTCCACCGAGATGAATGGGTAGGGAGATGGGCACAGAATGTAACATGACTAAATTAAAGTTACTTCTCTCGCAAACCATTTACCACAACAACTTGCTTTTTTAACATTGTTTAAAAGCTGAGAAAAAGCTCTTTCGTGTGATGTGATACATGTAATATCTGTGTAAAGAGTAGGCTATCGGGAGTAGGCTAGTTCAGCAAAGAATGGGTGAATTTGGACGCACTTTCTTGCCGTGCGATGTCACATTCTCCTCTGCGTAAAAGACATAGGCTAAATGAATTTGCATTGTGAACGTTAAGCTTAATTTGACAGGCCATAGGCTAAATAAAAATCGCCGGATGCAAGTCGGATGCAAAGCAGAATATAGAAAGAAAGGGGCACCAAGGCCACAGTGGCCTGTGAACCTCCGGTTTTCAAAGGGTCATCACGGCCAACGCAAGGGGCAATGACGTGGCCGCCGTAAAATTCCCATCCTGCTTATAACACAGTTAAGGAATGACCAATGTTAACAAACTAACTGGCTAGATCACCTTAGAAAGCTAACATGCACATTAGCTAAAAAACAAACCTTATTCCAAACGAGGATCATACAAACACTAACACTATAAAGGTCTTTATTTAAACCAGCAACAAGAATCTATATATCTAGTAGGCTAGCCTATAACCTTTATTGAAATATAGCTAAGCCCTCTCTACTGAAGTATGAAACAGCAAGTGATGCACACAGTGTGGAATGGTAGAGGCAGGGTGCGATTTGTAGGGGGGGATGGTGGGGATTTCCCCACCTCTGGTTTTCCTCTCCCTACCTCTGCTAAATTATTTTTATCCCCGGTGGGGACAACATTTATCCCCCTCTGCCCCTAATATTGATTAATGCTACTTCATATAAGTAAAGCGCTGCAACGTGAGAACAGTCTAGTAGGCTAGCCTACATAATAATCTGACATCAGAAACGCACTGTCACCGTCAGCATGCTGCTGACACAGTGGCTGCGTGATAACTTAATTTGGCCTTGATCGTGCAGGACATTTCAGAATGTCGACTGTGTAATCCATCATAAATGGCTAGTTTCAATGGAAAAGTTAGCTGGACAAATGAAAGAAAACGAGAAGGATTCAGTGAAGCATATCGTCATATTTTAGAACCTTCAAAATTAGAAAACTGATGCAACTGAGATGGAGGACAACTGCACGTAGAGTAGAACGTAGGCCTATTGTCCGAAGGAACTTACATTAAACTAGAAATGCAATTCCAAGGAATTACCAGTGCATGAAAATGCTAAAGTTGTGATGTAAAATATCATGTATAGTTAAAACAGATAATAAAGAGATGGTTACTACGGTGATGCTAGGATAGACATGGTGGTTGCATAGCTTAATAAAAGTTGATAGTTTAAAAGTAGACTGTTTAAAAGTTGAATGTAGATAGTTTAAAAGTTGTTGATAGACAGTAGATAGTTTAAAAGTTGTTGATAGACAGCTAGTTTAATAGATAGTTTAATGATAGTTTAAAAGTAGACCATTTAAAAGTTGAAGGTAAATTGTTTAAAAGTTGTTGACAGACTGGAAGTTGAATGAATGTTGATATTTAAATAGTTTAATGGCTGTGCATAGGTAGATATTTGACGATAACTGAAAGTTGGAATGGCTCTAATGTTCGCTAGTAGTTATGCTAAGATTTTTAACTATGCTAACCATGCTACTTAGCTAATGTTTTATAGCAGTGCTAGCAATGCTAACCTGCTAACCATGCTACTTAGCTAACGTTTTCTAGCAGTTTAATGAATGTTGATATTCAAATAGTTTAATGGCTGTGCATAGGTAGATATTTGACGATAACTAAAAGTTTGAACGGCTCTAATGTTTGCTAGCAGTTATGCTAAGATTTTTAATTCTTTTAACCATGCTACTTAGCTAATGTTTTATAGCAGTGCTAGCATGCTAACCATGTTACTTAGCTAACTTAACTAACATTTTCTAGCAGTTTTACTAAACATGCTAACTATGCTAACAATGTTAGCATGCTAACTATGTTAACCATGTTACTTAGCTAACTTAGCTAATAATTTTAGCAGTTATGCTAACTATGCTAACTAGCATGTTAACTACGCTAACCATGTTACTTAGCTAACTTAGCTAATCATTTTTAGCAGTTTTGCTAAAAATGCTAACTAGCATGTTAACATGCTAGCATGCTAACTATGCTAACCATGTGACTTAGCTAACTTAGCTAATCATTTTTAGTAAATTTGCTAAAAATGCTAACTAGCATGTTAACATGCTAGCATGCTAACTTGCTAGCATGCTAACTATGTTAACCATGTGACTTAGCTAATCATTTTTAGTAATTTTGCTAAAAATGCTAACTAGCATGCTAACATGCTAGCATGCTAACTATGTTAACTATGTGAACACCTGCCATAGGATTCTAATTGCTTAATGGCCGTATTATGATGTCATAATCGGCAATGTTAAGTCTTTTTTAAATGTTAAAGTTTTTCTTTAATAGTTTAAAAAGTATAAAAGTTTCAAAGTTGAAAAGAGATAGCAACCCGATCTGTTTGAAGACCTACGTTACAAAGTTTGAATGAAGTTTCTAAGTTAAACTGTTCAAGAGAAATTGCGTCTAGAAAAAGTGGTAAGCGGAATAATAATAATAAGAAGAAGTTGCCTAGGAAGAACAGTACAGTGCATTTTCATGCACTGTAATGAGGAGATATTTGCTGAATGTCACAAAAAGTGTTACAGAAATTGCTTGGCATCGCTTATTCAATGGCTCTACCGAAACACCTGTAGTTTGCGGAGGACGAACGAGAAAGCACTCGTTTGATAAATAAGCCAGTAGGCTAGGCCTAGTAGACAAATAACTTTCAGAAATAATCTGTACTGCAAAAACGAATGTTGGTGGGTATTTAAACTATCTAGCGGGTGTTTTAACAGCTGCAAGAAATAGAAGCTTCATGGTCTTTATGTTCTGGTTCATAAATTATTTTCATAAAACTTCAAGTTGCCCTATAACTTTACTCTCCAAACTCTTCACTGCACTGTAGGCAATTAACTGACAGTATGATAGTAGGCTATTTATTTTCTGTAGGCTACAATAAACACATTTATTTTTTCAACTTTTGCAATATTACGCACTTGGCTACTGAACGCAAATCAGCAGGAGAGAGAATGCACGTAGCCTACGCAGCGTGTAGCGCAATGTGTAGGCTATTTGGTTACCAACTAACACTGTTAGCCAAGAACAAGGTGAATTGTATGCTTGTCAAAACGTAGGCTAGTCCTACACTGCTGCTGATCATCATACCAAGCATACTCCAAGCACCACGGTAAACTAAAACTGAAATGTTACAAAGGTGGCAAAATTAATATAGACTATTATTAGCCATGACATTACTAGGCTATGAATCGTTCGTTCATTTTTTTTTTCGGGGGGGGGGGGGGGGTTACAAACGTATTCAAAATCATCCCCCCCTCTGGTTTTTACACAAATCGCACCCTGGGTAGAGGAACGCTGCTGCTCCGGTATTTATACTATCCAACCAGCAAATCAGCACCCTCGAAATTCAGACGGGACGAATTAGAAAAGTGTGATTGGCAGATTAAATAGCTGTCAATTAAAATTGACCAATTAGGTGGGGAGGAAGAAATATTTGGGGGGGCATTGTCCCTCCCAGCCCTATTCTAGATCCGGCCATGTATAAACACAAACGTGTCACCCTTAGTTACGCTCAAGCATATACACACACACACACACACACACACACACACACACACATACACACACACACACACACACACACACACACACACACACACAGGGTTAACCACTAAATAACACTAAGGGATGTACAGGGGTAAGAATTTGAATCTTAAACATCCAAGATGGTATGAATGAGTCTTGTTCTTTCTGATGCCTTGGGGGTGTTAACCAGGACTCCAGGACTTCATCTGAATTCCGCAGAGTTTTTGCACTCTCAGTGCATTTGCTGTGTCTGCAGTCAAACTTGCCAATCTTTTAACTTCTTACTGGACCCCAGCAGACCTGCCAATCAACATTACAGCTGTGAGCGAACAAAACGCTCCCGTAATCAAGTCAATATCACACAAATCACCAGGACACACAAATATCACACAAATCACCAGGACACACAAATATCACACAAATCACCAGGACATTCTGACTCAGGCTTCAGATGCTTCAGCATGATATATGCATTAGACACATTTCAGACTCATAACACACTCATAAGGAGGGAGCACTTGCTGATCAATGGGTTTGATTGGTGTGTGTGATGGAACTGCAGGATGGTGATCAATACCTCGTCATTGCTCTTATTCTGGCTCACACGGATAAACACACACACACACACATACACACATACACACACACACACACACACACACACACACACACACACACACACATACACACGACGCTCCGATTTAATAGAGCATCTCAGGGCTGGTTACCTGCTGAGAGAGGGAGAGAGAGGGGGAGAGAGGGATGAGAGAGAGGGAGAGAGAGGGAGAGAGGAAGAGAGAGGGAGAGAGGGATGAGAGAGAGGGAGAGAGAGGGAGAGAGGGATGAGAGAGAGGGAGAGAGAGAGAGAGAGAGAGAGAGGGAGAGAGAGGGAGAGAGGGATGAGAGAGAGGGAGAGAGAGGGAGAGAGGGATGAGAATGATGAGAGACAGTGTGTTTGTGTAATTGTGTGTGTGTGAGTGTGAGAGAGAGATACCCAGAGAGAGCAATCAGAAGTGAATCTAACTTTGGCTGCTCTTACAAAACTAAATAGCCAAATGTGAGGGGCACGGTGTGGTGGGGTGGTGTGGGTGTGTGTGTGTGTGAGTGTGTGTGTGTGTGTGTGTGTGTGTATGAGAGTGTGTGTGGGGGGTGTTTGTGTGTGGGTGTTGAGTGTGTGTGTGTAATGAGTGCGTGTGTGTGTGGGTGCGTGTGTGTAATGAGGCAGAACTGATGAGATGAGAATAGAGCATGATGGCTTCATCAATATCACACCTATCACACACACAGCTGGAGGCCAGTCCGCATCACACAGCTGATGACTCTGTGTGTGTGTGTGCGACTGTGTGTGTGTGTGTGACTGTGCGTACATCTTAGTGTCCATATGTGGGGTAGGAGAGAATAACTTAAGGGCGTTCACACCAACAACGTTAACTATACAAAAATATTGTTCTCGTTCATATGAATGATGGCGCTTACACATAAACTATAACAATAGTGACATAAAGGGGATCATTTTCAGAGCGATTTTGAGAATGATAAAAAGCTAACAGCCAATCAGATTCCATCATGTAGGAGCCAATCAGATTCGTTAACACAAAGAGAGACTTATCGTTGGTCAGTGTGGACGCTTTTATCGCTATGGTTACAGTTATTGTTATAGTTATCGTTCCTTTAGTCTGAAAACCACACTCTCTCTTTTTAATGTAATTGTAATTTGTAATTGACTGTGCACATGTTGTTGCTATGGCAGTAATTGACTGTGTACATGTTGTTGCTATGGCAGTAATTGACTGTGTACATGTTGTTGCTATATGTTATTGTGTACATGTTGTTGCTATGGCAGTAATTGACTGTGTACATGTTGTTTCTATGATATGCTATTGTTGTTGCTATGATACGCTATATTTAGCAAAATAGCTAGATCCCTGACTTAGCTTAGGCAGGCAGCTAAGCAACGACCCATTTACAGTTTTTCTTAGTTGCTTTGGAACATTTCTCAGATCAGAATGGTAATTCTTAAAACTGTTTGTTCAAACTCCATAGCATCTTATCACTTGTGCACATCAGTGAAGCAGTTTCTCCCCATTTTAAACAAATGGCAATGCTTTCGTACATCCATGCAACTGATTTTGTATAAATATCAGCTGTTTTTTTTTAATTTTCAATAGCTAATGTCATGTTGGTCAAAATGCACTATACTGGTTCCCTGCTGAATAGTCCTAACCCATAAAACAAATTGGCCTTATTTCATCACTTGTGTCATTACATGCGAATGTAATTGAACTAGCTGAACTAGCTGTCATATCTTGTTGTCATAGTCTGTTTAGCAAATACATAGATGTGACCTGACAGACAAGAATCTCAGGGGTGTTTTACTACACACACACACACACACACACAGCTCTGACCAAGGGCTGTTTTACTACACACACACAGCTCTGACCAAGGACTGTTTTACTACACACACACACACACACACACACACACAGCTCTGACCAAGGGCTGTTTTACTACACACACACACACACACACACACACACACACACACACACACACACACACACACACACACAGCTCTGACCAAGGGGTGTTTTACTACACACACACACACACACACACACACACATCTCTGACCAAGGGGTGTTTTACTACACACACACACACACACAGCTCTGACCAAGGGGTGTTTTACTACACATTCACACACACACACACACAGCTCTGACCAAGGGGTGTTCTACTGTATACTGGTCATTTTTCATTTGCACAATGCTATAAAAGCCTTTATTTTCTTTATACCGTCACAATGTCTGTCAACAGTAAAAAACGTTGAAACACATCCACTGTCTTTCAACCAACCTCCTCTACACACAATAATGTGTAACTTTGTGGTTTAGAAATAGAAAATAGTGCTGCCGTGAAAATACTTACAGAGTAAACTGTCATATTGACAACAAGAATTTACAGTTTGACTATCTTGACATAAACAATGGCAACATGACTTGTCATTTTGATTGCACTGACCATTTGGTTGGCATACATATTTGCGTTTGAGGCATAAACTAAGCATTTTGAGCAAGATATGCGCTTTTGCAGGTAATCCACTGTGCAGTGTTGTTTTGAGAAATGTACTAACTGTTGTGCAAATGTGCATTATGGTTTGAGAAATGTACTAACTTTTGTGCAAATGTGCATTATGGTTCGAGAAATGCACTAAAGTGACTGAGAAAAACTGAGAAGCCTCACTTTTTTTCTGCTTGCACCCAGCTATTATAAATGCAACGGTCAGTCGCATCATTGTTCCATCAGGAAACAGTTGAATTTCAGCATCTGGAGGTAAAAAAAGCATGTCAGTCTGAACAGCTCCTTAGTCAACTGACCCTGTATGTACTGTGTGTGTGTGTGTGTGTGTGTGTGTGTGTGTGTGTGTGTGTGTGTGTGTGTGTGAGAAGAAAGAGCACGCATGAAGAGCTTGGTTCTGATGAGACATTGTAGGTTAGTTATTTATCAAAGTATTGATTCAGTCTAAAGAAAAACTACATTCAACAAAAACAAATGCGAAACAGTATCCAAAGTTTAACCATGAATAACAAGCATTCTCTTTGCCCAATACAAGTTCTTCTTCACCAGCAGTAAATGACAGAAGATAAAAGCATAAACACCACACATTTCAATATTACTACAGACAGAAGATAAAAGCATAAACTCCACACATTTCAATATTACTACAGACAGAAGATAAAAGCATAAACACCACACATTTCAATATTACTACAGACAGAAGATAAAAGCATAAACACCACACATTTCAATATTACTACAGACAGAAGATAAAAGCATAAACACCACACATTTCAATATTACTACAGACAGCAGAGAAAAGCATAAACACCACACATTTCAATATTACTACAGACAGAAGATAAAAGCATAAACACCACACATTCATACATTTCCAAAGTTCACAATTAGTGACGCTGGATCAGCTGAGCACGTTCCCAGAGCCGGACTGACCGCTGTTGGTGTCAGAGCTTAAAGAGGAGCGGGGGGGGGGGGGGGGGGGGGTAATCGCTGAATGTGGCTCCCCTTAGGACCCTGAGGAGGTCGGGGCTTTGAAGTGGAGACTGCACATGAGCCTGGGAGAAGGCCCTGACTGCTCTCCTTCTCTCACTTTCTCTTCCTTTCTTTCTCCCTCTCTCTCTCTATCCCTCTCTCTGCTGTAAACCACAGAAAGCTTAAAGAAAGGAAAGCGACAGGAAGGAGGGATAGGGAAGGAATGAAACGGAGAGCAAGAAGTGGAGGAATTAAACGGAGAGCAAGAAGTGAAGGAATGAAATGGAGAGCAAGAAGTGGAGGATCTGGCTCATCCTGGGAGGAGGCCATGACTGGACCCAGTGTCCCCATCTACACTGGACCAGACAGACTGAACTGAGGAATGAATGAGAGCACAAGAAGGCTGAGGCTGTGGGAAAGGCAGACAGACAGACAGACAGACAGACAGACAGATTGATGGCTCTCTCTCAAAGGGCTAATGGTATGGTCCCCTACACAGCCATGGCCTACTGGTAAGCGCTTTGGATTTGTTGCCGGTTCAAACCCTGACCAGTAGGCACGGCTGAAGTGCCCTTGAGCAAGGCACCTAACCCCTCACTGCTCCCCGAGCGCCGCTGTTGTTGCAGGCAGCTCACTGCGCAGGGATTAGTGTGTGCTTCACCTCACTGTGTGCTCACTGTGTGCTGTGTGTGTTTCACTAATTCACGGATTGGGATAAATGCAGAGACCAAATTTCCCTCACGGACACAACTACACAAGGGGATGTAGATTAGCAAGCGGACCAGTGCAATAGCCTACTTTACAACTAGCTGTTGTCAAATTGTTAGGGAAGAAATGTTGTGATTAACACATCACATAAACTGTTACTGAGTGTTGATATACAATAGGAAACGTGCGTCCTCTGAACATAATCTGACAGCAGCGTTGGAGTTGTGGAGGTGGTGGACTCATAACTGTATGTATGTATATAATAACCGTATCTGAGTTGTGGAGGTGGTGGACTCATAACTGTATGTATGTATATAATAACCGTATCTGTGGCGGTGAGGTAAAAGCAGCGTAGCAAAGAGTGAAGGGAGGGAGAGAGAGTGAGAGAGAGAGAGAGGGAGGGAGGGAGGGAGAGGAGAGTGAGAGAGAGAGAGAGAGGGAGAGAATGAGAGTTGTAGAGACAGGAAGAGAGGGAGAGATGGAGGGAGAGGAGAATTTGAATTTGAATTTTTAACAAGCTTTATTGTACAATAACCATAAACACCACTAACAGATCAGTCTACAAAAAAAAAAAAAAAAAACAGAAAAAACAAAAACAATAACAGGTCATGAGTCACTCATGTCAAAAAAGGGGCAAAAGAAAGCTCATCATTTGTTACAGAGCACAGCGCACCAACACAACACCATTTGTCCTTGAAAACATCAATTGCCCTTGTTAATCTATAAAAATAAAAGTCAATAGTGACTCTCGACTTGACTAAATTCTTGAAAACTGCAACAACATCATCTCCAGCTTTCTGCTGCACCTTGTTTTTCCTGCTTAGATAAATAGCATTACCTGGCCATTAGGGAGAGAATGAGAGGGAGGGAGGGAGAGAGGGAGGGAGGGAGAGAGACAGGGACAGAGAGAGAGAGGGAGAGAGAGAGAGAGAGAGGGAGGGAATGAGAGTTGTAGAGACAGGGACAGAGAGAGAGAGGGAGGGAGAGAGAGAGAGGGAGAGAGAGGGAGGGAGAGAGAGTGAGAGAGAGAGAGAGAGAGAGAGGGAGGGAATGAGAGTTGTAGAGACAGGGACAGAGAGAGAGAGGGAGGGAGAGGAGAGTGTGGGGGAGAGAGAGAGGCCATCAAAAAAAAAAAAGATTCAATTTGACATACCCATTCGGATCTGGCTCAAAATATTTCAAACAGTTATCGAACCAATTTCATTATACGGCAGTGAAGTGTGGGGTCCTCTTATGTACAATGGATTTGAAAAATGGGACAAACACCCAATCGAAACCCTGCATGCAGAGTTCTGTAAAAGCATCCTCAAGGTACAGAGGAACACACCTAACAATGCATGCAGGGCTGAATTAGGCCAATACCCTTTACTAATTAAAATAGAAAAAAGAGCTATCAAATTCTTCAAACATCTCAAAACAAGCGACCCCAACTGTTATAAAGCCCTAAAAAGCCAAGAGATGAGTGTAAAAACAAGTCCCCTCATCCAGCTAGTCCTGAGACTCACACATACTAATAGTACAACTAACACAACTAATAGTCAGCCTCAGGACCTTGCCACCCTTTCGCAAACAATTCGGCCTAACCAAATTATAAATGCAGAAAAACAAAATTACTTATCATATTGGACTGAAACAACAAAAAGGCAAAATAAACTTCAATGTTATTTGGCCCTAAACAGATAGCACACTGTGGCAGACTGCCTATCAACAGTCACTGATACCAGACAGAGAAAAACCTTGACCAGGTAGAGACTAAGCAATCACAGTCTGGCTATTGAGAAGGGCAGACACAGGCAAACCTGGCTGCCCAGAGAAGACAGGCTGTGCACCAACTGCAACCAAGGTGCCATAGAAACAGAGCTCCACTTCTTGGCTGAATGCTGCCAATGGAAAGACATACGAGATCAATTCTTTCCTAAATTCAGAGAAATGCATCCAGACCTTCAAAACTTTAAGGATCCAAGTCTAAGAACACTATTAGGAGAGGAACAAAAGAGCGCAAGAGTCGCAGCAAGATATATAGATGCTTGCCATAAACAAAGGGAGTCACTTCATCAGTAAAGCACACAAAAACTCAAACACACACACACACACACACACACAGAGACACACACACACCATCACATACACACACACACACACAGTAATGTATGATGCATGATGTTTTGTTTTACACACTACTACGTACATATGCTTTAGCAATACAAATTGTATTTTTTGTCATGCCAATAAAGCTCAATTGAATTGAGAGAGAGAGAAAGAGAGAGAGAGGGTGGGAGGGAGGGAGGGAGAGGGAGAAGGAGAGAGAAAGGGGGAGTGAGGGAGAGAGAGAAAGAGAGAGGGAGAGAGAGAGGGAGTGAGGGAGAGAGAAGGAGAAGGAGAAAGAGAGGGGGAGTGAGGGAGAGAGAGAAAGAGAGAGGAGAGAGAGAGAGAGAGAAGGAGAAAGAGAGAGGGGGAGTGAGGGAGAGAGAGAGAGGGAGTGAGGGAGAGAGAGAGAGAGGGAGGAGAGAGAAAGGGGGAGTGAGAAAGAGAGGGAGAAGGAGAGAGAGAGGGGGAGTGAGGGAGAGAGAGAGAGGGAGAGAGGGAGTGTTTCTCTGCTCTCCTGCGCTGCTGGAGAGAGGGGGAGTGAGGGAGAGAGAGAAAGAGAGAGGGAGAGAGGGAGTGTTTCTCAGCTTATCCTCCGGCCTCCTCTGGCTCCAGCCTGTGGCTCTCTAAGCCGGACGCCGGACGGGTTTTAATCAGCAGCCATTCTTCTCCTGTCCTCACACACACTCTTCCCACGATCACACACACACACACACACACCAGGCTCTTCTCATGATCACACACACACACACACACACACACACACACACACACACACACACACACACACCAGGCTCTTCTCATGATCACACACACACACACACACACACACACACACACACACACACACACACACCAGGCTCTTCTCATGATCACACACACACACACACACACACACACACACACCAGGCTCTTCCCACGATCTCACCAGCCAAGAGCCCGCAGAGGAGGAGAGGAGAGGAGGAGGAGAGGAGAGGAGAGGAGGAGGAGAGGAGAGGAGGAGGAGAGGAGAAGAGAAGGAGGAGGAGGTGCTGGAGGGAGTCTGTGTGTCCCCACAGCAGGATGTATCACTCGATGGCATCCCTAAGCCACCGCCACACTACACTCCACCGGCAGACTGGTTAAACTCTCTGGCCCTTCACTCTCTCATTCTCTCTCTCTCTCCGTCTGTCTCCAGCTCTATCTCTTGCTTTGCAGGAGAGCAGTGGGCAAAAAGCTGGCCAGTGCCCAGTGCTTTGGTTCTTAACACCAGGCCACCCCCCCCCCCCACACACACACACACACCAGGCCTTCACACACACACACACACACACACACACACACACCAGGTCTCCACACACACACACACACACACACACCAGGTCTCCACACACACACACACACACACCAGGCCTCCACACACACACACACACTACTCCTGCCCCCCCGTCTCCCCAGCCTGCTCCAAGTGTCCATGTTGTCTGCTCCAAGTGGCCATGTTGTCTGCTCCAAGTGGCCATGTTGTCTGCTCCAAGTGGCCATGTTGTCTGCTCCTTTGGGCCGACCCTGAGGAGTGGCCCGGGGGCGGCACAGGCGACTGAGGCGGGTCCAGTGAATAAAAAGCTCCTGAGCGCAGCGCCACCTGTTGCTCTGGCGGTGACAGCACACTCGGCAGCCAGACGGCCAGGCCCAGACTGTGCTGAGGGGGCCAACATGGCCACGTGTGTGTGTGTGTGTGTGTGTGTGTGTGTGTGTGTGTGTGTGTGTGTGTGTATGTGTGTGTGTGTGTGTGTGTGTGTGTGTGTGGTAGTGTATGTGTGTGTGCTGGTCGATGTGAGAAAAGCTGTGAAGTTGCTCCCAGTCCAAGGCCTGTCCCTCTCAGCAGACTTGAAGATGAAACAACCTTCAGTCATCCCACCCAGTTAACACATCTCCCACAGATCTCTGCCTTTCCCCATCTGACACAGACAGCACACACACATACACACACACACACAAAGCACACATACACACACACACAAAGCACACACACACAAAGCACACACAAAGCACACACAAAGCACACATACACACACACACACACACACACACACACACACACACACACAAAGCACACATACACACTCACATGCACACAAAGCACACACACACACACACACACACACACACACACACACACACACACAGACACATACACACACACAAAACACACACACACACACACTCACGCACACACACACAAAGAACACAAAGCACACATACACACACACAAACACACTTCCCTGTACCCCATACACACAAACACAAAACACAGTAAGCCATCCTAATGAAGTTATAGTAAAGTTATAATCAAGTTACACACCTCCAAAGTGTTATAATAAAGTTACACACCACTGGTGATGATTAGGATTAGGATTAGAGTGCACTGGTGATGGTGTGATTAGGATTAGGATTAGAGTGCACTGGTGATTATTAGGATTAGAGTGCACTGGTGATGATTAGGATTAGGATTAGAGTGCACTGGTGATGGTGTGATTAGGATTAGGATTAGAGTGCACTGGTGATGATTAGAATTAGAATTAGAGTGCACTGGTGATGGTGTGATTAGGATTAGAGTGCACTGGTGATGGTGTAATTAGGATTAGAGTGCACTGGTGATGGTGTGATTAGGATTAGAGTGCACTGGTGTAGTCAGGATTAGGATTAGAGTGCACTGGTGATGGTGTGATTAGGATTAGAGTGCACTGGTGATGGTGTGATTAGGATTAGAGTGCACTGGTGATGGTGTGATTAGGATTAGAGTGCACTGGTGATGGTGTAATTAGGATTAGAGTGCACTGGTGATGGTGTGATTAGGATTAGAGTGCACTGGTGTAGTCAGGATTAGGATTAGAGTGCACTGGTGATGGTGTGATTAGGATTAGAGTGCACTGGTGATGGTGATGGTGTGATTAGGATTAGAGTGCACTGGTCAAGTCAAGTCAGTTTTATTTATAAAGCGCATTTAACATGCACATAGTGCAATCCAAAGCGCTCCACAAACAAGACACATAACAACAAGACAAAAGATGCCGGATGGAGCGGCGTAGTCGCCAGCGTACCCATGACATCAAGACAAGACAAATACATTTAAAAAATAACAAACACAAAATAATAGTCGCCAGCATACCCGTGACACCAAGACATACAAGACAGACAACAAAACAAATAAACAAATAAAAAAAGAAAATATATTTAAAAAGGGGGAAAAGTGATGTTAAAATTAGTCCAATTTCCAAACCAGCTGAAAATGTCCAAGTGCAATGATGATCCGTGAAAACTGCGCACAGAGCTGTGTCTTCACAACAGATGCAATGGTGATGGTGATGGTGTGAGTAGGATTAGAGTGCACTGGTGATGGTGATGGTGATGGTGTGATTAGGATTAGAGTGCACTGGTGATGGTGTGATTAGGATTAGGATTAGAGTGCACTGGTGGTGGTGTGATTAGGATTAGAGTGCACTGGTGATGGTGTGATTAGGATTATAGTGCACTGGTGGTGGTGTGATTAGGATTAGGATTAGAGTGCACTGGTGGTGGTGTGATTAGGATTATAGTGCACTGGTGGTGGTGTGATTAGGATTAGAGTGCACTGGTGATGGTGTGATTAGGATTAGAGTGCACTGGTGATGGTGTGATTAGGATTAGAGTGCACTGGTGATGGTGATGGTGATGGTGTGATTAGGATTAGAGTGCACTGGTGATGGTGTGATTAGGATTAGAGTGCACTGGTGATGGTGTGATTAGGATTAGAGTGCACTGGTGGTGGTGTGATTAGGATTAGAGTGCACTGGTGGTGGTGTGATTAGGATTAGAGTGCACTGGTGATGGTGATGGTGATGGTGTGATTAGGATTAGAGTGCACTGGTGATGGTGTGATTAGGATTAGGATTAGAGTGCACTGGTGATGGTGTGATTAGGATTAGAGTGCACTGGTGATGGTGTGATTAGGATTATAGTGCACTGGTGATGGTGTGATTAGGATTAGGATTAGAGTGCACTGGTGGTGGTGTGATTAGGATTATAGTGCACTGGTGATGGTGTGATTAGGATTAGAGTGCACTGGTGGTGGTGTGATTAGGATTAGAGTGTACTGGTGATGGTGTGATTAGGATTAGAGTGCACTGGTGGTGGTGTGATTAGGATTAGAGTGCACTGGTGATGGTGTGATTAGGATTAGGATTAGAGTGTACTGGTGATGGTGTGATTAGGATTAGAGTGTACTGGTGATGGTGTGATTAGGATTAGGATTAGAGTGTACTGGTGATGGTGTGATTAGGATTAGGATTAGAGTGCACTGGTGGTGGTGTGATTAGGATTAGAGTGCACTGGTGGTGGTGTGATTAGGATTAGAGTGTACTGGTGATGGTGTGATTAGGATTAGAGTGCACTGGTGATGGTGTGATTAGGATTAGGATTAGAGTGCACTGGTGGTGGTGTGATTAGGATTATAGTGCACTGGTGGTGGTGTGATTAGGATTATAGTGCACTGGTGGTGGTGTGATTAGGATTAGAGTGCACTGGTGATGGTGTGATTAGGATTAGGATTAGAGTGCACTGGTGGTGGTGTGATTAGGATTATAGTGCACTGGTGGTGGTGTGATTAGGATTATAGTGCACTGGTGGTGGTGTGATTAGGATTAGAGTGCACTGGTGGTGGTGTGATTAGGATTAGAGTGCACTGGTGATGGTGTGATTAGGATTAGAGTGCACTGGTGATGGTGTGATTAGGATTAGAGTGCACTGGTGATGGTGTGATTAGGATTAGAGTGCACTGGTGGTGGTGTGATTAGGATTAGGATTAGAGTGCACTGGTGATGGTGTGATTAGGATTAGAGTGCACTGGTGGTGGTGTGATTAGGATTATAGTGCACTGGTGGTGGTGTGATTAGGATTATAGTGCACTGGTGGTGGTGTGATTAGGATTAGAGTGCACTGGTGATGGTGTGATTAGGATTAGAGTGCACTGGTGATGGTGTGATTAGGATTAGAGTGCACTGGTGATGGTGTGATTAGGATTAGAGTGCACTGGTGGTGGTGTGATTAGGATTAGGATTAGAGTGCACTGGTGATGGTGTGATTAGGATTAGAGTGCACTGGTGATGGTGTGATTAGGATTAGGATTAGAGTGCACTGGTGGTGGTGTGATTAGGATTAGAGTGCACTGGTGATGGTGTGATTAGGATTAGGATTAGAGTGCACTGGTGATGGTGTGATTAGGATTAGGATTAGAGTGCACTGGTGGTGGTGTGATTAGGATTAGAGTGCACTGGTGATGGTGTGATTAGGATTAGGATTAGAGTGCACTGGTGATGGTGTGATTAGGATTAGGATTAGAGTGCACTGGTGATGGTGTGATTAGGATTAGGATTAGAGTGCACTGGTGATGGTGTGATTAGGATTAGGATTAGAGTGCACTGGTGATGGTGTGATTAGGATTAGGATTAGAGTGCACTGGTGATGGTGTGATTAGGATTAGAGTGCACTGGTGATGGTGTGATTAGGATTAGGATTATAGTGCACTGGTGATGGTGTGATTAGGATTAGAGTGTACTGGTGATGGTGTGATTAGGATTAGGATTATAGTGCACTGGTGATGGTGTGATTAGGATTATAGTGCACTGGTGATGGTGTGATTAGGATTATAGTGCACTGGTGATGGTGTGATTAGGATTAGAGTGCACTGGTGATGGTGTGATTAGGATTAGGATTAGAGTGTACTGGTGATGGTGTGATTAGGATTAGGATTAGAGTGCACTGGTGATGGTGTGATTAGGATTAGGATTAGAGTGCACTGGTGATGGTGTGATTAGGATTAGGATTAGAGTGCACTGGTGATGGTGTGATTAGGATTAGGATTAGAGTGCACTGGTGATGGTGTGATTAGGATTATAGTGCACTGGTGGTGGTGTGATTAGGATTAGGATTATAGTGCACTGGTGATGGTGTGATAGTGTAATCAGGATTAGAGCACCTGCACACACACACAGCCTGCCTGAGAGTTCTGCGAGCAGCAGCAGCATTAAACCCACAGAGACAGCTATGCAACGGGCGGATACTCACACACGTCTCTTAATGTCTGAGTGTGTTTTAGATACTCACACACGTCTTTTAATGTCTGAGTGTGTTTTACTTTGCACCACGACCAAGTATGCTTGGCTACTTATGCTGGCCTCAAACTATTAATGCTTTTAGAAAGACTTTCTAAGCTGATTTAGATATAGATTATCTAAAGTAATAGATCTAGATATAGATTATCTAAAGTTGTGTTTAATTACATACAGAATTAAACACAACTTCAGAATTACATATAGATTATATGAATACAGAATTAAACACAACTTCAGAATTACATATAGATTATATGAATACAGAATTAAACACAGGGGAGGAGAGGGGAGAGGGGAGGAGAGGAGAAGAGAGGAGAAGAGAGGAGAGGAGAAGAGAGGGGAGGGGAGGAGAGGGGAGAGGGGAGGAGAAGAGAGGAGAAGAGAGGAGGAGAGGGGAGGAGAGGAGAGGAGAGGAGAGGGGAGGAGAGAAGAGGAGAGGAGAGGGGAGGAGAGGAGAGAAGAGGAGAGGGGAGGAGAGGAGAGAAGAGGAGAGGAGAGGGGAGGAGAGAAGAGGAGAGGGGAGGAGAGGAGAGGAGAGGGGAGGAGAGGAGAGAAGAGGAGAGGGGAGGAGAGGAGAGGAGAGGAGAGGGGAGGTGAGGGGAGAGCCCAACTGACCCCGCTCCTCGTGAGGAGTCCTCCATTTCATTTCCTTTCCTTTGGTGTGCTCTGTGACGGACGGTGCTAGCGTCGGTCCACTCAGGGGCCATTACCTCGCTGCGGCTGTTAGACGCCGAGACACGCACACGGATTGCGCCTCTAAAGTGGCTCCATTAGGAGCGCTGCCTGTGGAGAAAATGACAGGTGTTCCCCCGACACCCCCATTCTGCTGTGGGACAGGGCCCCCCACGGACACCCCACCCATCCCCCGCTCCTCTCCTCTCCTCCCCCGCTCCTCTCCTCTCCTCTCCTCTCTATTCTTCTCCCCATCTGGTGTTCAGTGTGTACAGATTACCACCCCACACAGGGCAGCAGAAATGAAGACAAATGGGCCGGCTGGCTGTGGTCTGTCTCTGCTGGGAGAGACTCCTGTCCACCCTGAGCTCTGTCTCTGGGTAATCTGCTGGGTAATCTGCTGGGCCACACAAACACTGCAGCAGGCCAGCACTTCCCTGCTCAAATTGGAAGCTTATTACGTGCACTGAGGACTTTTAGTTTGACAATAATTAGCAGTTTATAAATATAAATATATACATATATAAAAATATAAAATATAAATATCCAAATATTCCATTCAAGGCTACTTATTGGCGGCTGTATCAAGAAGTTTCTTTTTTTTTCAAATAACTCTTTAGAGATAAAAGGCTTGTTTTTAAAAGAAAAGCAAAGTATAAAATATAAACAAAAATCCTTAGAAATATTTTGTTCATAATGACTAAAATGTAAAAAAAAACAAAAAAAAACACTATCTTAGAGAGTAAACGCAGACAAACAGTTGCTTTACTGTTAAATGGCGACTATTTTCCTACTATCAACGTCGTTTTTATTCATATCTCAAAAATAAATATTGCTATTCAAATTGTTTTTCTATGTATTATATCTTCCAACAGTTTTTCTTCCATGATAACATGATAACTTGAAGAGTTTGAAGAGATAAGAGTTGTTTTCCTCTTACTCAGGCAGCTTCTGCTTTGTTTGTTTGTTTGTTTATTTGTTTGTTTGTTTATTTGTTTGTTTGTTTGTTTGTTTGTTTTGTTTGTTTTTGTTTGATTGCGTTGAGCATCATCTTCACTGCAACAGATTTACCCTGATAGCTTCCTCCTCTGATGAAAGAGGAAAAGGAGAAAGAAAGATAGAAAAGGAGGGGAGAGGGGTAGAGAGAGAGAGAGAGAGAGAGAGGGTAGAGAGAGAGGAGAGAGAGAGAGAGAGAGGGTAGAGAGAGAGAGGGGGGTAGAGAGAGAGAGAGAGGGGTAGAGAGAGAGAGAGAGAGAGAGAGAGAGAGGGGTAGAGAGAGAGAGGGGGGTAGAGAGAGAGAGAGAGGTAGAGAGAGAGGGGTAGAGAAAGAGAGGGAGGAGTAGAGAGAGAGGGGCAGAGAGAGAGAGAGAGAGAGAGAGAGGGGTAGAGAGAGAGAGGGGTAGAGAGAGAGGGGTAGAGAAAGAGAGGGAGGAGTAGAGAGAGAGGGGTAGAGAGAGAGGGGTAGAGAGAGAGAGGGGTAGAGAGAAGAGGGGTAGAGAGAGAGAGGGGTAGAGAGAGAGGGGTAGAGAGAGAGAGGGGGGAGTAGAGAGAGAGAGAGAGAGAGAGAGGGGTAGAGAGAGAGAGGGGTAGAGAGAGAGGGGGGGGTAGAGAGAGAGAGAGAGAGAGAGAGAGGGGTAGAGAGAGAGAGGGGTAGAGAGAGAGGGGTAGAGAAAGAGAGGGAGGAGTAGAGAGAGAGGGGTAGAGAGAGAGAGGGGTAGAGAGAAGAGGGGTAGAGAGAGAGAGGGGTAGAGAGAGAGGGGTAGAGAGAGGGGTAGAGAGAGAGAGAGGTAGAGAGAGAGAGAGGGGTAGAGAGAGAGAGGGGGATAGAGAGGGGGAGAGAGAGAGAGAGGGAGAGAGAGGGAGAGGGAGAGCGAGAGAGAGGGGGATAGAGTGGGGGGATAAAGAGAGAGAGGAGGAGAGAGAGGGGGGATAAAGAGAGAGAGAGGGGGATAGAGAGAGTGGGGTAGAGAGAGAGAGGGGTAGAGAGAGGGGGATAGAGAGGGGGATAGAGAGAGAGAGAGAGAGAGAGAGAGAGAGGGGGATAGAGAGAGAGAGAGAGGGGGATAGAGAGAGAGAGCTCAAAAAAGAAGAAAGTGAGCCGAGCAGGAGGGAGAAGAATATGTTTCTGTTTCTGTGTGTGTGTGTGTGTGTGTGCTGTGTGTGTGTGTGTGTGTGCTGTGTGTGTGTGTGTGTGTGTGTGTGTGGACACTTTGCATTCTTAATGGGGCACTTCTTAAATACTTGTTTACATTTGCAGGCAGAGACAATTGCAGCACTCAAGGCAAAGTCACACACTTCATGCACAGAGTCCCATATGGGGTAGGCAGTTTGCAGGCCCTAAGTGCTTTCAGTCGGCACACACACACACACACGCACACACACGCACGCACGCACGCACGCACACGCATACACACACGCACACGCACACGCACACACACACAGCACACACACACATCACACTGTTGATGTGCATAGCCACAGCACTCTCACCCACCTAGACACACACACACACACACTCACGCACGCACGCACGCATGCACACACACACACACACACACACACACACAGTCATTGTGGCTGGCAGCCTGTCAAAGCTAGAGAGGAGTGTTGAAACAGAGCTGTGAATGGCGCACGTCATGTGTGCCACAAAACATCACAATGAATTCTGGGAAGGGTTCATCCCTGGTTCTGTTTTTGGAGGGCTCTTCACCACATACCACGCGCGCGCATTTTTGTGTTAAAATATGTTATAGGATTCACGATTTTAGTGTTACATTCATGACGCTACTGTTACAACTGTACCGCACTTTTTTATGGCTGTTAAGTTAAATTATTGACAAACTATAACATCTTTTTTAAATTCTGTTTCAACTTTCATGGAGTAGACATGTACGACTCTGTTCTGGTCAAATTTCACAACTCTCAAGTCTATCGTCTTTGTGTAAATCGAGTTTGAATTGGAAAAATAAAAAAGTGTTACAATTGTGCCGGTTCTCCCCTATGCTATATGGGTGATGCAGCGCTGCTGACGTGAGGCTAGAACGCCCTTGCCTGTTCTAGGAAGACTGATCCAATGCAGCAAATATATTAAAAGGCTAAAGTCGTACATTGGCTATGTTGTAGCCTATCCCCAGAATATCAGCAGCAAACTCAGTCTCTGCCTCGCAAAACAGTCTCCAAATAAAACGCACATTGGCCTGTTGCCTTTTCTGCCAGCTTGTGAAAATATATCGTCCAAAATGCTTGATTGCATTGCATTCTCCACATTTTTAGCTACATTTTCATGTACCACATCAGCATTTTTGTTCAGTGAATCTTTTGTAAATTGCTTTACAATTACCGTCGGGCCTATAGGCCTATTGCCTGGCTTGCCTCAGCTTCGGTCACGTCCTTTTACAATTTTATCATTGTAATAAAAAACGCAATTTGCCACATAATTTCAACATGCTCCTGGCCTACTAATTAATGCCTATTGTACTTTATTTTTTGCAAAAAGAAAGAAATCCTTGATAAAATAACAAGTCATTCACATTATAGGCTACTTTACACACTGTTATGTCAGGGTGACTGAAAGCCTGTTCTGAAGACTCCCATTCATTTTGACTGCACGAGCGCTCTTTTTCAGACAGACAGCGCAATTCATTTTAAAGCAATTTACAAAAGATTCACTGAACAAAAATGCTGATGTGGTACATGAAAATGTAGCTAAAAATGTGGAGAATGCAATGCAATCAAGCATTTTGGACGATATATTGTCACAAGCTGGCAGTATAGGCAAACAGGCCGATGTGCGTTTTATTTGGAGACTGTTTTGCGAGACAGAGACTGAGTTTGCTGCTGATATTCTGGGGATAGGCTACAACATAGCCAATGTACGACTTTAGCCTTTTAATATATTTGCTGCATTGGATCAGTCTTCCTAGAACAGGCAAGGGCTTTCTAGCCTCATGTCAGCAGCGCATCACCCCCTACATTAAAACAACCAGCGGATGGTGGGCGGGTGCCGTTTCGAAGATTGGTCAAAAAACTTTGGTGTTGATGGATGGCTGATGGATGATAAGTTTTGCTATGCAGTTATGGTTGAAATAATAGCCCATCAGCGCATCTCTAGTGTGTGTGCCTCTCTCTCGCTCAGAGGGGAGGGAGAGGCTGAGAATCGATCCAGCATGGATTCTAAACTCTGTGGTGGATAGGATCTACAATTAGGTGTTAACAATACTACTACGCTAGGTCGAAGTACTCCCAAGTGCTATTGCGCCACACATTGTAGTTCTCCGGTTTATTCGCTTGGAAAATCGCCACGTTTCATGTTGCGTGGCCGTAGCATTTCTATCAACTACTCGTGCAACTGTATTTAAGTCGGTAAAACGTGGATGTTTTTGATTACTTCTACGCTTAGTTGCCGTCAAAGCCCGCTAGCATAGCAACATGCTAACACAGTCCAGCCGCGCACCAGAGCGTTTGAGTTCACGTACGGACACGGGAGAGGTATGACTCAACTCGTGAAAGTTAAGGTAAGAACATATATTACTACTGACATTGGGTGGCGTGTTCCTTTAAGGGCGCATGCATGACCACATGCCTGCATGAATGAATGCGTTGCACACCAATCTACAGACACCCCCGTGCACAGACGGAAACATTCAAAGCCTTGATAATATTTGTCCATTTCCCGGTTTTGTTCGTGCATTGGTGACCTAAATATTTAGTAGCCTATAAAGTACAACATCTACATGCAATATCTTTACAACAACGCCTAATTACGACCTATTAATCTGGACAACTTTATAGGCTACAGCCCTATAAAGGCTAAAGTTACTTTTAGTTTTGTTCCAATTTACCGTTGTGTAAGGTTTTAAGCACCATAATTTTGCCTACCTTGTTGTAGCCCATCTGAAATAACTCCAAGCTTTGCTATGTTCCCTCCATCCTTTCGTTATTTTCAAAAAACGTTTTATATCCATGATGGCCTTGAAGTCTTGAGTTAGTGAATTAGCTTAAATCAGCTTTTCATGTGCTGTTAACCAGCAACAGATAGTACAAGAAAGCAGCAAGTATGGTTACAATTTCTGTACAATTTCTGTAGTTGCTGCATCCATTCATTGTTATTCTCTCTCCTGCTCAAATAAATGTTGTGCGTGAATTAAGTTGATGATAATGTGTTTACAAACTCTGCTTTACAGAAAATATTGTAAATAGTCTACTGTCACGCAGTTAATGGGATACTGTGCAGAGTTGAAAGTTAGGTCAACTTAAAGGAAGCCCTTGCTTGGCCGCCTGTGCTGCGCAACGCACACTTAGCTCCTCTCATCTATACAATGTAGTTCCCATTTCTGTAAACCATACCTAATTTCAAAGAAAAATATAGCTGCAAGCAGCAATGTGGGGGCCAAGCAGACAGCTCAGCAGTCCAGATTTGCCATGCAACTCAATGCCGTGGCATCAGGCATATAGCATTAAGCAGTCACAGCAAGTTCCATGTCAAACAACCCAAGATTGGCTGAGTTACAAGGTCAAGTTTCACATCAAAACATAACTGATTTTGTGCGGCTGAACCAGGGCTGAGTGTCGCCGCCCCCTCAGCCAGGCAACCCACCGCCGCAATCGCCCGTGCCCGTCCCACCCTGCCCCAACCTTGCACGCACGCTTTAGAATTAACTGGATTGAACTCGCCGTCATCAGTTTCACATCAAAAATAAAAGATTGATTGAGATATGATCATGCTTGCTATGATTTCAATGCCCATAGAGGTCAAAGGTCACCAAATTATTTGTGCATCATCAGGATGAACCATACGGTTCTATGGGCTGCCATTGACCTCCATTGCAGAATAATGCAGCAACTACAGGCCAAAATACATTTTTGCCAATTACAGAGCCCCCTAGAGGTCAAAGGTCACCAAATTTCTTGAGCGTCCTCCTGGTGGGTCCTGAGGACCATGTACTAAGTTTGGTTTTGATACATGAAAGCGTTGCTGAGATATGAGCTCACTTCCTGTTTGGCGGCTTCGCCGCAAATTTCGATTGGCTGTTACAGGCGAACGCTTCTATCAATTGTTCCAGAAAAAAATACACTGATAAGGCATGGTCTGAAGATGGTCTCTGCCAATTTTGGTGAGGATCAGCTGAAATTTGTGACTTGCGAATACTTATTCGTGTTTTTGATTAAATCCAATATGGCGGCCAAATCAATTATGGTGATGTCACAAGTTGTCCTCTGTTGACCAAAGGACCTTCCACAGTATTGTCAGACACCACTAGTGTGTTTTAATTCTAAACACAACAGCAGCTACAGGCCAAAAGGCATATTTCTTAATTACAGCGCCCCCTAGAGGCCAAAGGTCACCAAAATGTTTGAGCGTCCTCCTGATGGGGTCAGTAGTCTATATACTACGTTTGGTTATGATACAAGAAAGGGTTGCTGAGATATGAGTTCACTTCCTGTTTGGCGGCTTCGCCACAAATTTTGATTGGCTGTTACGGGCGAACGGTTGTATTTCCGAAGACAAAAAGTAATTCCTGAAAGTAGCGTGTTCTGTAGATGATGTGTGTGAAGTTTGGTGTCGATTGGACAAAATTTCTGACCAGAGAAGACATTTTAGTGTTTTTTATAAAATCCAAAATGGCGGAAAATCCATCATGGCGGAAAATGACGTCATAGGGTGCGTTGAACTCGGCTTGGCCCAAGGAATCCAACGATACCACATTTTTGACAATCGGCCATACGGGTCAGAAGTTACGTGCGTGAACGCAAGTCCAACTTTGGCCTGTTGGTGGCGCTAGAGCGCTGGAGGTGCCGACATGAAACTTGATGAAATGAATCATTGGACTGTCTCCAATCAGTGTGCCAAATTTCAGAACTTTTTGCCAGACGGTTCTATAGGCTGCCATTGACTTCAATGGCGGAATAATAATAATAATAATAATAATAAGAAAACTAACAATCACTATGGTTGCCTCGCAGCTTCGCTGCTTGGCCCCCAAATATTACCACTCGAGGGAAATCAGTGTGGTGTCCATGTGAAAAAATAGGCATAAATCTAGCGTACACATTTTCACGAATCACTGATGTGTTGATGACATAAATTAGGAAATAGTACAGTACGCTGTGTTTGGAAAATAGGGTCCCGCTGGATTTTCATGTAAAAATTGATTTTTTTGCATATTTTGCTAATATAGAGTCTAAGGAACAAGATTTTTTTTGTCTTCAAATTTTCACGATCCATCTTTAGTGTTTTTTTCTGTATGTTTTAAAATAAGTGATTATATCTAGTACGAAAAGTGATTTTCACATTTTCTTCTATTTTTTTGACAATTAATTCCACTTTTTGCACACAAAACCCCCAGATAATGTAGAAAGGTTGTTGGTTCTAAAACAATATCCATAGTTTTCAAACTTTGAGTGTCTGAAAAGTGTAAAAACACCTCCTCCCTTGTTGCCTATGTCAAAAACGATTTCTTAATCTTTGCTTTTCTTGATGCTTTCCTTGACCTGCCATGTCATTCTATTGTCTACCTTAAGATAAATTTGTCTTGGAAATAATCTAAAATAGTACAGGCAACACAGTACACCACTAGGTGTCATAGGCATGGGTAGTTGAGTAACAGTAGGCAAAATTAAGAAACAAAAGAATATAAGGTACAAACAAACAGACAAACCACGGATGGCCCTCTCACAGCCTGAACTAATACAAAAAAAAAAAACTCAAGGGAAAACATTGCTTAGACACTAAACCATGTGCATTTGCTCTCTTTAAAAGCAACGGGTTATCCACAGCCAACAGGCCGGGCGTGCGAGAGAAGCAATGAAGTTTTAGAATTAAGAATGAAGCCATGTTCTTCCAACAACAACAACCACAAACACCCATGCGGCAAAAATATCAAATGACCGGTTGTGTTCTCCCAGAGAGAAAGCTACGTATATGATCACCACCCACGGGTGGGCGTGTAAGCCAGCGCTGCAGGTCAGCCTTTCCACATACACACCTGGCTTTAAAGTTCACCCTCCTGGTAGCATACCTATCTACTGCCAAGGCCTGAAGGGGACGGGGAGAATATTTACTTCTGCTACACTGGCAGAGAACTCATGTGAAACAGACTGTGGGAGGTGGAAGGGGTTTGAATGCTGTCCGGCAGTATTATGAGTGGAAGGTCTCTTCCCCATACGGCCTGATCTTATAGTGTGTGCCAATTCTATCAAGACACTCCACAATTTCATACTTGGTAGACACCCATGTATCCTGGATTTTGTGGCGACCGTTAAAATGGTTCTTGCAAAAGAGTCACTGTACATTATACTTAGCAGACACTTCTTGACCAAAGTCACTTACATACTGTATGTCAGCTATATTACAAGGGATCACATTGTCCCCGGAGCAACTTGGGGTTAAGTGCCTTGCTCAAGGGCATAACAGTGAAAGCCGGGAATTGAACCGACAACTTTCAGGCTACTGCACGCTAGCCCAGCTCCTTAACCACTACACTACCACTGCCCACTTGAAAGACTAGAGTGCCAGGTGGTAATATGGGTACAGTGTCAGGACCGCACACTGCAATCTCCCAGAAGAACTACATTTACTGAGTTAAAAACATAACTGATGACCCTGGTGGGTCGAAACGTTGCGTTATGTGTTATGATTGCAGTGTGCGGACAACTACTCTTCTTTCCTTGATAAGCTTTTTTGTCCTGCACCTGGCCTCAGTGAGGTTGGATGTGCATACAACCACTTTGAAGAGGACTACAGTGTTAGGACCACCATGCCTACGATATGCCGCAGCCTCTTCTAAGTGTCTCCTAGCACTAGCATAGACAGAAGTCAGGTACTCTTGATGTTGCACCACCCAATCAGTCGGTGGACTGTCCCTGTGGTCACCTCCAGTATTTCCAAGTAGGTAGTCGACTGGTAACTGTGGCTTCTGACCGAACATAAGCTCGTATGGGGAGTGCTGTGTGGACTGGTACATGGTGGTATTATAGGCGAACAGGAGCTGAGGGAGCAACTGGGGCCATTTACGCTTCTTTTCAGGGGGTAAGGTCCTGAGCAAGTCATGAAGTGTCCTGTTGAAAGTGGTGGTTCTAGTCTTTGTTATGATGTAGGTGTCACACAGGTGCTTCAACAGCTCCCCCTCAAAGCTGCGCCCCTGATCAGAGTGGATTCTCCTTGGCACACCATACACATAGAACCATCTCTCAGTTAGAATCTTAGCTACGGTGGAAGCTCTCTGATAAGGGGTGGGAAAGGCCTGGGTAAACTTTGAGAAAACATTTGTGACTACCAGAACGTTCTCCTATGCTAGCCCAATCCAAGAGAGTAAAGTCAATGGAGATTATCTACAAAGGCTTAACAAAGGCTAACATATTTCCCAAGAAGGTTCTGGCTTGGGTTGTCTTGCTTTAGCAACCACACAGTGCTCACACTCAGAACGCCACTTTTGCATCTCATGCCACATCTGGGGCCAGAAGCACCTCTGTCATATCAAATCTGTGGTCCTGTCCACCCCCAGATGGCCGTGGTTGTTGTGTAGGCTAGTGAGCACTTCAACTCGCAACACCTTTGGCAGCAAAAGCTGCAGCACTGGATCCCTGGAAGGAGGAGCCTAGATCGCTCGGTACAAGGTCCCATCCACTTCCTGCATCTGGGACCACTGCTTTATCAGCTGCGGACTTCCCTTGGTTCACTCCACTTGTCTTAACGGGTATGTGGTCGTCCCTGTCACCAAAACCACAGGTATCTGGAAATACAGGGATCAGTACCTAGCAGGACTTTCAGGTCTCTTTTGGTTTGACCAGGGATGGTGTCCACCATACAAGATTCTGTCATCCAAGAGTCTTGGATAGGTGCACTCGAGGCTTGCATGTTGGCTATGGCAAGCGGCAGGGGGACGTCCAGGCTGTGTGACACAGATCGCAAAGAGTTGTGGGAAGCCTAGAAAGGGTATCGGCATTGCAATTAGCTGTCCCAGGACGATATTTGATGTTATAATAAAGAGGGCAAGCTGAGAAACCCTGCACTGTTCCAGAGCGCCCAGTTTCGCTGACTGCAGGTATTGGAGGGGTTGTTGTCAGTGTACACGGTGAACGTGTTGCCCAGGAGATACTTGCCATTTTGATTGTGATTGCCCACTTGACTGCAAGGAGTTTGAGTTTCATGGCACTATAATTTGACATGTTCCTCTCACTTGGCCGCAAGCCCCGGCTAGCAAAGGCTATTGGTCGCTGTAACCCATCCTTCTCCTGTGACAGAACTGCCCCCAATCCTGCATGGCATGCATCCGTCTCTAAGATAAAGGGATGACTGAAATCGGCATAACCTAGGACTGGTGCTTGAACAAGCCATTCTTTTGAGGCTCTGAATCCAGAAAAAGTTCTGAAGGCAAACCTGAACGTCACTACATTTAATGTTAACTATCCAATATTCAGATGTCTGTAATTGAAATGTATGCAAATTAGCGCATAATTAATGAGATATTGTTAAATTACATGCATAAACATATATTTTCAGAAAACTTGTAATGCAAAAAAATATTGTCTCTACATAAATAATCAACTAGTAAAGTTTCATAAGAATACCAAAGAGTTACATTTTTTACCCTATATCACCCATTCTATGTTGCCTATGGAGGCCAGTTTTAGGCCGCAAATGCTAATTAGCAGGTTTAAAACTAAAAAATCAGCTAAGTAAATATGATATTCAGAATCAGCACCCAAAAATTAGGCAGAATACCCTCTTTACCAGTGTTTTCTCACATTTAACCCCCAAGTGACAGTAGTCCCAGTCTTAATTATGCATTATATAAATGATGATGTCATCTAAGTGTGAAAATGGATCGTGAAAATTTGAAGACAAAAAAAATCTTGTTCCTTAGACTCAATACTAGCAAAATATGCAAAAAAATCAATTTTTACAAGAAAATCCAGCGGAATTACACAAGACACCGTACTAAAATGTTAGAGGTCTTAAGGAGACGTGATGTTGAACTGCATGCCGATGCCATTTAACCCAAATGCCCCAGCGGCAGCACGGGAGAGAAGAGATTAACTGACGGAAGATATGCATTGTCTATAGAGAGGTAATGTTAGATTACATTGTACATTGCAAATATATCACCATGCATTCATAACCTCGTGATTCAGTGAGAATGATCCCAAAACATCGGAAAGTATGTCTTTGTGACAATTCTGTATTACATTTTGTGAAGATGAAAAATCAATAGCTAACTGTTCCCAACTGAACAGTGATTATAGCGCTGTGAACGCTCCTGGCTGCGCCTGGCAAATACGCCACCATAATAGCAATCAGCTATGGAACAAGCGTGCCTGTTGTTAAAGGGAATGTGAGATGACGCTCTGATTGGTTTATTGCACGTTACGCCCAAACCACACCCATGATTAATGTAGCTACTTCAGACCACCCCATTTTAGATTTGCGTCGGGCGCAACAGTCAATAGGCGAGTTCGACTTGCGGCAGATCTGTGCAGATCTGACTTGATGTGATGCATGCTGGGTTGAACACAATGCATACTGGGATGGACGCAATGCATACTGTTTAGAAATTCTGTCCGACTTCTGTCAGCCGGGGAGGGACTTACCACCGTGACACCATGTCACATGGCCTTAAAATATCGCGGGAGTCTTAGCCTGCAGACAGATCTTGCAGTTGCCTTCCACGAGCTGCACGAGCTGAAACACGCCCTCCTGACGTCAGTTCAAAGACGTGATAGGGCCATTTGGGAGGAATGTCCTCATGACGATTATGACTGGAGGCTCATGCTGCTTCTTTATGTTGGAATATGCGAAAATAAACAGAAATCGAAGGGATACCTTCTTATAGGTGATTTCTGCAACAATGGTAGGCTAGCCTACTGAAAACGTTTGGATATTCTGTTATTTTCTGCTGTTGGCTAAATAGATAGACACACATATAGGGAAAACACTTGATATTGAATTTATGTGCTACAATGCAGGCCTGTTAACTGTATGACAACAGTGGTTTATTTAAACTACATCATAAGAATTTATTTCGTCAGTCATCATGCTCATTTTAATGAGTAAGAATGAAAGTTCTGCTGTGTTTATTGCAAACAACATTCCGCGATATCTCCCGCGATGTCTCCCACGAGTCACGTCAGGCAGACTGTAGCCTTTCTGTCCGGGATGAGCTGCCCTCTGTTGTAGCTCCTCCCGGCTAGCCTCTGAAGATCACGTTTACGTATAAAAGCCAGACGAAAGTCAGACTCAGGCAAGACGAACAAGCCTAATAGGTTTGTTTGACTTCGGCTGAGTCTGACTTGGTCTGGCTTACTACGTAAACGTGATCTTCAGAGCCTAGCCGGTAGGAGCTACAACAGAGGGCAGCTCATCCCGGACAGAAATGGTGCATTCAGAGCACCTCGGAATGACAAGGACCGCCCCCATGGCTACTTTGTTTTTCCGACAGCAAGTGTTCATGTGCTTTGCCAACGGAATGTGTGACAAACACGGATGCCACAACAAAGGTTAAAACATACACTCACTAATCCTAAACAAACAACTGTATTTGCTTAAACTATAGTGTAAGATGCTCGTGAAAGAAAGATATGCAGCTTTCAAGTGATAAAAAGGGCAAATTCCCAAGCAAAATCTAGCCCCAGTTTCCGACCTCTGACTCACACATTAAGTGACGTGAATGACGCGGAATGATGATGTTTTCACTCGGAGAAAGGTTTTTACGAAGCCCATGAACGCTAGGAAAGGCTACAGTCTGCCTGACATGACTCGCGGGAGACATCGCGGGAGATATCGCGGAATGTTGTTTGCAATAAACACAGCAGAACTTTCATTCTTACTCATTAAAATGAGCATGATGACTGACGAAATAAATTCTTATGATGTAGTTTAAATAAACCACTGTTGTCATACAGTTAACAGGCCTGCATTGTAGCACATAAATTCAATATTGTTGTTTCCCCTATATGTGTGTCTATCTATTTAGCCAACAGCAGAAAATAACAGAATATCCAAACGTTTTCAGTAGGCTAGCCTACCATTGTTGCAGAAATCACGTATAAGAAGGTATCCCTTCGATTTCTGTTTATTTTCGCATATTCCAACATAAGGAAGCAGCATGAGCCTCTAGTCATAATCGTCATGAGGACATTCCTCCCAAATGGCCCTATCACGTCTTTGAACTGACGTCATGAGGGTGTGTTTTAGCTCGTGCAGCTCGTGGAAGGCAACTGCAAGATCTGTCTGCAGGCTAAGGGTGCATTCAGAGCACCTCGGAATGACAAGGACCGCCCCCATGGCTACTTTGTTTTTCCGACAGCAAGTGTTCATGTGCTTTGCCATCGGAATGTGTGACAAACACGGATGCCACAACAAAGGTTAAAACATACACTCACTAATCCTAAACAAACAACTGTATTTGCTTAAAATATAGTGTAAGATGCTCGTGAAAGAAAGATATGCAGCTTTCAAGTGACAAAAACGGCAAATTCCCAAGTTCACATTAAAACTATTGGACATGAAAGGCCACATGGACTACAAACGAACTACAACGTGACGACAAAAGTGATGAGCCCCTAACTGGGCAACTCTGTTAGCAAAATCTAGCCCCAGTTTCCGACCTCTGACTCACACATTAAGTGACGTGAATGACGCGGAATGATGATGTTTTCACTCGGAGAAAGGTTTTTACGAAGCCCATGAACGCTAGGTAAGACTCCCGCGATATTTTAAGGCCATGTGACATGGTGTCACGGTGGTAAGTCCATCCCCGGCTGACAGAAGTCGGACAGAATTTCTAACCAGCAAGCATTGCGTCCATCCCAGTATGCATTGTGTTCAACCCAGCATGCATCACATCAAGTCAGATCTGCACAGATCTGCCGCAAGACGAACTCGCCTAATATCCCACCGGTAAAATAGCATCAGCGCCCAAGATCCGCCCACAAAGTCACTTGCGTTTTGCGTGAAGACACTTCCGTTTCAGACCATTAAAATAGGGCCCATAGTGTCTATGGTACACTAGAACATTATTTATAGTGTCTATGGTTCTATATTTCTGATATGTTGCTGATTGGATCATAAACGGCCACAGCAATGAAGAAAAGTGAAAGTGATTGATAATGACTGACTCTATTATTGTGTTACATGCTCCAAATGTAAAGCACTTTGAGCTGCATTCTGTGTATGAAAGGTGCTATACACAGGGTGCGATTTGTGTAAAAACCAGAGGGGGGGATGATTTTGAATAAGTTCGTAACCCCCCCCCCCCCCCACCCCCCACATTGCGCTACACGCTGCGTAGGCTACGTGCATTCTCTCTCCTGCTGATTTGCGTTCAGTAGCCAAGTGCGTAATATTGCAAAAGTTGAAAAAATAAATGTGTTTATTGTAGCCTACAGAAAATAAATAGCCTATCATACTGTCAGTTAATTGCCTACAGTGCAGTGAAGAGTTTGGAGAGTAAAGTTATAGGGCAACTTGAAGTTTTATGAAAATAATTTACGAACCAGAACATAAAGACCATAAAGCTTCTATTTCTTGCAGCTGTTAAAACACCCGCTAGATAGTTTAAATACCCACCAACATTCGTTTTTGAAGTACAGATTATTTCTAAAAGTTATTTGTCTACTACTGGCTGATTTATCAAACGAGTGCTTTCTCGTTCGTCCTCCACAAACTAGAGGGGTTTCGGTAGAGAGCCATTGAATAAGCGATGCCAAGCAATTTCTGTAACACTTTTTGTGACATTCAGCAAATATCTCCTCATTTAATGTAAGTTCCTTCGGACAATAGGCCTACGTTCTACTCTACGTGCAGTTGTCCTCCATCTGAAGGTTCTAAAACATTATTATGCTTCACTGAATCCTTCTCGTTTTCTTTCATTTGTCCAGCTAACTTTTCCATTGAACCTAGCCATTTATGATGGATTACACAGTCGACATTCTGAAATGTCCTGCACGATCAAGGCCAAATTAAGTTATCACGCAGCCACTGTGTCAGCAGCATCAGTGCTGACGGTGACGGTGCGTTTCTGATGTCAGATTATTATGTAGGCTAGCCTACTAGACTGTTCTCACGTTGCAGCGCTTTACTTATATGAAGTAGCATTAATCAATATGAGGGGCAGAGGGGGATAAATGTTGTCCCCCCCGACGATAAAAATAATTTAGCAGAGGTAGGGATAGGAAAACCAGAGGGGGGGAAATCCTCACCATCCCCCCCTACAAATCGCACCCTGGCTTTACAAATAAAGCTTATTATTATTATTATTATAGAACATAGAACATTATTTATAGTGTCTATGGTACACTAGAACATGATTGATAGACACTAGAACATGATTTTGATGGAAGTAAAGTGGAAACTGTGGATTTGTGTATAGTAACTATGGTAGCTGTGTGTATGGCCCTCCACCAGAGTCCAAGTTGTGTCACACGTGCTGCACACACACACACACTCCTCTTATTGACTACACACGTGCTGCATATTGCATTGACTACACATGTGCTGCATGTTGCATTGACTACACATGTGCTGCATGTTGCATTGACTACACACGTGCTGCATGTTGCATTGACTACACACGTGCTGCATGTTGCATTATTATAAGTATAGTAAGTATATATACTTTTTTGATCCCGTGAGGGAAATTTGGTCTCTGCATTTATCTCAATCCGTGAATTAGTGAAACACACACAGCACATAGTGTACACACAGTGAGGTGAAGCACACACTAATCCCAGCGCAGTGAAGGCAGTGAGCTGCCTGCAACAACAGCGGCGCTCGGGAAGCAGTGAGGGGTTAGGTGCCTTGCTCAAGGTCACTTCAGCCGTGCCTACTGGTCGGGGTTCGAACCGGCAGCCCTCCAGTTACAGGTCCGAAGTGCTAACCAGTAGACCACGGCTGCCCCATTGCATTAACTACACATGTGCTACATGTTGCATAGATAGATAGATAGATTCTTTATTGATCCATTGTGTTAAAAAGGTCCACTATAACGTTCAGAAAATGGACCAATCAGAGGGCGGGATTCACATAGTTAGGGGAATTCCATCAGCCTCGCGCAGTCATCGGGGACTGAGAGTTTAGCGTTAATTGTGAGGAGTTTGTTGCCTCCGAGTAATGTGTGTAAACGTGACATGTATGTGCCTGTTACAAGTTACAGATCATCTTTCTGGAAGTTGTATGTGTGCGTAACGAATCAAAGTAACTTTATAGGAACCTGCACTTTAGCCTTGTAAGTTGTTGTCAGCACTATTAAGTGAAGAGGCTAATTCTCTGCTTAGTATGTGGATAGGTTCTTGAACATATGTAGCCTTCAGTAGCTTCCTGTCAAGTACTGTCTCTTTGGAAGAGACAGTAATATGTCTGTATTTTATAATGCATAGCGTTATGTGTTAATAATCAAAGTGGCTGTGGCTCCCTTCTGTTAATTTAGCAAGCCGTTAGCGAGCTGCAAAGGGCGACACTGTGTGTGTGTTTGTATAGACGTTAATGGCCACGAGGGCTCTGCATGCACAGTCATACCTGTGTAATTGCAAGGACATACGTTGTAGGCTACACATTAGCTTACTGATACACTTGCATGTCAGAAAGTATTGTATTTCATTTACTTATACTTATTTCCTTTCCCCTTTTGTATGGGTTTATTTCAGAACCACACAACAAAGTATCTCAACTTAGCTTCAATAAAGAAGATTACTTGGAATTGGTGGTGCTCGTCTCATTCAAGATTAGTTTAGCAGTCCTGACCGACTGGCTGTAGCACTTCAAATTACCTCCGGATCAGAATATTTATACAGTCCTTAAAATTAGTCTTCCTCCATTTCACATTGCATTGACTACACATGTGCTGCATGGTGTCCACAAGAGCAAAACAAGCAGGAATGGGACTGATCCACGATTGCAGGCATTTTAGAGTGTACTTAGACCAATAGCCTTTAGAGTGTACTTAGACCAATAGCCTTTAGAGTGTACTTAGACCAATAGCCTTTAGAGTGTACCTAGACCAATAGCCTTTAGAGTGTACTTAGACCAATAGCCTTTAGAGTGTACCTAGACCAATAGCCTTTAGAGTGTACTTAGACTAATAGCCTTTAGAGTGTACTTAGACCAATAGCCTTGCTTTACACTGAGATCTGAGCATTTTAGAGTGTACTTAGACTAATCGCCTTTAGAGTGTACTTAGACTAATAGCCTTGCTTTACACTGAGATCCAGTAACCAGAGGTGTGGATAGACAGAAAACAAGACTGACTTACAAAAAGACGCACACACACCATAACCACTATACACACCATGTATGCACACACACACACACACACACACACACACACACACACACACACACCATAATCACTATACAGACCATGTACGCACACACACACACACACACACACACACACACACACACACACACACCATAATCACTATACACACCATGTACACACACACACACACACACACACACACACACACACACACACACACACACACACACACACACACCATAATCACTATACACACCATGTACACACACACACACACACACACACACACACACACACACACCATAATCACTATACACACCATGTACACACACACACACACACACACACACACACACCATAATCAGGGCCGGTTCTCCCTATACGCACACTACGCAAGTTGCGTAGGGCCCCGCAAGTTCATGAAGGCCCCTCCCCCGTCTCCTCTTGAGTCAAGCTAGTGACAGACAAGTTAGTACAGTAGGTCCTATACAATTATAGCGACAGTGCCTCATACATTAGGAAGATGAACATGAAACCGAATTACCATTCAGAGCATGAAAAACGGAAGAAACGCCACGAGAATGACAGCGGGAACAGCAGTCGGGTAAACTTGCGTTCGTTCCATGGTTTGATGTCAACATGCATCTCTCCAGTGCCTGTTGCTGGTCTAGCCCAGGCCTACCTAACAGGGAAGTGAATCCCCTGATCTGTCTGCTGGTCTAGCCCAGGCCTACCTAACAGGGAAGTGAATCCCCTGATCTGTCTGCTGGTCTAGCATAGGCCTACCTAACAGGGAAGTGAATCCCCTGATCTGTCTGCGGCTTGCTTGCCAGCCTTTCCCAGTCACAGTACTTCGCAAAGTTGTAAAATATAATTGCATATTCCGTTTCTTTGAATGCGGGCGACTGGCTACATTTTTTAAAAATATAACGGCATCTTTAAACGTGTTCATAACGTGCAGCTCTGGATGAAACTAGCAGTTTTCCAGCAGAAACAAGTGAGGACCCGTGGAAACTAAAGTTGATTTCACTCTTCTCATACATTTCACTCTTCTCATACATTTCTAAAAGAACTCATTGTTTTACAATGTTTCAGTCAAGCTTTATAGCCTACAACTGAACGTATGCAAAATGGAAAGTAGGCCTAGCCTAATGTATTAACTTTGATTCGCTGTGCTGCATGGACAATAGATGCACATCGCAAATATATGAAGTATTAAAATGATTGTGGTGGGATGATTGTATTTGGAGTACTGAGGTGTCAGACGATACTGTAAAAAACATTAGTTACAATTTGCCGCTCAGAGTTCAGGTAGGAGGCCCCATGGAGGTCTGAACCAGCACTGACCATAATCATTATACACAGCATGTAGGCACACGCACACACACACACACACCATAATCACTATACACACCATGTACACACACACACACACACACACACACACACACCATAATCACTATACACACCATGTACACACACACACACACACACACACACACACACACACACACCATAATCACGATACACACCATGTACACACACACACACACACACACACACACACACACACACACACACACACCATAATCACGATACACACCATGTACACACACACACACACACACACACACAAACACCATAATCACTATACACACCATGTACACACACACACACACACACACACACACACACACACACACACACACACACACACCATAATCACTATACACACCATGTACACACACA
>NW_027468848.1:1507500-1510000 GCF_046254945.1 Alosa pseudoharengus
AACTTAATACAGAGACAAAGTAGCTGATTGTGAGGACATGGAAGGAATGTGGTCTCATTTGGCCTCTAGGGGTGCTGTAATAGACAAATTGAGCTCACATCTCAGCAACTCTTTGGTGTATGAAGTCCAGGGATATGGTAGCTGATTGTGAGAACGCACAAGGACATTGGTGTAATTTTCGCCTGTAGGGGCACTATAACAAAGTAAATGAGCTTATTTCTCAGCCATTCTTTATCCAATTGCAATCAAACTTGCTGTGAGTGCTTGCTCATGCCATGGCAACGCCATTCCTGCTATAGCGCACTGCTTGGCCCCCGCATTGCTGCTTGCAGCTATATTTCTAAGGGTTCTTGTTAACATGATGTACAAGAAAATACTATTAGTATAGTGTAGTATTACTATTACTACTATTACTATTAGTATAGTGTATCACACTAATGTATTTTCACAAGTGCAATACTATTAGTAAAGTGTATCACACTAATGTATTTTCACAAGTGCAATACTATTTTCTAACGTTAAAGTATATATAACGTATCTAAAGTATCTATGTGTGTAAATGAAGTCTCTATGTGTGTAAATAAAGTATGTATGTGTGTAAATAAAGTCTCTATGTGTGTAAATAAAGGATCAATGTGTGTGTGTGTGTGTAGGTGTGTGTGTGTAGGTGTGTGTGTGTGTGTGTGTGTCGGTGTGTGTGTGTGTGGGTGTAGGTGTGTGTGTGTAGGTGTGTGTGGGTGTAGGTGTGTGTGTGTAGGTGTGTGTGGGTGTAGGTGTGTGTGTGTAGGTGTGTGTGTGTGCGGGTGTAGTTGTGTGTGTGTGTGTGTAGGTGTGTGTGTGTGTGTGTGTGTGTTTGTAGGTGTGTGTGTGTGTGTGTGTGTGTGTGTGTGTGTGTAGGTGTGTGTGTTTGTGTAGGTGTGTGGGTGTGTGTGTGTAGGTGTGTGTGTGTGTGTGTGTGTGTGTAGGTGTGTATGTGTGTGTGTGTAGGTGTGTGTGGGTGTGTGTGTTCAGGTGTGTAGGTGTGTGTGTGTGTGTGTGTGTTTGTAGGTGTGTGTGTGTGTAGGTGTGTGTGTGTGTGTGTAGGTGTGTGTGTGTGTGTGTTGGTTTGTGTGGGGGGGGCTTTGTAGGTGTGTGGGTGCGTGTGTGTAGGTGTGTGGGAGGGGGGGGGCTGTGTAGGTTTGTGTGTGTGGGTGTGTGTGTGTGTGTAGGTTTGTGGGTGTGGGGGGGGGGCTGTGTAAGTGTGTGTGTGTGTTTACAGATGAGGTGTAATTGATGTTGGTTAGGCATCATTAATCCCTGACTCTCTTCATAACCCACTGAGGGGACCTGCTGACCAGCCAAGCGGAGAGTTAACACACTCACACACACACTCACACACACACACACACACACACTCACACACACACACACTCACACTCACACTCACACACTCACACTCACACACACACACACACACTCACACTCACACACACAGACACACTCACACTCACACACACACTCACACACACACACACACACTCACACTCACACTCACACACACTCACACTCACACACTTAAGTGTCACCCCCAGTGTAACATCCTCCTCCTCTTATGTGCCTGCAGCATTCAGCACACATGGCCCAGTCACATTACTGGCCCCTATTGGACTCTGCTTTCAGCACACATGGCCCAGTCACATTACTGGCCCCTATTGGACTCTGCATTCAGCACACATGGCCCAGTCACATTACTGGCCCCTATTGGACTCTGCATTCAGCACACATGGACCAGTCACATTACTGGCCCCTATTGGACTCTGCATTCAGCACACATGGCCCAGTCACATTACTGGCCCCTATTGGACTCAGCATTCAGCACACATGGCCCAGTCACATTACTGGCCCCTATTGGACTCTGAATGGGACGACTGCACTGACCACCAGATCCCCCATTTAAATTCATCCGTTTCATTTCACGTCATTCGTAGGTGTGTGTAGGTGTGTGTAGGTGTGTGTGAGTAGGTGTGTGTAGGTGTGCGTAGGTGTGTGTATGTAGGTGTGTGTGTGTAGGTGTGTGTGTGTAGGTGTGTGTGTGTGTAGGTGTGTGTGTGTAGGTGTGTGTAGGTGTGTATGTGTAGGTGTGTGTGTGTGTGTAGGTGTGTGTGTGTAGGTGTGTGTGTAGGTGTGTGTGTGTAGGTGTGTGTGTAGGTGTGTGTGTGTGTAGGTGTGTGTGTGTAGGTGTGTGTGTGTAGGTGCACACCAGCGTGGCCTCACACACACACACACACACACACACACACACACCAGCGTGGCCTCACACACACACACACACACACACACACACCTACACACACCTACACACACACACACACACACACACACACACAACACACCAGCGTGGCCTCACACACACACAACACACCAGCGTGGCCTCTAGCCTCCTCCAGACAAGGGCAGGGGCAACGGGGCAGGAGGGGGCATATATATATACACATGTCATATGTCTATCTCAGGAGGGGGC
>NW_027468848.1:1515000-1517500 GCF_046254945.1 Alosa pseudoharengus
TTGCCCCATTAAGTGTGTCTGTACTAGGCTACTTGCCAAAGACAGACTACTGAACTGGCTGTCCTGATTCCCTTCAATATTTTTTCAAACGTAGACTATTTAAAACAATCATTTAATACTTCATATAGGCCTGATTTACGATGTGCATACAGGACATTGTCCAGCAGCCTAATGCAGCACAGCAAATCAAATACCTTTACACCAGGCTGCTTTCCATTCTGCATAGGCTACATCCAGTTGTATCTAAACCAACTAAAGCTTTCTGTTCTGCATAGGCTACATGCAGTTGTATCTAAACCAACTAAAGCTTTCTGTTCTGCATAGGCTACATGCAGTTGTATCTAAACCAACTAAAGCTTGATGACTGAAATATTTCAGTATTTCATAATATGTTTCAGAAATGTATGGGAAGAGTGAAATCACTGATTAGTTTCGACGGGTCCTCGCATGTTTCTGCTGAAAAACTGCTAGTTTCATCTTGAGCAAATTTAAAGCATTTAAACACATTTAAATATGCGGTTATTCTTTTCACAAATGTAGCCAGTCACCGCATATAAAAAAAATGGAATATGCGGTTATATTTCACAACTTTTGCGAAATAGGCTAGCCTACTTACTGGGAAAGTCTCGCAAGCAAGCAAGCCGCAGACAGATCAGGGGATTCACTGCCCTGTTAGGTAGGCTAGGCTAGGCCAGCAGACAGATCAGGGGATTCACTGCCCTGTTAGGTAGGCTAGGCTAGGCCAGCAGACAGATCAGGGGATTCACTGCCCTGTTAGGTAGGCTAGGCTAGGCCAGCAGACAGATCAGGGGATTCACTGCCCTGTTAGGTAGGCTAGGCTAGGCTAGGCCAGCGACACAGGATAGAGGCTGGGGGGTCGTCATGAACTTGCGGGGCCCTACGCAACTTGCGTAGTGTGTGTATATGGAGAACCGGCCCTGCACACACACACACACACACACACACATAGACACACACAACAGCCCTGAATCTGCTCTGGTCCTGCAAGTGATGCAAGTGTGTGAGCATCAGTGTCATGGACATGACACCTAGGAGGAGGAATGCTACTGATGAAAATGTTTACTTTCAGCCTCTCTAGATAAATGACACCTAGGAGGAGGAATGCTACTAATGAAAATGTCTACTTTCAGCCTCTCTAGATACATGTGTCAACTACATGAATAAAAGTGCATTTATTTTGTCTTTCATTTTGCAAACACCATGCTCTCCCATTTATTCTCAGTGGGTGTGTGATCTAACAAACTGTTCAAAAAGTAAAAAAATGGTGGCACTCCAAAAATGGTTCTAACAAAGTGGCAAAATCTAAACCCATCAACATTAACAGCTCAATGCTCCCCTACGGCACACAATAGCTTTGGTTCATGCTGAAGATGCTTTATTCATCGAGTGATGCTACACTTTGGTTCATGCTGAAGATGCTTTATTCATCGAGTGATGCTGCACTTTGGTTCATGCTGAAGATGCTTTATTCATCGAGTGATGCTGCACTTTGGTTCATGCTGAAGATGCTTTATTCATCGAGTGATGCTGCACTTTGGTTCATGCTGAAGATGCTTTATTCATCAAGTGATGCTGCACTTTGGTTCATGCTGAAGATGCTTTATTCATCGAGTGATGCTGCACTTTGGTTCATGCTGAAGATGCTTTATTCATCGAGTGATGCTGCACTTTGGTTCATGCTGAAGATGCTTTATTCATCGAGTGATGCTACACTTTGGTTCATGCTGAAGATGCTTTATTCATCGAGTGATGCTGCACTTTGGTTCATGCTGAAGATGCTTTATTCATCGAGTGATGCTGCACTTTGGTTCATGCTGAAGATGCTTTATTCATTTAGAGATGCTGCACTAAACTCAGCCCAGCGCGTTTTCAGTCCCCCTTATTTGGAGTGTATCTATCTTGATTTTAAATGTAATACGTGTAATCCACATTAGCACCTACCCGTGTAGGTAAAGCTAATCTGGATATTTAATACGTGTAATCCACATTAGCACCTACCCGTGTAGGTAAAGCTAATCTGGATATTTAAGTCGTGTAATCCACATTAGCACCTACCCGTGTAGGTAAAGCTAATCTGGATATTTAAGTCGTGTAATCCACATTAGCACCTACCCGTGTAGGTAAAGCTAATCTGGATATTTAATACGTGTAATCCACATTAGCACCTACCCGTGTAGGTAAAGCTAATCTGGATATTTAATCTGACCTCTGACCTCTCCACCTGCCTGTGTTCTCCTGTTGATGCGTAGACTAGCATTACAGACCTGCCGCTATTCAGCAACACTTTTAACGCTACGTGGCCGCTCCTAACTGCCTATTTCTTTAGTGTCTCGCTAGCAGGTAGGTATTTCTTTAGTGTCTCGCTAGCAGGTAGGTATTTCTGGTAGGTATTTCTTTAGTGTCTCGCTAGCAGGTAGGTATTTCTTTAGTGTCTCGCTAGCAGGTAGGTATTTCTGGTAGGTATTTCTTTAGTGTCTCG
>NW_027468848.1:1547500-1560000 GCF_046254945.1 Alosa pseudoharengus
AAGTGCTGAAATCTATGTTTGGTACTGCCAAATTACAGTGGTGATGATGCACAATGTGCTATAGGTGGCAAATCTATGTTTGGTACTGCCAAATTACAGTGGTGATGATGCATATGTTTGGTACTGCCAAATTACAGTGGTGATGATGCATATGTTTGGTACTGGCAAATTGTGTTGTTTTGTCATGGTTCATGTGTGCAATAAATATTACACTTTGGGGGGGGGGGGGGGGGGGGGGGGGGCTCGTGGCAGAGAATCGTGATATCAATTCTAGGTTAAAAAATCGTGATTCATATTTTTCCCCGAATCGTGCAAGCTTATTTTAAGGTAAAAAAAACCTCTTTATATTTTGTGTTTTTATGGATAATTATCTGTCAGGCACTTTTATACAGCTTGTTTTCAGATTGTTTCTTTTGTTTCCATATTGGACTAGTAGTAAAATTATGTCTTTTGTGTATGTGGTATCAAACACTTTTCTGTTATCATGACATCTTACAAATAAACTAACTTTGCCTTGACCTCTTAGTGACCCCAGAAGGTGTTGTCTGAAGAGGCATGCAGTGTGTGTGTGTGTGTGTGAGTGTGTGTGTGTGTGTGTGTGTGTGTGTGAGAGAGTGTGTGTGTGTGAGTGTGTGTGTGTGTGTGTGTGTGTGTGCAGCATGCGTGAGTGAGGTGGAGGGGGCAGTATTTGTTTGCAAATCATATTTCTTTTGAGGAGCACGCTCTGCTGTGTGTGTGTGTGTGTGTGTGTGTGTGTGTGTGTGTGTGTGTGTGTGTGTGTGTGTGTGTGTGTGTGTGCAGCATGCTCTGCTTGAGTGGCCCTGGGGGAAGTTCTCTGCTCTCCTGAGCACCAAACCACAACACAGGGAGAACACAAGGAGGAGGATTACAGAACCCTGCTACGCCCCGGTCTCCAGCACACACACACACACACACACACACACACACACACACACACACACACACACACACACACACACACACATACACACACACACACATACACACACACACACTCACACACACACACACACACACACATACACACACATACACACACACTCACACATACACACACACTCACACATACACACACACACACATGCACACACACACACAGGTACACTCAGGTACACACACACACAGGTACACACACACACACACTCTTTCTCTCTCCCATTAGGGCTGGTCAGCTACCTGTCAATCTCTCCACGCAGCACCAGGTGCTTACAGCAGAGAGCCCTCTCAGCCCAGAGCCAAGGCCGCCATTTGCATGAGAATGCCAACTGCCCCCCCCACTGCCCCCACTGCCCCGTCCAGCTCATTAAGGTGCTGAAGTGGAGAGAACCTGCAGCACTTCACAATCCATCAGTGGAGAGACGTGGGGCGTCTGGTCAAGAGGAGATTAGAAAAAATAATAAATTAATGGGAAAACAACAGTGTGTGTGACGGGAACAGATTTCCGATACCTGTATGAAGCCACACATGCCTATGTGAGAATGCCAACTGCCCCCCCCACTGCCCCCACTGCCCCGTCCAGCTCATTAAGGTGCTGAAGTGGAGAGAACCTGCCCCCATACCTGTATGAAGCCACACATGCCAACTGCCCCCCTCACTGCCCCCACTGCCCCCATACCTGTATGAAGCCACACATGCCCCCATACCTGTATGAAGCCACACATGCCCCCATACCTGTATGAAGCCACACATGCCCCCATACCTGTATGAAGCCACACATGCCCCCATACCTGTATGAAGCCACACATGCCCCCATACCTGTATGAAGCCACACATGCCCCCATACCTGTATGAAGCCGCACATGCCCCCATACCTGTATGAAGCCGCACATGCCCCCATACCTGTATGAAGCCGCACATGCCCCCATACCTGTATGAAGCCACACATGCCCCCATACCTGTATGAAGCCACACATGCCCCCATACCTGTATGAAGCCACACATGCCCCCATACCTGTATGAAGCCACACATGCCCCCATACCTGTATGAAGCCACACATGCCCCCATACCTGTATGAAGCCACACATGCCCCCATACCTGTATGAAGCCACACATGCCCCCATACCTGTATGAAGCCACACATGCCCCCATACCTGTATGAAGCCACACATGCCTATATGTGCTTTAATCAGCGATACCTGTATGAAGCCACACATGCCTATATGTGCTTTAATCAGCGATACCTGTATGAAGCCGCACATGCCCCCATACCTGTATGAAGCCACACATGCCCCCATACCTGTATGAAGCCGCACATGCCCCCATACCTGTATGAAGCCGCACATGCCCCCATACCTGTATGAAGCCACACATGCCCCCATACCTGTATGAAGCCACACATGCCCCCATACCTGTATGAAGCCGCACATGCCCCCATACCTGTATGAAGCCACACATGCCCCCATACCTGTATGAAGCCGCACATGCCCCCACTGCCTATATGAAGCCACACATGCCCCCATACCTGTATGAAGCCGCACATGCCCCCATACCTGTATGAAGCCGCACATGCCCCCATACCTGTATGAAGCCGCACATGCCCCCATACCTGTATGAAGCCGCACATGCCCCCATACCTGTATGAAGCCGCACATGCCCCCATACCTGTATGAAGCCACACATGCCCCCATACCTGTATGAAGCCGCACATGCCCCCATACCTGTATGAAGCCGCACATGCCCCCATACCTGTATGAAGCCGCACATGCCCCCACTGCCTATATGAAGCCGCACATGCCCCCATACCTGTATGAAGCCGCACATGCCCCCATACCTGTATGAAGCCACACATGCCCCCATACCTGTATGAAGCCACACATGCCCCCATACCTGTATGAAGCCACACATGCCCCCATACCTGTATGAAGCCGCACATGCCCCCATACCTGTATGAAGCCGCACATGCCCCCATACCTGTATGAAGCCGCACATGCCCCCACTGCCTATATGAAGCCGCACATGCCCCCATACCTGTATGAAGCCGCACATGCCCCCATACCTGTATGAAGCCGCACATGCCCCCACTGCCTATATGAAGCCGCACATGCCCCCATACCTGTATGAAGCCGCACATGCCCCCACTGCCTATATGAAGCCGCACATGCCCCCATACCTGTATGAAGCCGCACATGCCCCCATACCTGTATGAAGCCGCACATGCCCCCATACCTGTATGAAGCCACACATGCCCCCATACCTGTATGAAGCCACACATGCCCCCATACCTGTATGAAGCCACACATGCCCCCATACCTGTATGAAGCCACACATGCCCCCATACCTGTATGAAGCCACACATGCCCCCATACCTGTATGAAGCCACACATGCCCCCATACCTGTATGAAGCCACACATGCCCCCATACCTGTATGAAGCCACACATGCCCCCATACCTGTATGAAGCCACACATGCCCCCATACCTGTATGAAGCCACACATGCCCCCATACCTGTATGAAGCCGCACATGCCCCCATACCTGTATGAAGCCACACATGCCCCCATACCTGTATGAAGCCGCACATGCCCCCATACCTGTATGAAGCCACACATGCCCCCATACCTGTATGAAGCCACACATGCCCCCATACCTGTATGAAGCCACACATGCCCCCATACCTGTATGAAGCCACACATGCCCCCATACCTGTATGAAGCCACACATGCCTATGTGCTTTAATCTGAAGCCACACATGCCCCCATACCTGTATGAAGCCACACATGCCCCCATACCTGTATGAAGCCACACATGCCCCCATACCTGTATGAAGCCACACATGCCCCCATACCTGTATGAAGCCACACATGCCCCCATACCTGTATGAAGCCACACATGCCCCCACACATGCCCCCATACCTGTATGAAGCCGCACATGCCCCCACACATGCCCCCATACCTGTATGAAGCCGCACATGCCCCCATACCTGTATGAAGCCGCACATGCCCCCATACCTGTATGAAGCCGCACATGCCCCCATACCTGTATGAAGCCACACATGCCCCCATACCTGTATGAAGCCACACATGCCCCCACACATGCCCCCATACCTGTATGAAGCCGCATATGCCCCCACACATGCCCCCATACCTGTATGAAGCCACACATGCCCCCATACCTGTATGAAGCCACACATGCCCCCATACCTGTATGAAGCCACACATGCCCCCACACATGCCCCCATACCTGTATGAAGCCGCACATGCCCCCACACATGCCCCCATACCTGTATGAAGCCGCACATGCCCCCATACCTGTATGAAGCCGCACATGCCCCCATACCTGTATGAAGCCACACATGCCCCCATACCTGTATGAAGCCGCACATGCCCCCATACCTGTATGAAGCCACACATGCCCCCATACCTGTATGAAGCCGCACATGCCCCCATACCTGTATGAAGCCGCACATGCCCCCATACCTGTATGAAGCCACACATGCCCCCATACCTGTATGAAGCCGCACATGCCCCCATACCTGTATGAAGCCGCACATGCCCCCATACCTGTATGAAGCCACACATGCCCCCATACCTGTATGAAGCCGCACATGCCCCCATACCTGTATGTGCTTTAATCTGAGCTATTAATGTTTCCTTTTCTTACTTGTTACACAATATGTGTTGACAATAACACAGCTTGCACGTGTGTGTGTGTGTGTGTGTGTGCTTGCAGTGTTTCCCATACATTGACTAATCTGTGGCGGGGCGCCACAAAATAAAAATCGGCCGCCACAGATTAATATTCTATGTTTAATTTAATTTAAATTAAATATTAGGTCAAATCCTTGCATTGCCATTGAGCTGCGCTATTTACGCACGCAGCCTTTCCTTGCCCCGCCCCGCTCTCTCTCGTAGTCCGCTGCCCCTCCTCTGCATGTGCATTTAACAAAATATTCACGATTGTTGAAGGATTGTTGTTGCCACATAAAAGCATTGCATAAAAGACGTCTGGCTAAATTGCTATTAAATCCGCTTAGCATCGTGACCATGCTGCGCAAATTTGTTCAAAACTGCTGCATTGAAGTGAACCCTGCTAAGGTCTTATCACAACATAGTAGGCTACATTGAAGAGACTAAACTAAGTTAAGTTATGAAATCAAGCAGTATCTCAAAGCTAACGTTAGAATACTGTTTGGATGTCGAATTTAGCATGCTTAGCCTACTTACATCTGCTTGTCAATTTTGTTGAAGGGCTCATTTTATTGACTCTGACACTGAATGTTTGCAAAATCCCGATGTAAATGGAAGTGTTTTCCAAAATTCAAAAGTGCTTGTCCCAAGGAGAAGTACGAACCTTTATTTTAACTATGTAGTCCAAGTCGGCTACCGCCAAAAATTTAATCCAATTCTGTGGGAGTTTATTGTTTAGTACAGATTTTAAATCCTCCATTAATGTGTGCACAGGATTGTGGGTGTTCCGAGCACTCAGAGAATACACACATGCATCCTAGAAAATTCGGCAAAACGAAGGACTTCAGCCTTGGTAGAGTTCGGTAGACTTTGATGGATACTTGACTTCAGCCTTGGTAGAGTTCGGTAGACTTTGGTGGATACTTGACTTCGACCTTGGTAGAGTTCGGTAGACTTTAGTGGATACTTGACTTTGGAACAGTACTTGGGCGAGACTTGATGACGTACCATCCTTCAAATAGGAGCGTTGAAGAATCCCACCTTGACTTTGAGAAACAGCCTATGTGATGGGACCTGGGTAAACCCTTTACATGGTGAAATTTCACCAACCTCAGATGCTGATACCATAGGATGGTATCCAGGGTGTTGCTAGGGACGGTAACCAGAATGTTGCTAGAACATACATGGGCCACATCCGGCCCGCGGGCTTTCCCTGACCGGCCCGCGTAAGGTCCGTGAAAGAACAATAGTCAAGAGCCTAGCAGAGATAATGCACGCAAATCAATATCTTTATAGCTTTTATTTTGAAAGCGACTGCTATTTGTACGCCCATACATTTGTGAGTGGACGTAAACACCCTCACTGATGTGCTGGTGAATAGAATTTATGCTTCTGCATCGACACAATGCAGTTGCCTTTAAGTCGGCGTAAACCTTTCAAAGTTTTGTGTCTCTTATGTCTGCGTCGCTCACCACCGCAAAGGTTGTCAGAACGAACTCCTGCTGTTTGTTGGCGATACGAAGTGTTATTTTCAAAACGTTACTGGCAGATAGACAGTTTACATTCAGATAACCCCGTCATTGTAACCAAAATATATATTTTATATATATTATAATATATTATTTGCAAAGCTTATGTTAGCGAACTAGTATGATGCTACTACCCACAGGTTGCTTGAAGCAGCCGACTCAACACATAGGGCGAGTTGACCAATCACAGTTTTGTGTATAAAGTTAAAGCAAAAACATAGCCTACATTTTTTAAATAGTTTCTTTGTGCATGTTGATTAACTAATGACAGCCTACTATTGTCTGCTCCACATTTTCATAGTCTAATTCTGCATAGAGTTAATTTAATGATGGTAATGATTTAATGATGAAATATTGCTGAGTGTTGATGAAATGGTGGCACAGGCCTATGGTTGTACTGACTCCTTCACATTTTCATGGCCTAGCCTAATTATATAGATACTGTAGTACTTTTTTATATCAGTCTTTGAAAACTGAAAAAAAAAATGTCAATGTCAAAAAATCATTTTCGAGAATGAGGATTAAATACTGGACATATATTAAATATAATAATTTTCATCTGTTCTTACGAGGAGTAAACAAAACCATATGATTTACTTAATGTTATACAAGAACAGAATAGAATTGGACAGAATTGAGTTCAGACTTGAGTTCGGTATTTTGGGTCCGGCCCTCCTCAACAGTCCCAGTTTGTCATGTGGCCCCTTGGGGAAATTAGTTGCCCACCCCTGTGCTAGAATGATATCAGAATCTTAAATTGGTGAAATTTCACCAGGTCCAGATGCGATCACATATTTTTCAGATTTACACCATGCAGACAAGATAGAGAAGTATAAATGTGTCTCATTTGTGTAGATCCTGCAGCTGTCTTTAACAGTATAAATGTGTCTCATTTGTGTAGATCCTGCAGCTGTCTTTAACAGAACGTCCTGCACTGAACAATAGCCAACACCAGTCTATAGCCCGTTTTTAAAATATAATTTGCTGTGATGTTGGCTACACAGACAGCTGCGCGTCTTGGAACACGGCTGATATGGTTAAGTAGCCAAGTCTTGTTTGGCATGGAGAAAATGTCAGTTCATCTTCACCTACAGCCTATTCTTCACCTACAGGCCTATATTCTTCACCTACAGGCCTATATTCTTCACCTACAGGCCTATTCTTCACCTACAGCCTATTCTTCACCTACAGGCCTGTTCTTCACCTACAGGCCTATATTCTTCACCTACAGGCCTATTCTTGATTTTGCTAGCTGACCGTTTGGAGTGCAACTACCTTCCTTCATTAGCCCTACTCTCACTCTGAACTTTTCCCACAGCACAAATAAGAAAATAGCCTAGCTGGAGATGATTTTACATTTTCCATGTCAAGCAAGGGCCAGTAGGCTATGGCCATAAAAGTTGAAACTTAATAATTAATACCATGGAAGCTGTAGGCTATAATAACCAAAAACAAATTCCCAATTTATAATCAGCTGGGTTCACCCGATTGCAGGAATATTTCAGTTTTTTTAATTAGGTTATCAGCACATCAGGGTTTAAGATCGCCTCACGACACGTACACTATAGAGCTAATGTGGGATATATGTGTAATATATTACCGTGTGATGTTTAAATCCCTGGTTTGAAAGGCCAGCATGCATCTGATCTGATCGCGTGACTGTTCTATGACTCTTGGCGCTTAACAGTTTTTGAAACAGCATGAGCGCTCTCTAGTGGCAAGAGACTGCTACTGCAGCCCAACACTACCTGAACATCTTTGGACGCCTATCTAGATAGATAGATAGATACTTTATTGATCCCCAGGGGAAATTCAAGGTCTCAGTAGCATACAGACATCACACACACATTCACTAACAGCAGAAGAAAGTAATTAAAAGTATATAATATAAAAAACACAACTAAGCAATAAGGACAGTAGAAGATAAAGAATATAGCCTACTAAATATACTAAAATACAAATTATACTAAATAACACTTAATCTAAATCAGTTCTAAAAACAGTATCCACATAGTGGGTGATGACTGAGGCAGGGACTGTGAGCCTGTGGTTCTCTGTGCATAGTATGGTAAGCTACTCTGTGTGAGTGAGTGTCATGGTGATCTGTGCATAGTAAGGTAAGCTGCTCTGTGTGAGTGAGTGTCATGGTGATCTGTGCATAGTAAGGTAAGCTGCTCTGTGTGAGTGAGTGTCATGGTGATGGTGCAAATATCTGATGATATCTGATGATATCTATCGATTTGTTCTGCCAGTGAGAATGAGAATGGTGGGCGGAATTGAATAGGCCAGGTCCCGTCCTTATTAGACATTCTCTGAATAGGCTATGAAATTCAAAATACCTGAAACAGCCACTGATTCGGAGTAGGCCTAGTTCCTTTCAACTAAATGACATAGGAGCATAGGAGACGTATATTTTTAGGCCTAAAGACTTTAGGAGAATATTTAGAGAATGGGAGTTTTCCCATTTAGACAAAAATGTGACACAACGGTTTCCTTAAAGGTTGTCTAATTAAATAGCGGGTTGTCAAGGATTTCAGACACAACCTGGCTCGTAATCGCACAGGAAATCGCACAGCATCATGTTTAGACTGGTCTTCTGTGCTCCTTTAATGGACACATTCCTTTTTTACTGCATTGTGCGTGTTCTGTGATAGGCTAGGACTACTGCACATCTCCGAAGGTCAACAATTTTCCGACTGAAAAGCTGACAGTCACATCACTATTGATTTTTTCGGTCTTGCCAAATCATAGTGGTGAAGATGAAAGGAGGGGGACTAGTGGAGCTAGGCAGGTTAATAACAACATGTCACCCCCTCAAAGAGCACCGCTTAAGAAAGGGAAAAAGAGCAGTCATCGTTATCTGTCTCTTAGAGGAAACATCTTTATTTTTCATTATCTGGAAGGCCGTAGTCCTGTCATTCATCAATGGCAAAACTGAGATGCTCTCAAATGACGGTGGGTCCAGGTGTAGAAGTGAAGTGAATTCCATTACTTTTATGTAGGTTATCAGTAATCCTACATTTCAAAAGACACGTGATCTTTTTGAATGTGACGCTTTAAGAATGTGAAGAATCCTGCATCAAGCATATGGCGGGAGTGGAGCCCTGTACGACGGGATGCGAGCCATGCGGCCTGATTTCTGGCATCGTTATTTCTTTGGAAATCAGATGGCTCAGAGGTAGCCTAGGTTGTGTGAATATAGAGCTTCATGTAGGGCAACTCATTAACAACACCATCTTATTCAGGCAAGTAAAAAGGCTATTGCAATGTGTAGAGATAAAGGTGTGCAAATGGTGTTTTTTTGACAGTTAAGATTGCTAGAAATATGACTTGCCTACATATATATATATATAAATATGACTTGCCTACATATATATATATATAAATATAAATATGACTTGCCTACATATATATATATATATATATAAATATGACTAGCCTACATATATATATATATATAAATATGACTAGCCTACATATATATATATGTAATATAAATATGACTAGCCTACATATATATATATATAAATATGACTTGCCTACATATATATATATATAAATATGACTAGCCTACATATATATATATATAAATATGACTAGCCTACATATATATATATATATAAATATGACTTGCCTATATATATATATATAAATATGACTTGCCTACATATATATATATAAATATGACTAGCCTACATATATATATATATATAAATATGACTAGCCTACATATATATATATGTAATATAAATATGACTAGCCTACATATATATATATATATATAAATATGACTTGCCTACATATATATATATATAAATATGACTAGCCTACATATATATATATATAAATATGACTAGCCTACATATATATATATATAAATATGACTAGCCTACATATATATATATATATATATAAATATATAAATATGACTAGCCTACATATATATATATATATATAAATATGACTAGCCTACATATATATATATATATATATATATATAAATATGACTAGCCTACATATATATATATATAAATATGACTAGCCTACATATATATATATATAAATATGACTAGCCTACATATATATATATATATATATATAAATATGACTAGCCTACATATATATATATATATATATAAATATGACTAGCCTACATATATATATATATAAATATGACTAGCCTACATATATATATATATATATAAATATGACTAGCCTACATATATATATATATAAATATGACTAGCCTACATATATATATATATATATAAATATGACTAGCCTACATATATATATATATAAATATGACTAGCCTACATATATATATAGACTAGCCTACATATATATATATATAAATATGACTAGCCTACATATATATATATATATATAAATATGACTAGCCTACATATATATATATATAAATATGACTAGCCTACATATATATATATATATAAATATGACTAGCCTACATATATATATATATAAATATGACTAGCCTACATATATATATATATATATAAATATGACTAGCCTACATATATATATATATAAATATGACTAGCCTACATATATATATATATAAATATGACTAGCCTACATATATATATATGTAATATAAATATGACTAGCCTACATATATATATATATATAAATATGACTAGCCTACATATATATATATATAAATATGACTAGCCTACATATTGCCTTTAGATTACTGTGTAATGTGCTTTCCTCCTCCCCTGTCAGTACTCTCTCATGTGCCCTGTCTTTGATGCAGACGCTGTTCCTGCTTCTCAGCCGCTTCCTAGAGGCTGCTGGGTAAAGGCCCTAGAGGCTGCTGGGTAAAGGCGCTGGCCCTAGAGGCTGCTGGGTAAAGGCGCTAGAGGCTGCTGGGTAAAGGCCCTAGAGTCTGCTGGGTAAAGGCGCTGGCCCTAGGGGTCAGTTGGGTGCTGCTGGGGGGCCCAGGTCTTCTTACTGCCCCTCTTCCTCACCCACACAGCTGCCCCCCCAGCCTCCCAATGCCCTCACTGCCCGGCCGTCAGGGGGCAGCTGTCTTCAGCAGGGCAGAGGAGCACAGGGGCCTGACACCAGGCAACGAACGAGGCACCACAGCTGGACACAGCGTACGAGGAGGCTCATGGAGAGTGAGGGGCAGGAGAAGGAGAGGGGCAGGAGAAGGAGAAGGAGAGGGGCAGGAGAAGGAGAAGGAGAGGGGCAGGAGGAGAAGGAGAGGGGCAGGAGAAGAAGGAGAGGGGCAGGAGAAGGAGAAGGAGAGGGGCAGCGGAGGGGCAGGAGAAGGAGAGGGGCAGGAGGAGAAGGAGAGGGGCAGGAGAGGACGGGCAGGAAGATGACCACACAGTGAATCTTAACTACCAACTTTGAGGGGCAGCCAGGTTAGCACTTCGGACTTGTAACCGGAGGGTTGCCGGTTCGGACCCCGACCAGTAGGCACGGCTGAAGTGGCCTTGAGCAAGGCACCTAACCCCTCACTGCTTCCCGAGCGCCGCTGTTGTTGCAGGCAGCTCACTGCCCCGGGATTAGTGTGTGCTTCACCTCACTGTGTGTTCACTGTGTGCTGTGTGTGTTTCACTAATTCAGGGATTGGGATAAATGCAGAGACCAAATTTCCCTCACGGGATACATACTAGATCATACTTATATACAACTACCACTGCACACAGCCCAAATACCCCAGCACCCAACCCAACTACCCCAGCACCCAACCCAACTACCCCTGCACCCAACCAAACCACCACCGCACCCAACCCAACTACCCCAGCACCCAACCCAACTACCACCGCACCCAACCCAACTACCCCTGCACCCAACCCAACTACCACCGCACCCAACCCAACTACCACCGCACCCAACCCAACTACCCTGGCCTGCACCCAACCACCACCCCACCCAACCCAACTACCACCGCACCCAACCCAACTACCCCTGCACCCAACCAACTACCCCTGCACCCAACCAACTACCCCTGCACCCAACCCAACTACCACCGCACCCAACCCAACTACCCCTGCACCAAACCCAACTACCCAACTACCACCGCACCCAACCCAACTACCCCAGCACCCAACCCAGCTACCCCTGCACCCAACCCAACTACCACCGCACCCAACCCAACTACCCAACTACCACCGCACCGCACCCAACTACCCCAGCACCTAACCCAACTACCCCTGCACCCAACCCAACTACCACCGCACCCAACCCAACTACCACCGCACCGCACCCAACCCAACTACCCCTGCACCCAACCAACTACCCCTGCACCCAACCCAACTACCACCGCACCCAACCCAACTACCCCAGCAC
>NW_027468848.1:1567500-1585000 GCF_046254945.1 Alosa pseudoharengus
TGCCGTGGGTCAGGTGGCCGTGTGAAACCCGATTAAGCCGAGGAGGGAGGCCGTTTGGACCGGGCCTTTGTTTTGCGTGCCCTGAGAGCACTAGCCATCTGGGGCCGGAGATGTGTAGATGACCTGGACAGGTCTCATCTGGGGCCGGAGATGTATAGATGACCTGGAGAGGTCATCTGGGGCCAGAGATGTGTAGATGACCTGGAGAGGTCATCTGGGGCCAGAGATGTGTAGATGACCTGGAAAGGTCTCATCTGGGGCCGGGGATGTGTAGGTAACCTGGAGAGGTCATCTGGGGCCGGAGATGTGTAGGTAACCTGGAGAGGTCATCTGGGGCCGGAGATGTGTAGGTAACCTGGAGAGGTCATCTGGGGCCGGAGATGTGTCGGTAACCTGGAGAGGTCATCTGGGGCCGGAGATGTGTAGGTAACCTGGAGAGGTCATCTGGGGCCGGAGATGTGTCGGTAACCTGGGGCCTGTACTACGAAGGGAGCTTAACCTACCCAGATGTAACCCAGGGTTACTTTGTTAAACCGGGGTTGACAAAACCTGGTTATCTTAAGTGGTGTTAATTGGTACTACGACGCTGATTATGAAGTTGATTTGTTGAGCCGGGGTTAACCTCATTGGAGTTTGTGCGCGTTCACATAAAAGCGGCGGGTTGCAGCGCAAGTCACCAATTTCAATGATGACGCGATCACCTTATTTTACGGACAAGGAATGCACAATTATTATGACAAGTTACGAGGAATTAAAACTCACTCTACGACAAAAATCAAAAAAGTCGGCAGCAAACAAAGCAAGGCAAGGCTGTTGGCAACGTATTGCAGATCGGGTAGCCTAAATGCCTAAAAGTAAAGTTTTATTTCCACATGTTCCTCAAATATGTGTTACGGAGGATTAGTAGTTTGCTGAATGTCTGAAATGAGTTGAAATAATTAAATTGCCTATTTTGAGTTCATAAAAAGGCCTACAGATGCAACACAATTCAGAAGGGGGCATATAGATTAATAAGGATAATTGAATGTTTAAGTAGCCCCCATTGACCGATTTAGTGTAGCCTATGCCTAATCCTGTGAACATTACAGATGCAACACCCGTGCCAAACGCACATGGCAGCAGGTGAAAATGAAACACAAAAACATATCAGAATGGTAGGTTTATATAGTTACAGCTTGCATTAATATTTCTTAATTATGAAAATATGTTGTATGCTTAGGACTATAGCCTTCACTTGGTCTCACAAGTTTTACAGCTAACAAGAAAAAGGTGTCTTTGAACACTAGGCCTACTGTAGGAGGAAAGGCACCAGAGTGTTTTACAGTAGCAGAAGAGTTGGCCATCGCAAAAAATAGTGAAAGGCCGATTATGGAGGGGGTTGAGGGAGGCATTCGGTCGGATCCTGGTGCTGTGGAAATGTGCAGCCTTTATGTGCAGGGTAATATGACATTCAAGTTTTATGTTAAAAGGGTGATTTATTTTCGGACATAGGCCTACAGTAGCCTATTCTTGCTCAGATATTCAGCATCACCGATGGAATACATGAATTGTCCACTGGCAAAATATCTAAACGAAAGGCACATTATCTGCTCTATCGTAAGGGCCATTGCTACGGCGGGTGACATTAGAGACGTCTGCCTTGATCAGCTGACAATGATAACGAATTCCCTCGGCTGAGAATCTATATCGTTCATAAAGAATATTGTCCGGTAATGTCAGCGGATTCTGGCAGTCTCTAAAAACCCTCGCCCTGGGAAGAAAGCCCCTCACGATTTGCGCTCCAATGTCGTATAAATCATCCAGGTACGCAGACAAGTTGTACGTGGAGGGGTTGTAGCCTACTTATAAAGGGTGTGGTTAAACGGAAACCTCGGGTTAACCAAGAACATAACCTGCTCGGACCAGGTTTGAGATGCAGCGTAAATTGCCATGGCAGCATACCTCGGTTAAAGCCTATCCACCTTTCGTAGTACGGGTTAATCGGGAAGTTACGCCACACGTGATCAAGTTACTCTCGAAGTTACCCAGATAAGCCAGTAACCTCGCTTCGTAGTACAGGCCCCTGGAGAGGTCTCTGAGAGAGCTAGGGGCCAGAGATGTGTAGGTAACCTAAAGAGGTCTCATCTGGGGCCGGAGATGTGTAGGTAATCTGGAGAGGTCATCTGGGGCCGGAGATGTGTAGGTAACCTGGAGAGGTCATCTGGGGCCGGAGATGTGTAGGTAACCTGGAGAGGTCATCTGGGGCCGGAGATGTGTAGGTAACCTGGAGAGGTCTCTGGTTCTGGGTGGCAGAATTGACAAGTTTTTCCTTCCACGACTTCAAGGAAGTGGCACACGGAAATGAGAGCTGATGACGCGGCTCTGTGACGGAGATGTGACGCGGCTCTGTGACGGAGATGTGACGCGGCTCTGCTTTGAGCTTTGTGGTTGAAGGCATCTGATTAGTTTAGCAGTACTTGTTGCCATTCAGGTTCAGCCCTGCAAAAGCTTACCCAGCGCGCGCACGCATACACACACACACACACACACACACACACACACAGGAACATACAGGAACACACACACACACACACAGGAACACAGAAACACACACAGGAACACAAACACACACACACACACACACACACACACACAGGAACATACAGGAACACACACACAGGAACACAGAAAAACACACAGGAACACAAACACACACACACACACACACACACAGGAACATACAGGAACACACACACACACACAGGAACACAGAAACACACACAGGAACACAAACACACACACACACACACACAGGAACATACAGGAACACACACACACATACAGGAACACACACACACACACAGGAACACAAACACACACAGGAACACAAACACACACAGGAACAGGAACACACACACACACACACACACACACACACACATGCCCTGCAGGCCTACCCAGCTGTCCGAGCAGGTTGAGGATGACGAAGATGGATGCGAGGAAGGCTCCGCAGCTCCAGGTGGCCTCGATGTAGTCCTTCTGCTCGCGCCACTGCAGCCACATGCGGATGCCGTCCTCCAGGAACGTGCTGATGAGGCACAGACGAGCCACGTGCGGCAGATAGCGCTTGGTCACGCGCAGGAACTGCACACACACACACACACACACACACACAGACAGAACACACACACACACACACACAGACAGAACACACACACAACACACACACACACATACACACACACACACACACACACACAGAAAACACACACACACACACACACACACACACACACACACACACACACACACAGAACACACACACACACACACACAGAACACACACACACATAACACACACACACAACACACACACACACAACACACACACACACACAGACAGAACACACACACACACACAGACAGAACACACACACACACACACACACAGACAGAACACACACACACACACACACACACACACACACACAGACAGAACACACACACACACACACACAGACAGAACACACACACAACACACACACACACATACACACACACACACACACACACACAGAAAACACACACACACACACACACACACAGAACACACACACACACACAGAACACACACACACACACACAGAACACACACACACAGTCAGATGGCATTACTCACAGGGGGTCATTCCGTGTGAAATCACCCAATTTCAGCACAATTTGGCAGGTGACCCTCTCCGAAAAAATCTGAAAAAAATCACAGGTGTTTGTAGACCAAATCCATGCATAGATCTTAAATAGTATATCTGGATAACTAATCGTTGCAAAACTACAGCCCTTTGAAACTTCAAGTAATTTTAAGCATTGTGGTGAACAATCCTTTTTGTTCAACTTCCAGCATTATTGGCTCTTTTGGTATTTCACACACATTAGTGAAACTATGTGAATAGAAGTACATTTTCCTGTTGAATTAAAAAATCCAATCGGATCAGACGTATCTTGTGTACTTTCCCCTCTGCAAAGCTCTGAAAATGGCTATAAATTCATAATGTGAAAAGACATCATCACTTTTGAGGGCTTCTCATTCAGAAAGTATGTGACACAAATTCATCAGATTTTTTCCCTACACATATATGTATTATAAGGTCCTGTCCATGCATTAACTTTGGTTGTTATCATTTTCATATTTTCAGAGCATTTTTTAAAAATTGGGCCTGATTTTCAAAAAGCCTGTTTTCATCTTCTCATTTCACCATGTGGACAGTTAACAGGATTTTTTTTAATTTACCATATATCATTCTGTATGTGAGGATCATCTGCCCAAAATGTGGGCTTGTTGCTGAGTTTCTTCATTGAGATAAGATTTTTTACAAATATTGTCTATAAATCCACTGAATTTGTACTGGATCTGCAGTACCACTTTGCACCACATGTGGTGCTCTTTTAATACAATGGAAGTCAATGGAAGAGTAAGAGAGTCACTTGTTTGCTGCACATATCCAATCTAAACACACAGTTTATGGTTCATAGTTGAATTGGTCCAAATAATTATTGCAACATGAACAACATACTGCTCATACATAAATCTTATTTAGAGAAAATAAACTGATCAAGTAAATTATACACACATAAGACTGACTGGTCATCATACATGCAGCAAGAGGATTTAGCATAATTACCATCTTTGTAACGAGTTTTTTACACCAGCTTCAACCTATCAGTGCCTATGTGAGTACTTTAATAATTACTAGCCAGCTGGTTAGGCAAAGTCTATATCCATCGATACATAGACAAAGAGCATCAAGATGGAGATCAGTGCTTTGTCTCCATGTGATCTGGGAAAGAAGTTGGAAAATGAATGTCATAAAGGAACATATTCAAGAAACAATGGGTTTCTAAAATTCAGTTCATCAAGGTATTTCACTTGATGAAGATGACCATGTGTGTTTTCATCACAAGTATTCATAACAAGGTTTGAGGACTCGTGGATCCAAGAGGCATTTGTAAAAAGATGATAAATCGTTAGTATTGATTTTTATGCATCTGACAATGCACTGAATTTTAGAAACCCCTTTTTATTTGAACCATATGAACCATAAACTGTGTGTTTAGATTGGATATGTGCAGCAAACAAGTGACTCTCTTACTCTTCCATTGACTTCCATTGTATTAAAAGAGCACCACATGTGGTGCAAAGTGGTACTGCAGATAAAGTACAAATTCAGTGGATTTATAGACAATATTTGTAAAAAATCTTATCTCAATGAAGAAACTCAGCAACAAGCCCACATTTTGGGCAGAGGCTCCTCACATACAGAATGATATATGGTAAAATTAAAAAAAATCCTGTTAACTGTCCACGTGGTGAAATGAGAAGATGAAAACGTGCTTTTTGAAAATCAAGCCCAATTTAATAAAAATGCTCTGACAATGTGATAATGTTAACAACCAAAGTTAATGCATGGACATGACCTTATAATCCAGGGATTCCCAAACTGTGGTACGCGTACCCCCGGTGGTACGCGAGCTGCTTCTAGGGGGTACGCGAGATGAAAAGGGCTATGGCGGACAGGTGTAAAATGAAAATTTTAAATCTTTTGTAATTAATTCATGAATAAATACATAATTTCGAATCAGGTCATAATGATATGGAAACATGAAATTAAAGGATATCATTTATAAACTATGTATGTGTTCATCAAAAAAAAGTGCAGCTTATTAAACATGACGCCTGGAATAGCTAATAGAATGCGTTACTTTTGAATGCGTTGGATGGTCCGTGGTCCGTGGGGGGAAAGTTTTGCGGATATAACAGGTTTTTGAAAACAACAAAAACAGAAAGGAGGGAAGGAGCAAAGCTAGGAGTTATTTCAGATGGGCAAGAAAGGTAACATTAAGCTAGGCTTTACATTTAACAAACTGAAGGTAGCCTACGTTTAGCCTTTCTAGGCTGTATAGCCTAATGTTGTCCAAACGAATACTTTCTTGTCAGGCGTTGTTGTAGGCCTATTAAGATATTGTATGTGGATGTATTTAGGCTACTATGCAGGCTACTTTTCATAATCATAACTTTTTAACTGACCAAATGCACGCACCTAAAACCGGGAAACGGATCAAATATCGTCAAGGGGGGGGGGGGGGTTATAGAATGCGTTACGTTTTTATGTGTTTATGTGTCGGATGGTGGGGGTACGCGAGCCGAGTCGGAATGTAGCCGGTGGTACGCGGGGGGAAAAAGTTTGGGAACCGCTGTTATAATCCATACATGAGTGGGAAAAAAATCTGATGAATTTGTGTCACATACTTTTTGAATGAGAAGCCCTCAAAGGTGGTGATGTTTTTTCACATAATGAATTTATAGCCATTTTCAGAGCTTTGCAGAGGGGGAATTACACAAGATACACCTGATTTGATTGGATTGTTAAATTCAACAGGAAAATGTACTTCTATTCACATAGTTTCACTAATGTGTGTGAAATACCAAAAGAGCCAATAATGTTGGAAGTTGAACAAAAAGGATTGTTCACCACGATGCTTAAAATGACTTGAAACTTCAAAGGGCTGTAGTTTTGGAACCATTAGTGATACAGATATATTATTTAAGATTTATGCATAGGTTTGGTCTACAAACACCTGTGAGTTTTTTCAGATTTTTTGGAAGAGGGTGACCTGCCAGCCACTGGGTGATTTGACACGGAATGACCCACAAAGACTTTACACACACTATTAACAGTTCTGCACTAAGACAGCTTTGTCATATTTGTTACCCAACACTTACAGGTATCTCACTCACACACACACATAATTGGGAAGCCAACCCAAAGTGTCGTGCATATCAGTATGATGTCAGTGTAAAGCAAAAAGGTGACCGGGCGAGGAGCGACGACCACAGCCAGCCTCTCAGTCAGGCCGGAGCAGCAGAAGGAGAGCGAGCCGACTGGAAGGCGGTGATTTGAAACACCCTCTCATCGGCCCACCAATTAGCCCGGCGCAGCCCACCGCAACAGCTCCACCTACAGACCACACAGAACAGCAACAGTAGACAGTGCAGGCCAGATTACCCACGCAGGGCCAAGCCAGATTACCCACGCAGGGCCAAGCCAGATTACCCACGCAGGGCGGGCCAGATTACCCACGCAGGGCCAAGACAGATTACCCACGCAGGGCCAAGCCAGATTACCCACGCAGGGCCAAGCCAGATTACCCACGCAGGGCCAAGCCAGATTACCCACGCAGGGCCAAGACAGATTACCCACGCAGGGCCAAGACAGATTACCCACGCAGGGCCAAGCCAGATTACCCATGCAGTGCGGGCCAGATTACCCACGCAGGGCCAAGCCAGATTACCCACGCAGTGCGGGCCAGATTACCCACGCAGGGCCAAGCCAGATTACCCACGCAGGGCCAAGCCAGATTACCCACGCAGGGCCAAGCCAGATTACCCACGCAGTGCGGGCCAGATTACCCACGCAGGGCCAAGCCAGGGAGAGACACACCCAGCACGGCATAGCCCGGCGTGACATCATATATATGTGATGAGTCTCCAGTGTGAATATATATGTGATGAGTCTCCAGTGTGAATATATATGTGATGAGTCTCCAGTGTGAATACACACCCACACACCACACACACACACACACACACACACACATACACACACACACATATATATGTGACTTGGCTCCAGTGTGAATATATATGTGATGAGTCTCCAGTGTGAATATATATGTGAATATATGTGATGAGTCTCCAGTGTGAATACACACCCACACACCACACACACACACACACACCTACACACACACACACACACACACACATACACACACACACATATATATGTGACTTGGCTCCAGTGTGAATATATATGTGATGAGTCTCCAGTGTGAATATATATGTGAAAATATGTGATGAGTCTCCAGTGTGAATATATATGTGAATCAGTTTCCGCTAGAAAAAAATGGTGCCGGTCAAAGTGACCGGCAGAGGTTTCGTTTTCCAGACATTTTGATGATATGCCGGTCAAATATCCTATTATCCCTTCTTAATTAGTCAAACTGAGGAAAACTGGAGACAGGCTATGTAGCTTAAAGAATTACATAATCTGTATAGAATGCAACATGTACATTAGCCTAACTTAGACATGCCTAACAAGATCTAGCCAGTATCTTTTCATGGACAGCAAGAGTTCGTTCGTTGTTTTAAAAAGGCTACGTTGTTTGTTGCTGCTACCCACGTTATCTCAGTGGTGACTGTTTAACTTGCACAGATGTGCACAAGAATGAGCGCTCACACCACTACCCCCTAATGCTATGCCTCTTTATTTGATAACAATAAATTAAGAAATGTTTCCTATTCTGGGAAATGTTTAGTTTCTTTTTCTTTCGGCCGCGGTTCAATGATACCGTTTAATTGTGCCAGAAATTATCCGCGGACCAGTAATCGCCTCGTCGAGGAGGCCCTAACCCTGCAGATCATAGACAGAGAACGCATAGGCCTACTGTATGCTTTGGGTAAAGAACACTTTGCATGTCCAGTGTACACGGAGAATGACAGTGTCTTGGAGCGGCCGCACCCCCCGCAACTCCACTTCCAATGTCACTGATTCCGACAGATACGCCCGACACTTCTGCTTTTTATCTGGTGGTGGTGGAGTTGACCGGACATCTGAGGCTTCAGACCTTACCAATTTATCATCATCCATCGCATATGGCCTCTGAAAAAACGTTTAAGGCTAGTCTGCCTGGGCCTGGCCATGTTTGAACCGCCTCTCATTTGTTCGTTGTTTAACATGGACGTTTTAAGCGTGCGCTTCCTATTTGAAATGCAGCATAGGTTATGCGTGTTGTTTAATAGCTTACTTTTCAAATGGTAGAGCCTGTTCATTTAAAAACATAGCCAGAGGACGTATAATATAGGCTTAGGCCTACATATTAAGGCTTATTCTCAAATTCAGATTGCGTTAGGGGACGGGATTATTAGCCAATTTCAATCAGACAATTTGACCGGAGAGATTTAATTTTGTCGGACATTTCATTTTTTTTCCGGCCAATGTCCGGTAATTACCGGACAACGGAAACCCTGATGTGAATATATGTGATGAGTCTCCAGTGTGAATATATATGTGACTATATATGTGATGTGTCTCTAGTGTGAATATATATGTGATGAGTCTCCAGTGTGAATATATATGTGAATATATATGTGATGAGTCTCCAGTGTGAATATATATGTGATGTGTCTCCAGTGTGAATATATATGTGATGTGTCTCCAGTGTGAATATATATGTGAATATATATGTGATGAGTCTCCAGTGTGAATATATATGTGATGAGTCTCCAGTGTGAATATATATGTGACTTGGCTCCAGTGTGAATATGTTGTGTGTCTCCAACAGAACAGAGAATGAGCCATTAAAACTGACAATTGATCATCCAGTGTGAATATATATGTGAATATATATGTGAATATATGTGATGAGTCTCCAGTGTGAATATATATGTGACTTGGCTCCAGTGTGAATATGTTGTGTGTCTCCAACAGAACAGAGAATGAGCCATTAAAACTGACAATTGATCATCCAATCATCCTTGGTCTTTATCTAGCTCTTAACTTCAGACAGGAGGAGCGCAAGGAGTGTCTCCAGATTAAGGACCTGGTTTGCTCCCAAACGGACCTGTTGGGACTTGATGCTGCAACAGAACTACTGAAGCAATAGCTGCCAGATTTATCCCTTAATTGCTGTGCGGTCATCATTTAGGGTAATTACGGTAGCATCATCATCACTTGGAGGAATTACGGCAGACCGATTCCCTGCGGCACAGACAACAGATCCAGAAGCCTGTCAGAACACTGTCTGTCAAAGAGCAGCCTTCAATCAGAAGCTGTCAACAGTTAACAGCCCTCCACCAATCAGAAGCTGCCATTAGTCCAAATCCGGGACTTCCAATGGAGAACTCTACAGGTGGGTCTCGTCGCAGAACTTAACTTCCTGTGGAGAAGCCTACAGTTAGGTCTCGTCGCAGAACTGAACTTCCTGTGGAGAAGCCTATAGTTAGGTCTCGTCGCAGAACTGAACTTCCTGTAAAGAAACCTACAGTTAGGTCTCGTCGCAGAACTGAACTTCCTGTGGAGAAGCCTATAGTTAGGTCTCGTCTCAGAACTTAACTTCCTGTGGAGAAGCCTATAGTTAGCCTATAGTTAGGTCTCGTCTTGTCTCAGAACTGAACCATGCCCTTGTCCATCAGAGTATCCAGGCAACAGCTGGTTCCCAAACACCACTCAGCTTTAATGGCTCACACACAGATGGCCATTACACACATTAACCTCCTCCCATTCAGCAAACACTCACTCACTCAGTCACGCACACACACACACCTAACTAAGCTCTTTTTCTGCTGCATAGGTTATTCTATGTGGGTTGGTGTCAGGGCTTCATACTAAAGTTTGAGACAGGGTAACGCTTTCCTTGAGGCCAAGAGTGATCACACAGGTGCCAGGTGTATCCAGAGCCTGATGGTCTAATGACTGACTTGTGTTGACACATTTTAAGAATGAAATGTAATGAGATTATCCTTTACTATTATTTCCTAAGATAGATACACATAAAATGTCTTGGTCTATAAAACCAATTTCTTGCCATTTAGTGAGAGATCCTATTACATATTATAATAGTATAATAATACAACTTATCTTCTCAGACATTGTGAGGAGGTACAGTTATGTGTTAATCAAAGCCGGCCCTCTTATTAAGTAAACTCAATTCTCTCTAACTGACGTCAGCACGTACTATCGTGTCGACGTCAAACCATAAAAACAACACGCCCTTTTCTACAATCCACATCAGCACTACGGGGCGGTAGTTGGCCAATCAGCATTCAACAAGTACAGGGCAGGCAGCATGAATGAGACACGGGGCAGGGGCGCGAGCACTCGGACACACTCAAAACACACCCTGCGGCAATGTCCGTAGCGGGCTATTTCGTTAAATTGTGGATGGAGATGCTCTTCTGACAACACTGTCCTTCCGATCCCAATTGGAAGACTCGGATGACATGAAAGAGACCTTAGCATAAAGATATAGCCTACATTGGTGCGAATATCTAACTTAGCAGCTCATCCATAAAGACGTTACATTCTTGCAAAATACACATTTTATAACCTCCTGAAGACCGAGGATTCTGACTAGTAACGTTGGAACCACAAATGGACGAAAGAAACCCCATCCAATTCCTAAAGTTACATTAAATCATCCTGTCAACTACGTTAACGTTACATCTAGTGTCTAACCAGTTCAGGATACGTAGCTTTGATGTTGTAATGTCTGATTAGAATGCCAGCTAACGTTGTAATTCCCTAAGGAGGTCATTCTGACATGTCTAATGTTTAGCTTTTAACTAGGGTTAAACACGAACCGATCGATGGAGCATCAACCTCCTGGCAGGTAGGCTAATTGATGTCAGCTGCAAGCTAGATCAAATCTGGCTAGACGTTAAGGAAGTTTCCCAAACTACCAAGCTACATGACTAAATAGGCAGACTGGTTCCCTTTAGAAAGCTAAGTTGGTCGGCTAATTCATAAACATAAACAACCAGAACATCACCAAATCAAACTGAATATAGATGAGAGAATAGATTCACCGCTGGCACGTTGGTTATTTAATTACCCGTCCCAAATGCTAAAGCTGGCTAGCAAGCTAATAGTAACAATTACCAAACAGTGCGACCACTTCAATATTTTCCAGTGCAAAACAGATAGACCTACAGTTTCGTAAACAGCCATCTGCAAGAGCGCAACAATCATCCCTGTAACTGCTGCTTAGAGGCACTTCTGCCTGAGTTTTATCATTCAGCTGGATCAGCAAAGCAGCCCCGTCGTTTCCCTCCCAGGGCCGTGGTAGTGAACTCTCTAAACCCACCTGGTCCGCCACGTCCTCCGCAACGCTCATTAGACTGTTGTGTGCCATGTCCTGATCCGCAGTCCCGGGTCGTCCCGCTTACTCTGGTGTGCTTGCGTTGGGTTCAGTCGCAGCTGTCAGCAGAGTCGTTGTATGGTTCACCTGGAAAGCTCCTGATGCTGCTGTCTGCCACACAAACTCCTCTCTCGTCTCTTCCGCGGCATGCAGCGGAAAACACCTACAACCCACAATGCCCAGCGTAAGGAACGTTGTCTCCCCCTAGAGGGAACTAATCTCATAGCATGCCACGTGTACTGCTCAACATATTCGAACTGGTTGTGGTACACTGGGCCTTTTTTTAACTCTATAATGGGTTGCATTAGATGCATTTACATCAAACATGACCCTGAACACTGTCAAGGTGACAACATTTAAGTTTATGGCATAAGAAAACAACAACAGGAATAAATCCCTTTAAATGCCAGGGGTGGATGGATCTGTGCCATAACTCGTCACTCGTCGTCACGGCAACCTCATATCTGGTCCACACCCTACAGGTGTATCCAGGTGCTACCAGTGTGGGACTGTTCAGGTGTAGCACTGTATGCACCTGCCATTCTAATGAAGCACACTTGGCCAACACCTGTCTGCTCTGTGTGTGTGTGTGGTGTCTGCAGTTGTTAACAGCCAATCAAAACCTGGTTTGGACAGTCAGGCCTGACGGAGCCATTAAGCGTGTTCGTCTTCATGCAGATCTGTGCAGATCTGACTTGATGTGATGCATGCTGGGTTGAACACAATGGAGAGCTCCATTTGATCAACCCAGCATCAACCCTTGATCACATCAAGTCAGATCTGTACAGATCTGCATGAAGACGAACACGCTTATTCACTATTCCAGTCAGGAGGGGGGGGGGGTATTCCAGTCCATAGCTGAGGACCACGGAGGGGAGGGGGGGTGTTTTGATGGCTGTGGGAGGGGGGGGGGGTTTGATGGCTGTGTGTGTGTGTGTAGGGGGGGGGGGGGGGTTGATGGCTGTGTGTGTGTGTGTAGGGGGGGGGGGGTGTTTTGATGGCTGTGGGAGGGGGGCGGGTTTGATGGCTGTGTGTGTGTGTGTAGGGGGGGGGGGGGTTGATGGCTGTGTGTGTGTGTGTGTGGGGGGGTGCTTCCCAACCTTTTTTGGCAGGTGACCCTATTTTGATGTCACAAAACCTTGGCGACCCCAATCATTCACAACACTGTGTGAGAGCACATCTTACCTCTGCTGTCACATCCAGTTGAGAGTGTGTTTTCCCCAAAAGTCCTAGCAAGCTCATTGCATGAATGTTTTTGATCCATCATGTTTGCTTCCTTTTCCTTTGCTTGCCATCACAGCTTAGCCTAAACCATTTGCTAATGCTCCATACAGTTAAACTAGCCTATCAGGCCCATTGGCTCCTACTGACTGATATAAAAATGAATATAGGCTACTTTTGTCATGAAAGACAAGAACATAGTTTAAATTTAACTTGAACTAACTTTTGAATGATATATATTTTGATATGATTTGAAGTTATGTCATTTTTATAAAATATAAATCTTGGAGACTCCTGGAGTACCATGTTTTTTTTATTTATGTGTATATATTTTTATGTAATTGATTAATTGTATTACGGTATATATTTTTATGTAATTGATTAATTGTAAGATGCCCAGTATCTCAGCCGACCCCATTTGAATTTCAGGCGACCCCACGTGGGGTCAGACCCCAGTGCTGTGGAGAGGCAGACCCGTGTAATCTGCGTCCAGTGCTGTGGAGAGGCAGACCCGTGTAATCTGCGTCCAGTGCTGTGGAGAGGCAGACCCGTGTAATCTGCGTCCAGTGCCGCTGGCAGTGGTCACTCTCTCACTGGCCATCTTCAGCTGACTGCATGACATGATTATGTCTTAATCTGACTGCATGACGTGGTTATTTCTGAGATTCTGATACGTTTTCAACCCGGAATTGCGCATACGTCATGGTTGAAACGTATCAGAATCTCAGAAATAATCACGTCATGCAGTCAGATTAAGAAATAATCACGTCATGCAGTCAGATTAAGACATAATCACGTCATGCAGTCAGATTAAGAAATAATCACGTCATGCAGTCAGATTAAGAAATAATCACGTCATGCAGTCAGATTAAGACGGCTGCAGGCGGCTACATCAAGTTTAATCCCCCTTTTGTCAGGTGGTTGCCATGGTGACAGAGGAAGTGGCAATCCCTGATTTGCACACAGGAAGTGAACTCATCTGATCTAGCAGAGGCTCGATCGCCACCAATGAACTAATCAAAATACACACTCTTCAGCTAGGCCAGTGTGTGTGAGCGTGCGTGTGTATGTGTTTGCGTGTGTGTGCATGCACAAGTTGCATAGGCTGGGCACAGAGGGCTCATAGGCTGGAGTTCTCTAGGCTGCTTTTCCTTTAATCTCAACTCACCAACTCATCATTGGTTCGTTCCTGATCAGTGGGATTGCCATAGCAACATTAGAACCAGCTCAGGCTGTGGTATGAGTGGAATAAACTGATAAACCATTTTAATAAATATTTATCTCAACGTCAAAGTTTATTCACTTTATTACAAACTTTATTAGTCTCCCCAAGGAGAAATTTGCCTCACATCTCACACATCACACACATCTCACACATCTCATATCTCACACATCTCACAGCGGAGAGGCAGGTGGGCCACTACGGACGACTAATGACCTCTGCGCGTAGACGCGTAGGCCACTACGGACTAAAGGCCTCTGCGCGTAGACGCGTAGGCCACTACGGACTAAAGGCCTCTGCGCGTAGACGCGTAGGCCACTACGGACTAAAGGCCTCTGCGCGTAGGCGGCGCCATGAGATCCACGTTGGGTTCCACTGCCCTGCACTCCACCAGCGAACCATCTCACCGTCACCACGGAGATGACCATTCAGCGCTGGCGTCGCTCAGTAAAATGGTCAGTTAACATTTTGGACGTTGGTGTGCGTGGTCAGGTGACAGAAAGTGTCTCAGTGGGTGCACGGCAGCAGCAGATGACCGTTGGTCCATCGCCTCGCTCACGGCCGCTTACTGGCCCGTGTGGATTTCCTCCTGGTCACTGAGTGTCTCTGACCGCTGGCGGAGGAACTTGGCTGCTGCCGCTGGTCCTGCTGCTGGAGACCAGTCTCTGCTGGTCCATCCATGGCCTCCTCCCGGTCAGCTCTGCCCAACTCTAGCTCCAGGTCACACAGAACCTCAGCCCGGTTGGGGGGGTCACACAGAACCTCGGCCCGGTCAGGGGGGTGACAGGGCCTGGGGGGTACCCCTCCTCCCGCCCCCCTGTTGTCCATCTCCGACCCCTGCGACAGGTCGTCTCCGTGCAACTGGACGCAGCTCCGCTTCGCTGCGTCCACCCAGCTGGTCCGGTCGGCGCCAGCGGCGTGCGGTTCTGGTCCAGCACCTGCTGTTGGTTCCGTATCGGTCTGAGTTCTGGATCTCTTCGCCGGGTGTTTGCGGCGAGACGCCTTTCCTCTAGAGGCCGCTGCTAGTGCGCTGTGTTTCTGTGTGTGTGTGGGGGGCGTTTCCAGTGGAGTGTGTTTCTGTGTGTGTGTGGGGGGCGTTTCCAGTGGAGTGTGTTTCTGTGTGTGTGTGGGGGGCGTTTCCAGTGGAGTGTGTTTCTGTGTGTGTGTGGGGGGAGCCCTGCTGCAGTGTAACCCTGGGGCCTCCTCCTCCTCCACCTCCTCCTCCTGTTGCTCCTCCTCCTCCTCCTCCTCCTCCTCCTCTTCCTGGCGCTCCTCCTGGGGGAGCTGAGAGCGCCTCCTCCTCCTTCTGTACTTCTGATGACGGAGAGAAATGCACAAGATGACCACTCACACAGTGTCCTTATCACAGCACAGCACAACACATCAGGGCCGCATCAGGGCCACATCAGGGCCGCATCAGGGCCGCATCAGGGCCGCATCAGGGCCACACCAGGGCCACATTTCAAGGGCCTTTCAAGCACCAGCTCAAGTACATGTTCATTAGGCATTCAGTGTTTTGGTAAAACAGCTAGGCACTGGAAAGACAGGAAATTACTATGTGTGTGTGTGTGCAGCGGACTAAAATGTGTCTGTGTGTGTGTGTGTGTGTGTGTATGAAAGAGAGAGGGCAGCATCTGGACTAACCTGCAGGTTCTGAAAGTGTGTGAGGGAACGGCAGTGTGACTGCAGAGCTGTGGACTCGAAGTGATAGAACTTGTGGCAGAGCCGGCACAGGAACCCAGCGACCGGCACCACGAAACTAGAACCTGGAGGAGAAGAGGAGGAGAAGAGCAGGAGAAGAGCAGAAAATTAGCACTATTGACTACAGGCCTGCTGAGGTTCTAGAGTAGAGTACCAGTGACTACAGGCCTGCTGACGTTCTAGAGTAGAACAGCAGTCAGTATTTTTACATGCACAGTTTAGCCGAGCTACAGTTTAGCCGAGCTACAGTTATACATAGATACTGTTATAGCTAGATGATTGGACTGGGTTACTGGGAATCGAGGAATTATTTACCAAAGTATGCATGTTTTACTCCGCTACGCTAGATGGGCGTAGGTCACTTAGATGCTCCAAACATGAAACAATCAAAACAAAGCTTGACTAGCTTGACTAGCTTGATTAGCTAGTGAACTTCATCATCAGCATCATCAGTGTAACTAAGTTCAATAGTTGACATTATTTGTTGAAAATGTTCTAATGGACATTCTGGGGAATGCTAATTCCTATATGTATGAAATAAGGTACAACTAATGAGTATGTAGCATTGCGGCAAAAGAGTTATGTAGTTAGCTTCCTAACCGAGCTAAAAGAGTTATGTAGTTAGCTTCCTAACTGAGCTAAAAGAGTTATGTAGTTAGCTTTCACAACACAACACTCAATTTTCATTGACATGTCATTGGCGAAATTGAACATTAGGCCTACCAGAGATTAGATTTGGTGATGGCCTTGGAGTCTGGCTGGCTCATATTCAGTGAGGTGAAGTTTCATGCAAGAATTGAGGCTGTCATCATTTAAGGGCAACTCCACGCAAAACTGTCATATATCCATAACGGCAACTAAATAGCCTAGCCTACCATGGCATTGTGTTGGCGTTATGGATGTGACAGTTTTGCGCGGAATTGCCCTTAAACGTGAGCACACTTTATATTTTTCATATGTGAGAACGATTTCTCACATGCAGGAATTGGGTCAACACAGCAATACTAACTCGTTGCAGTGTGCGATATATAACGGGCAGTTCATTTCGCGTTTTCAGAATCAGTCTTCGGATGGAAGCTTTCCCATTTCAGCCTGCTTGTGTTTGCGCTCGCAAGCTACGTTTCCTTTTTGACTCTGTGCTAACAGTGTGATAACAGTGCACTATAACAGTGTGATAACAGTGTGATTATAGTGCACTATAGCAGTGTGATAACAGTGCACTATAACAGTGTGCTAACAGTGTGCTAACAGTGCATCTAAGTCTGAATGTTGAGCCTGACTCTGCTGTGGTCTCACCGTACTGAGTGTCTGGGTCGTACTCCTCCTCGTCTCTCATGTCCTCCAGCGCCACTGACCGGTGAGCCAACTGATAGAAAACACACACACACACACACACATACAAAC
>NW_027468848.1:1600000-1614499 GCF_046254945.1 Alosa pseudoharengus
AGAGCCCATGGATGCTAACTGAACACACTGCCCATGGATGCTAACTGCACACACACTGCCCATGGATGCTAACTGCACACACTGCCAATGGGTGCTAACTGCACACAGAGCCCATGGATGCTAACTGCACATACACTGCCAGTGCCCATGGTTGCTAACTGTACACAGAGCCCATGGATGCTAATTGCACACAGAGCCCGGATGCTAACTGCACACTGCCCATGGATGCCAACTGAGCCAGTTTAAAGCAAAGAGAAGAGGACCTGGTTGGTGCTATTGGTCCGGGAGTGGGGGTAGCTGTTGGTGCTGTTGGTCTGGGAGTGGGGGTAGTTGCTGGTGCTGTTGGTCTGGGAGTGGGGGTAGCTGCTGGGGGTAAAGGAGGCTCGGACACCCCTCACTGGCGCTACTGGTGGTGCTGCATGGTGTGGCGGCCGCAGGATGGAAGATCTGACCCCAGCCATGAAGAACTGGCTGAACCGCGGCCCTCCAGGTACCGAGAAACCTGCAACCAAACAATGGAATCAGGAGAGTCATGGAAACAGACAATGGAATCAGGAGTCATGGCAACAGACAATGGCAACAGATAATGGAATCAGGAGATTCATGGCAACCAAACAATGGAATCAGGAGAGTCATGGCAACAGAAAAAGGAATCAGGAGAGTCATGGCAACAGACAGTGACCTGTAAACACAGTTACATCACAGACACACAGCCGTTGAAACAGGCGATCAAACAGGGGGCAACCGGCCACTTGTAGAACGCAAGATGCACTGTGCAAATGACAGGCGCTTTCTGCTTGCAGTTGAAGAGGCAAAAAACGCAAAGCACAATATGAGGCACCCAGTGAGCTCATGTGCCTGTCAGCTCATGTATAAGCGTGTTAGCATATGAGGCTGTGAGCACATGTATACGCGTGTTAGCATATGAGCCTGTGAGCTAATGTCTTAGCGTGTTAGCATATGAGCATATGAGCCTGTGAGCACATGTATAAGTGCGTTAGCATATGAGCCTGTGAGCAAATGTATACCGTAAAACTCCAAATAATAGCCCGGGCTTTTATTTTCCCAAATCGCCGGGCTCTGATATAGCCTAGTCTAAGGTAAATTCCTTTTCTGACTTCTTTCTCTTTATCGCCATGGCATTTAGAATAAAGAATAACGTTCGCGAACCGTTCTGGTTTTGTTGCCAGCATAAAAACAAGCTTACCATCGGCCTATCCGCAAATTTTAAACACAAGGGATGAATTGAACGATAACGAAGTGGGACATATAGGCATAGTTCATATTGGAAAGTTATACAATTTGGAACTCTAGCTTTTCCCCACCGCAGTCTTTTAATGCCATCTAATCATAACGTGCGCAGTCTGCGCCATACTTAAGCCCAAATCACACCCAAGATTCGCAACGAGATGAGCAGCAACTTGATGCAACATTCTAAAATCTTGCAACTGTGACCAGACATGTGAATGCTTTGCGACGGCTTGTAACGACGTGCAACATCTAATTCACACTGCTGTAAGTAACCTCCTTTCTATAACGGTTTCGTGTCATTGCGAATCTTTAAACAGACGATCTGACGGGTTTTAGAAGATTAAATACAACCCGAAACTAAAAAAACAGACCAGGCCTCTACTGGAGACCACGCCAGGCGTTTAAAAGAGACAGGCGTCTCTTAGGGACTCGGCGATTATTTGAAGTTTTACGGTAAGCGCGTGAGCATATGAGCACATGTATAATTGCGTTAGCATATGAGCCTGTGAGCAAATGTATAAGCGTGTTAGCATATGAGCATATGAGCCTGTGAGCTCATGTCTTAGCGTGTTAGCATATGAGCCTGTGGGCCTGTGAGCACATGTATAATTAAGCTGTTAGCATATGAGTATATGAACACATGTATAAGCGTGTTAGCATATGAGCATATGAGCCTCTGAGCACATGTATAAGCGCGTTAGAGCCTGTGAGCACATGTATAAGTGCGTTAGCATATGAGCATATGAGCCTGTGAGCACATGTGTAAGCGTGTTAGCATATGAGCATATGAGCACATGTGTAAGCGTGTTAGCATATGAGCACATGTGTAAGCGTGTTAGCATATGAGCATATGAGCCTGTGAGCACATGTGTAAGCCTGTTAGCATATGAGCCTGTGAACACATGTGTAAGCGTGTTAGCATATGAGCCTGTGAGCCTGACAGCACATGTATAAGTGTGTTAGCATATGAGCATATGAGCCTGTCAGCACATGTATAAGCGTGTTAGCATATTAACCTGTGAGCCTGTGAGCACATGTATAAGCGCGTTAGCATATGAGCATATGACTGTGAGCACATGTATAAGCGCGTTAGCATATGAGCATATGACTGTGAGCACATGTATAAGCGTGTTAGCATATGAGCATATGACTGATCTCTGCTGGCCATGTGACTGAAGCGTTCTCTGCACGCTGCTGGGTTAGAAGGTTTCCTTACTCTGCATGCGTTGCATAAGCATGGCTCCAGCCATGAGTGTGGGGGGCATCAGCGAGGTGGGGGCAGGAGCGCCAGGTGGACGCAGGTGAGGGGTAGGAGCGCCAGGTGGACGCAGGTGAGGGGCAGGAGCGCCATGGGCAACAGCAGCAGCGGGCACCAACCTGTGGAGGGAAAACACACACATGCCAAGTGTGTGAGAGTGAGAGTGTGTGTGTGTGTGTGTGTGTGTGTATGTATGTGTGTATGTGTGTGTGTGTGTGTGTGTGTGTGTAGCATCTACAGCGGGCTACATATTATCTTAACATCACGCCAAGGCAAGGTATAAGCGCGTTAGCATATGAGCATAATGAATGACTGTGAGTACGTATAGCGTGTTAGCATATGACTGTGAGTACGTATAAGAGTACGTAAAAGCGCGTTAGCATATGAGCATATGCCTGTGAGTGCGTATAAGAGTACATATAAGCGTGTTAGCATATGAGCATATGTCTGAGTACGTATAGGCGCGTTAGCATATGAGCATATGACTGTGAGTGCGTATAAGAGTACATATAAGCGTGTTAGCATATGAGCATATGTCTGAGTACGTATAGGCGCGTTAGCATATGAGCATATGACTGTGAGTACGTATAAGCGTGTTAGCATATGAGCATATGACTGTGAGTACGTATAGCGTGTTAGCATATGAGCATATGACTGTGAGTACGTATAGCGTGTTAGCATATGAGCATATGACTGTGAGTACGTATAAGAGTACGTAAAAGCGCGTTAGCATATGAGCATATGTCTGAGTACGTATAGGCGCGTTAGCATATGAGCATATGCCTGTGAGTGCGTATAAGAGTACATATAAGCGTGTTAGCATATGAGCATATGTCTGAGTACGTATAAGCGTGTTAGCATATGACTGAGTACGTATAAGCGCCTTAGCATATGAGCATATGACTGTGAGTACGTATAAGAGTATGTATAAGCGCGTTAGCATATGACTGAGTACGTATAAGCGCCTTAGCATATGAGCATATGACTGTGAGTACGTATAAGAGTACGTATAAGCGCGTTAGCATATGACTGAGTAATTATAAGCGTGTTAGCATATGACTGAGTACGTATAAGCGCGTTAGCATATGACTGAGTAATTATAAGCGTGTTAGCATATGACTGAGTACGTATAAGCGCGTTAGCATATGACTGAGTAATTATAAGCGTGTTAGCATATGTCTGAGTACGTATAAGCGCGTTAGCATATGAGCATATGACTGTGAGTACGTATAAGCGTGTTAGCATATGAGCATATGACTGAGTGTGACTGAGATATATGCTCATCCAGCTACACTGGCTACCTATGGCCGCCTGCATCAATTCAATCAATTCAAGTCTCTAACGCTTGCCTCTGGTTCTGATCCCACATACTTGAATGGCCTCATGCAGGCATATGCTACCACCCAACCATTGCGCTCCTCAGACCAATGATGTCTAGCTCTGCCACCGGTACGCTCAGGCCAATCCAAACTTTTTTCATCTGTTATCCATGTATAAGCGTGTTAGTATATTAGCATATGACTGTGAGCACATGTATTAGCGTGTTAGCATATGAGCATATGACTGTGACCACATATATTAGTATAAGTATATATACTCTTTTGATCCCGTGAGGGAAATTTGGTCTCTGCATTTATCCCAATCCGTGAATTAGTGAAACACACTCAGCACACAGTGAGCACACAGTGAACACACAGTGAGGTGAAGCACACACTAATCCCAGCGCAGTGAGCTGCCTGCTACAACAGTGGCGCTCGGGGAGCAGTGAGGGGTTAGCACTGTGAATACAGTGCTCAAGGGCACTTCAGCCGTTGCTCAAGGGCACTTCAGCCGTTCCTACTGGTCGGGGCTCGAACCGGCAACCCTCCAGTTACAAGTCCGAAGCGCTAATCAGTAGGCCACGGCTGCCCAATAAGCGTGTTAGCATATGAGCATATGACTGTGAGCACATGTATTAGCGTGTTAGCATACAAGCATATGCCTGTTAGCGCATATATTAGCGTGTTAGCACTCCAGCTCCATCTAGTCGGAGTGTGTCCATGTAGTCGGAGTGTGTCCATGTAGTCGGAGTGTGTGTCCATGTAGTCGGAGTGTGTGTCCATGTAGTCGGAGTGTGTCCATGTAGTCGGAGTGTGTCCATGGTGTGGTATCCCTGCTGTCCCTTACCGCGGGCCCTGGTGCCCATGTGGGTGTTGCCGTGGGTAGCAGGAGGTCGGGGCCTGTGGAGCGGGCGGCTGTGGTGTCTGAGCGCGCCCCGATGGGATGTGCTGGTGCTGTACGACCTGCCGCAGCTGCTGCTGGTGGTGTTGCTGAAGCTGCTGCTGGTGGTGCTGAAGTTGCTGTTGCTGGTGGTGCTGCTGAAGTTGTTGTTGCTGGTGGTGTTGCTGAAGCTGATGTTGGTGCTGCTGCTGTTGTTGAAGCTGGTGTTGCTGGTGCTGCTGCTGTTGTTGAAGATGGTGTTGCTGGTGTTGCTGCTGGTGCTGAAGCTGGTGTTGGAGCTGCTGGAGCAGGAGGTTGTGGTTAAACATCTTCTACACTTACAGCAGCGTCTGGCCTGACAGATGTGGGAGACAGGAGGAGGGAACAGTAAGAAGACATGAGCATCCTCTTTAAAACAACAATTTAACAATGTGTAGCGATTACAGCATATGGCTTAACTCCAGCTACATTTATTATGCATGGACTGACAACTAAGTCTATCATAAGACCTCATATAACAGCTGATTATCAGGTTATCAGGTGAGGACAACAACAAAAGGAACATGTCAAGACTGGAGACTATCTGCAGAAGTTTACTCATGGACTGTCCAGTCAGTGTAAGCTTGCATCCAATTTTATTTCAGCTAGCAGGTAAACAAACATGCCATGTTTACATTCATGAGCTTTTCTGCTTTCTGTCTGCAAATGTGCGCCAAAAGCTGTGTTTACGTCTTACGCATTACTATTTTAAACCTGTCAAGTTTGCTAACTACGTGAGATGAATTACCGTAATAGGCTACAAATCCTGCACAGCAATGGTGTGCAGACTGTACGAGTTGTTGGCTAGCCAGCCAGTACACCACAGACATAACGAGTAGCAACTATGACTGTTTTGAGACTCCTGCGTTTATTTCACAATACGGACCGTGTTATACTGAAGAAATACTCACCCAAGAGCATCACATTAGACTAATAAGACACACAAATAATTGACAAAGCTTCGGATATTTTGCAAAACCAGAGCTTGTATGTGAAACCACAGACTGTATACAAAAGTGTAATTCTATGGTTACACGGAATGACGACAATTTGCTGGCATCTGCTTTGCAACAGAGAGAGAGCTCCCTCTTTGGGTCGGAGTTTCAACTGCAAAACTCAGCCATCGAGCGTGTCCACGAGGCAAACAAAGCTAACTCTCTCTGGTCTGTAATGCAGTTTCATTAGAGACGTTTTTGTTCGCGTGCATTTTGAAGAGAATGGGATATAATACGGTTTGATTTACGAAAATATATCACCATAGTTCCACACCCACGGGGCGTCTGAGGCTGAGCGCATCGCGCCCCTATCGTTATGAATATGTAATAGCGTCTCTCCGCGCTACCTATCCGGAGGACGACCGTGTCTGCATCTCTGATCTGGACTAGGCTACATCATCAGGAGAGCAGGCGAAGCCCCTGCGCAAAGGACACTCAATGAAACTGCCTCTAAAATATATCGCCAAGCCAATAAATATCAGCATCTAAGCTTTTCTGTATACCATTCTAAAAGGAGGACACTGAGGAGAGTGTGATTTGCTCGGATTCTCTTGTGTTAGTCCCGTTCTCGTGTGAAGGAGACGCCGTCATTCATCAGAGACGATGGGGAACCGTGGGATGGAGGACCTTATTCCTCTGGTGAATAAGATGCAGGATGCATTCTCTGCCATCGGACAAAATGCCAACCTGGACCTCCCGCAGATCGCCGTGGTCGGGGGGCAGAGCGCAGGGAAAAGCTCTGTGTTGGAGAACTTCGTGGGCAAGTAAGTTGAGTCCATCTCCGCATATTGAGATGTCTCTAGCAAAAAGTGATCATGAAACAGTATTTTGAGCAAACTGAAATGAATTAGATTTCACAATTTAGGCCTGATAATAGTTACTATTAAATAAACAAACAAATAAATAAACAAACAAATGAGGTTCACGAAATCCACGTTAGGTGATTTTTCCCCCGTGACTGACAGTGTTCCGAAGCATCTGTGTAGCCTAGACTGAATGATCGTAGGCGTAATATAGGTTAACAGATGACATAATCCTCTCATTCATTATACCTTGGTTACAGACTATGTTTGAAGTTAGTGTGTGCATTCAAAAAAGGCCAATTTCAATAATTTCAATGCTAGTCGTTGGGTATGGTTACATATTCTTGTGTTGATGCGCGATCTGCACAGCCCACTGCAGCGGTGGGGAATCACCATGTTGAAGGTGATGCGTGTGGTTGAGGTGCAGGCCAATATTTTTATTAGGCTATTATTAATTTAAAGAACGACTGGCCGTATCCATCATCTTACGTTTACGTTTCCTGTTCAAATTGACCTTTCAAAGCAAGGTCATACTGCATCCTTATTCGAAAGTGGCAGGCCTACTTCTCCTGCAGTGCGCTTCTAATTTTAAGGTGTTAGCCTCAAGAACGCGAAGGGCGTGAACACACCGACTAGTGGGGTGTCGCTATGCATATGGTGCTCGAGGTTTCTACCGGTCGAATGCTGCTTCGTTTTTCTCCATCGCTTTTCGAAAGCGCCTGCTCATTGGCCAATGGACGCTCGTTTTCAACGTCCGTGATATGTCATGCATTAATCTATTATTCTGGTTTGCCTGCAGCTGTGTGTAGTATTCGGTAGGAGAAAAGTGAACGCAACATAATTTAAAAGAGATTTACTTGCGTCTCTCTCTCTCTCTCTCTCTCTCGTCACGCCACACGTCACGCTCTACTGCTGTCACTCGCGTTGCAGTAATTCAGTTCTTACTCAGGCACTAGGGGTGCCGACGTTGGTCAGTCTCTCTCTCACTCACACACACGCACACAGATACACACACATACAGTACAGATTAGTACAGAGAGAGAAGTTGTGTTTGAATGAGTTCAGGACCAAGGACAGTTCTCCTATTTACTCACCCTCTTGTTATGTAATCTGAATCTCAAAACATAGCGCATATGTTTGCTGGTTAAGAGTGTCCAAGGGCGTAGGTTTGGTCTGAGCTTTGGTGGGGACACCACTAACACCCCCCTCCCGAAAAAAAGCTCAACTCTTTCACCAGCCACTATAGATATATAAAATGATTAAAATGTACTGTCCAACTACTATCCGTGATAATTTTTCTATAGGCTATATAACATTTAACATTTATTTTCCTTTTTTGTCTGTTATGAAATCATGCATTGACCCATTTAAGCACAGCTCAGTTTTAGGAAACTTAAATACATGCATGCTTAGCATTTTGTGAAAAGAAATCATTAAGGCTACATTGACAAACTCTTAACCGTGAGCTGCCTGCATATTCTCTGATTCTGAAATTTACAGATATCTAGGCGATGTAAGCACAGCTCAGTTTTAAGAAATGCTTAAAGCCGAAAGACCATGTAATTTTGCTAAAGTTGAATGAACGAGTACTTACATCCTTTCGATTTCTTACAGGTTGGGTCGTTGTTGCCCACAACACACTAGCTTTCTCCTAATGAATGACGTCATTGACACATTTGAAAAGCTTTTTAGAACAAACAAGTGACTAAAAAAATATAATACTCAGCGGTGTGTATTTTCTCTGTCCCCTCTTTCGCATGCAACATTCAAATTTCTTGGCAAAAAATTATATCCCGAGAAAAATGGATTTGAGGGGTACAGCTCCATAGACCTCCATTCATTCTGCACTTATTCGTGAGCGCCCTCATGTGGAACCAGAAAAGGAACTGCAACCAGTTCAGAAACCGGAAGTTTCCCGAGAGTGGCGGTTCTCCCCTTATTAGACATTCTCTGGCTAAACCTTTACTAAGACGCTATGCTGTCTGGTGCTGTGTGGCGCTATGCTAACCCTTTACTAAGACGCTATGCTGTGTGGCGCTATGCTAACCTTTACTAAGACGCTATGCTGTCTGGTGCTGTGTGGCGCTATGCTAACCTTTACTAAGACGCTATGCTGTCTGGCGCTGTGTGGCGCTATGCTAACCTTTACTAAGACACTATGCTGTCTGGCGCTGTGTGGCGCTATGCTAACCTTCACTAAGACGCTATGCTGTCTGGCGCTATGCTAACCTTTACTAAGACGCTATGCTGTCTGGTGCTGTGTGGCGCTATGCTAACCTTTACTAAGACGCTATGCTGTCTGGCGCTGTGTGGCGCTATGCTAACCTTTACTAAGACGCTATGCTGTCTGGCGCTATGCTAACCTTTACTAAGACGCTATGCTGTGTGGCGCTATGCTAACCTTTACTAAGACGGTATGCTGTCTGGTGCTGTGTGGCGCTATGCTAACCTTTACTAAGACGCTATGCTGTCTGGCACTGTGTGGCGCTATGCTAACCTTTACTAAGACGCTATGCTGTCTGGCGCTGTGTGGCGCTATGCTAACCTTTACTAAGACGCTATGCTGTCTGGCGCTATGCTAACCTTTACTAAGACGCTATGCTGTGTGGCGCTATGCTAACCTTTACTAAGACGCTATGCTGTCTGGTGCTGTGTGGCACTATGCTAACCTTTACTAAGACGCTATGCTGTCTGGCGCTATGCTAACCTTTACTAAGACGCTATGCTGTCTGGTGCTGTGTGGCGCTATGCTAACCTTTACTAAGACGCTATGTTGTCTGGCGCTGTGTGGCGCTATGCTAACCTTTACTAAGACGCTATGCTGTCTGGCGCTGTGTGGCGCTATGCTAACCTTTACTAAGACGCTATGCTGTCTGGCGCTATGCTAACCTTTACTAAGACGCTATGTTGTCTGGTGCTGTGTGGCGCTATGCTAACCTTTACTAAGACGCTATGCTGTCTGGTGCTGTGTGGTGCTATGCTAACCTTTACTAAGACGCTATGCTGTCTGGTGCTGTGTGGCGCTATGCTAACCTTTACTAAGACGCTATGCTGTGTGGCGCTGTGTGGCGCTATGCTAACCTTTACTAAGACGCTATGCTGTCTGGCGCTATGCTAACCTTTACTAAGACGCTATGCTGTCTGGTGCTGTGTGGCGCTATGCTAACCTTTACTAAGACGCTATGCTGTCTGGCGCTGTGTGGCGCTATGCTAACCTTTACTAAGACGCTATGCTGTCTGGTGCTGTGTGGCGCTATGCTAACCTTTACTAAGACGCTATGCTGTGTGGCGCTGTCTGGCGCTATGCTAACCTTTACTAAGACGCTATGCTGTCTGGCGCTATGCTAACCTTTACTAAGACGCTATGCTGTCTGGCGCTGTGTGGCGCTATGCTAACCTTTACTAAGACGCTATGCTGTCTGGTGCTGTGTGGCGCTATGCTAACCTTTACTAAGACGCTATGCTGTGTGGCGCTATGCTAACCTTTACTAAGACGCTATGCTGTCTGGTGCTGTGTGGCGCTATGCTGTGTTCTATTCTTATTTTGCAGTAGCAGTTGAAGGAGTTTTGTTTAAAATGGAGGCCTACCAGTCCAACTCCCTGCCCTGTTAAAATGGAGGCCTACCAGTCCAACTCCCTGCCCTGTTAAAATGGAGGCCTACCAGTCCAACTCCCTGCCCTGTTAAAATGGAGGCCTACCTGTCCAACTCCCTGCCCTGATTCTCTGTGTTCCCACTTCCATTCCCCTGCCCTGCATCTGATGTCGCTCACCAGTGCCAAGCCTGATTAAACTAAGAGATGGCGTCCCTGAGGCAGACTGATGAGGGCTCATCTCTGCTCTCCTGGGTAATTATGGGGCAGATAGAAGCAGCAGGGCAATAAGGGCAACACACACACACACACACACACACACACACACAGAGAGAGGGCATCAGGCTCATCTCTGAAAAGCACTAAAGGGATCAAACAGCTGGGGCTATTGTCCAGTCATCGACAGGCCTGTACACACACACACACACACACAACAGGCCTGTTTGTTTCTGCACAACAAGGCAGAGTGGTCACACCAGGGGCTACTGCAAGGGCCTCAAGGGACAAGGCACACACACACGTACACACACACGTACACACACACACACACACACACACACACACACACACACACACGTACACGTACACTCACTCACACACACACACTCACTCACTCACACACACGTACACACAGCAGTGTTTCCCATACATTGACTTATTTGTGGCTGCCCACCACAATATCAACACTGACCACCACACAATGATTTTCCAGGTTAAATTGTGCTTAAATCTGGTTAGCATCATAACCATGCTGCGCCAATTTGTAAAAAAAAAATATTTTGTATTCAAGTTAATTCTGCAAACCAACCACCACAAATGGAATTAAATTCTGTGGGAAACACTGCACACACACACACAAGTACACACACACACACACACACACAAACACACACACACACACACATACACACACACACACACACACACACACACACACACACACACACACACATACACACACACACACACACACACGCACATGTACACTCAAACACACACGTACACACACACACATACACACACAGAGACAAACATATTCAGACAATTCAACAACTCTGAATGGGTTCTGCAAGATCAAACCACGTCATCGTCTCTCCACGTCTGAGGTGTGTGTGTGTGAGTGTGTGTGTGTGTGTGTGTGTGTGTGTGTGTGTGTGCAGAGAAAGATGAGGGGGGATGTGTGAGATTGTGTGAGTGTGTGAGACAGCATGTGTGTGTGTGTGTGTGTGTGTGTGTGTTTGTGTGTGTGTGTGTGTGTGTGAGAGATAGACAGCATGTGTGTGTGTGTGTGTGTGTTGAATGTGCGTGTGTGTTTGTGTGTGTGATGAATATGTGTGTGTGTGTGTGTGTGTGTGTGTGTTTAGGTGTCGAGAGGCTAGGAGCCTGTTGGCTGTGTGAGAGTGTGTGTGTCTGTGTGTTTAAGTGTGTGTGTGTGTGTGTGTGTGTGTGTGTGTGTGTTTAAGTGTGTGTGTGTGTGTGTGTGTGTGTGTGTGTGTGTGTGTGTGTGTGTTTAAGTGTGTGTGTGTGTGTGTGTGTTTAAGTGTGTGTGTGTGTGTGTTTAAGTGTGTGTGTGTGTGTTTAAGTGTGTGTGTGTGTGTGTGTGTGTGTGTGTGTGTGTGTGTGTGTGTGTGGTGTGTGTGTGTGTAAGTGTGTGGAGAGAGGCTAGGAGCCTGTTGGCTGTGTGAGAGCTGAGACTCAGGGGTGTCTGGCCCACACAATGGGCTCTCTGTGTGATGAACACACCACAACATCTTACCACACTCTCGCAAACACATGGTGCACACACCCACATACACACATACACACACTCTCACCCATTCACACACACACACACACACACACACACACACACACACACACACACACCCATTCACACACACACACACACACACACACACACACACACACACACACACACCCATTCACACACACACACACACACACACACATTGTACACACCAGACTTTAGAATTGGCTTTCATTCAATTCATGAATTGGAATTTGAAAGTTGAATTTGAATTTGAATTGGAATGACAGGAAGTGGAATTAAATTAATGGCAATTCAAAGCAATTCCACAGTCCCACAACAGAAAGAATGTGTTGAATCTCACATACACACTACACATTGACTTACTTTAATTCAAATTTGAATTGTAATTCTACATCCTGTTTTTGACTTCAATTCAAATTCAATTTAAATTCAAGAATTTAATTTGAATTTAGGAATCCTTCTCAATTCAATTCTGAATTTTGCACAAGTAAAACTCACCCACCCACACACACACACCAACACATACAGTATTGTACTCTCTCTCTCACACACACACACCAACACATACAGTATTGTACTCTCTCTCACACACACACATTCTCACTCACAAGCATGCCACTTCTTTTTCTGAATTTCTGCTTTCAGCAACAGAATGGAAGTTTTAAGTGTACATAACGCTTCTCAATAAATAACAACAGAATGGATAAGTTTTAAGTGTACATAACGCTTCTCAATAAATAACAACAGCTGCTTCAATTAATCAGGATTGGCACTGGTGAGCTAAGATAAGAAACTTAGTTTAATCAGGCTTGGCACTAGTGAGCTAAGAGAAGAAACGTTACTTCAGTTAATCAGGCTTGGCACTCTAAGATAAGAAACTTAGTTTAATCAGGCTTGGCACTAGTGAGCTAAGATAAGAAACGTTACTTCAGTTAATCAGGCTTGGCACTCTAAGATAAGAAACTTAGTTTAATCAGGCTTGGCACTAGTGAGCTAAGATAAGAAACGTTACTTCAGTTAATCAGGCTTGGCACTCTAAGATAAGAAACTTAGTTTAATCAGGCTTGGCACTAGTGAGCTAAGATGAGAAACTTAGTTTAATCAGGCTTGGCACTAGTGAGCTAAGATAAGAAACTTAGTTTAATCAGGCTTGGCACTCTAAGAATCACGTACACACACAGCTGCTCTTCTGGGTGGTGATGGACATGTGTGTGTGTGTGTGTGTGTGTGTGTGTGTGTGCGTGTGTGCGTGTGTGCGTGTGTGTTTGTGTGTCTGTGTGTGAATGTGTGTATGTGTGTGTGTGTGTGTGTGCGTGTGTGTGTGTGTGTTTGTGTGTCTGTGTGTGAATGTGTGTGTGTGTGTGTGTGTGTGTGTGTGTGTGTGTGCATGTGTGCGTGTGTGCGTGTGTGTGTGTGTGTGCATGGCTCTGAGCTCATACTGTCCCTCTAGAGATTTTAATGTCTGAGTTACTGCAGTGTCAGCCCATATATCAGGTCTGGGCAAGACTTTTTATTCACTTTTTAAATTAATGAAGGGCTGGATAACTCTCTCTCACACACACACACACACACACACACACACACACACACACACACACACACACACACACACACACACACACACTCACGTTAGAGCTACTGTCAGCTTGGTTATTTTGCAAATGAAAACCCCATGCTTACTCAGACATAACTCAGGTACGGTATAACATGATGATATCTGTATATTGGTCAGTAAGAATGACCTCTTCTCTCCTCTCCTCCTTTCTCCTACTCTTCTCTCCTCTCTTCTCTCTTCTTTCCTCTCCTCCTCTCTCCTCTTCCCTCCTCTTCTCCTCTCTTATTTTCTCTCCTCTCCTCTTCTCTCCTCTTCTCTTCACTTCTCCTCTCCCTCCTCTCCTCCTCTCTCCTCTCCTCTTCTTCTCCTCTTCTCTCCTCTCTCCTCCTCTCTTCTCTCCTCCTCTTCTCTTTACTTCTCTTCTCTCCTCCTCTCTTCTCTTCTCTTCTCCTCTTCTCTCCTCCTCTCCTCCTCTCTTCTCTTCTCTCCTCTCCTCTTCTCCTCCTCTCTTCTCTTCTCCTCTCTTCTCTCCTCCTCTCTTCTTTTCTCCTCTCCTCCTCTTCTCTCCTCCTCTCTTCTCTTCTCTTCTCCTCCTCTCTTCTCTCCTCCTCTCCTCCTCTCTCCTCCTCTCTTCTCTTCTCTCCTTTCCTCCTCTCCTCCTCTTCTCTTCTTCTCTCCTCCTCTCCTCCTCTTCTCTCCTCCTCTCCTCTCCTCTCCTCCTCTCTCCTCTTCTCTCCTCCTCTCTCCTCTTCTCTCCTCCTCTCCTCTCCTCCTCTCTTCTCTCCTCCTCTCCTCCTCTCTTCTCTTCTCTCCTCTCCTCCTCTCTTCTCTCCTCCTCTCCTCTCCTCCTCTCCTCCTCTCTTCTCGTCTCTCCTCTCCTCCTCTCTTCTCTCCTCCTCTCCTCCTCTCTTCTCTCCTCTCCTCCTCTCTCCTCTTCTCTCCTCCTCTTCTCTTCTCTTCTCTTCTTCTCTTCTCTTCTCCTCTCTTCTCTCCTCCTCTCCTCCTCTCTTCTCTCCTCCTCTCCTCCTCTCTTCTCT
>NW_027468848.1:1614698-1619698 GCF_046254945.1 Alosa pseudoharengus
TCTCCGCTCACCTCTCTCTCCCTCCTCTCCCTCTCTCTCTCTCCCCTCTCTCATCTCCTCCTCTCTCCTCCCTCACACTCTCCCTCTCTCTCTCCCCTCTCTCCTCTCTCCTCTCTCTCCTCTCTCCCCTCTCCTCTTCTCTCTCTCTTCTCTCTGCTCCCTCTCACTCACTCCTCTCTCATCCCTCTCTCCCCTCTCTCTCTATCCCCTCCTCTCCCTTCTCCTCCCCCTTCTCTCCCTCCCTTCTCTCACTCTCTCTCCCTCTCTCTCCCTCTCTCCTCGCCTCTTCATCTCCCTCTCTCTCCTCTCTTCTCTCTCTCCCTCTCTCCCCCTCTCTCTCCCTCTCTCTCCCCCTTTCTCCCTCTCTCTCTCTCTCTCTCTCTCTCTCTCTCTCTCTCCCTCTCTTCATCTCTTCATCTTCATAGTGCTCAGCAGAGGAGCAGTCAGAAGAGCATGAAGAAAGCAGCTGGCAATCAGGTACAACTGTCACATCACAACCACACACACACACACACACGCACGCACACACACACACACACGCACAAACACACACACACACACACACACACGCACGCACACACACACACACGCACAAACACACACACACAGACACACGCAAACGCACACACACATATGAGGGGCCGTCTAGGCCTTAATTCATGCACACTCACTATTATAGTCATTTTACATGTATGTATGAGAGGGTATAGTCGTGTATGTGAGAGAGTATAGTAGTGTATGTGAAGGAGTATAGTAGTGAATGTGAGAGAGTGATAGTAGTGTATGTGAGAGAGTAAAGAGTATAGTAGTGTATGTGAGAGAGTATAGTAGTGTATGTGAGAGAGTTTAGTAGAGTACATTGTGAGAGAATATAGTAGTGTATGTGAGAGACTTTAGTAGTGTATGTGAGAGACTATAGTAGTGTATGTGTGAGGAGGTATGAGTCGTATACTGTATGTGAGTGACTATAGTAGTGTATGTGAGAGAGTATAGTAGTGTATGTGAGAGAGTTTGGTAGTGTATGTGAGACAGTATAGTAGTGTATGTGAGAGAGTATAGTAGTGAATGCAAGAGAGTATAGTAGTGAATGTGAGAGAGTATAGTGTGTATGCGAGAGAGTATAGTAGTATAAGTGAGAGAGTATAGTGGTGTGTGTGAGAGAGTTTGCATGAAACGGAAGGGAGATTTGCATGAAAAGGAAGGAGTTTGATTTCTCAGTTCCTGATTGGTTTGTCAATGTCACTTCTCTCTAGCTAGCCAATGAAAATCAAGGAAGGGGCGGGACCTCACTGTCAACAATGTTCGTGTAGACCTAGTGGTCGAGGAAAAATCAGCCAAGTCCTATTGTGACTAAATATTAAACTACTACTGCAAACCGAATGCAAATTAGGCTACAAAGACATGAGGGGTGCCTATTCTAATTGTAATTGCCTAGGCTACCAGCTCCTTTTGTCTGTGAAGTCAAATTTTGGTGAACTGAGTCCTGAAAAATTGCTGCGGGACCTAGCATTTACACTGTCAACACAGTTCGTATAACGTTAGTGGTGGAGGAAAAAATCAGCCAAGTCCTATGTGACTAAATATTAAACTACTACTGCCAAACCGAATGCAAATTACAAAGACACAAGGGGTGACATATTCTATTGTAATGCCAGCTCCTTTTGTCTGGCGAAGTCATATTTTAGTGAACTGAGTCCTGAAAGATTGCTATTTCAGTTAGCTAGTTTGTTAGCATTAAGCCAGGCAGCAACGACATGCTGCTGGTAGATAGTTTGGTAACCTAGCAACAATAAACACTTGACCCGCAGCACTCTGAAAGGAGCGATGTCTGGAGCTCTGTCCAGTGCAAAAATAGCGATGTGGACACAGGCTCACGAGTCACTGGCAACAGCAGACAAGGTTACCAAAAACGTCTGCCAGCCAAACTGTAATGCACGTCCTTTTTGGAATGCTAGCTAACTAGCTAACTGCAATGGCAGCAATCTTTCAGATCTCAGTTCACTAAAATATGACTTCGCCAGACAAAAAGAGCTGGTAGCCTAGGCCAGGGGTTTTCAAACTTTTTGTGAGTGTGGACCACTATTTGTAATGAAGAATTTTCGCGGACCACCTCATAATACCCTTAATAAAATGTCTATACACAGCCCTACCTGAATTAATCTGCACCTCTTAATAGGCCTACTAGCACTAAAACTAGGCCTATAACTGGGCATCACATTAGTAGGCTATCGTCAGGGGTGAAAGTAAGCCGGTACTGGCCGGTACGGAGTACCACTAAAATATTTGGAGAGGGTACGCCGTACCGGAAAGAAAACTATACTGTCTCTGATAAATATTGCACTTTCAGCATGACAACACAACTGCTAATGTCAAATTACGAAAGCAACACGTTTCCCCCAAAATATATTTCATATACATCGTTCTGAACTGTATCTGAATTGTGTCTAAACCTCCCGTGCAGCTGGACAGACAACGAGCAAGCTATAGCGCGGCGTACAGTAGCCTACAGTAATTGCGCCAACGTGCACTGGTATCCAAAGTGTTTTAGCAGATGGACGTTTCTTGGAAAGTCTCCCAAATAAAAAACATACAGGCTAAAGAAAAATATGTTGATGTTTCAATAGCCTATTCTGGTTTTACGTGTGCAGTGAAAGTGTTTTAGCGGACAGAAGTATGTTGCAGTCTCCCAAATAAAAAGGCATGACTCAAGAAACGTGTTTCATGATATACAGTAGCCTATATAAAAAAAAACGATTCGAAGTGGGAGCGAGCAGAGTAACTAGGCTAAATAAATAAATAAATGTTGAAATTAAGTGTTTGCAATTTATTATTCATAATCAAAAACAGATACAGGTGGGCAGGGTAGGAATTTCACGGCGGCCACGACGGCCATGGCCGTCGTTAGCCCCTTGCATTGGCCGTGAAGCCCGTTTGAAAATCAGAGGTTTACAGGCCACGGTGGCCTTGGTGCCCCATTCTTTCAATATTCTGCTTTGCGTCCTACTAATAGCGATTTTTAGTTAGCCTGTGGCCTGTCAAAATAATCTTAGCATTCACAGTGCAAATTAATTTAGTCTTTTACGCTGTGGAGAAAGTGACAGCGCAAGAAAGTGCGTCAAAAATTCACCTCATTCTTCTCAGTTGAACTACTCGCGAAGTAGCCTATACATCACACAGACACATCACAAGTATCACATGAAAGAGCCTTTTCTCAGCTTTTAAACGATGTTAGCCGATAATTGCTGTGTTGAACGGTTCGCGAGAAAAGTAGGCCTAAATAATAATTCAATTTTAATCATACATTCTACTGAAGGTTTTGCGTCCCATGATCTCCCTACCCATTCATCTCGGTGGAATACTTCACGAACCCTTCTTTTAACACATAACAAACCATATATCGGAATAAACAGCAGACCTTACCGAACACAAAAGTGTAAAGCAGTCCCCTGTACAGTTAGCCGTTCCAGAGTAATCTAGTTTTGAATTTGCAGTAAATTTCGACATGCATGGATGTCTCCAAATTTGGGCTTTGCGTTTTACAATGTGTTTAAATTGTTCCACATGATTTCATAACGGGCCAAATACAAAATAAATGTTACAAATATCGCCTAGATTTTGGTAAATCATAGGACAGCTGACTAAGAGTTTGTGAAAGCATTTGATCACAAAATGCATGCATCTAGGCTATTTGAATCTCTTAAAGCTGAGCTGTGCTTAAATTGTTCAATACATGATTTCATAACAGGCCAAATATAAAATAAATGTTATATATAGCCTAGATATCTGTAAATATTACATGATCAGATGATTTACAGTTGTAATATGTCATGTTTCATGTTTTTGTAATGTTTCATACAGTGATGCAGGTCTACTGCAGTGAATAGGCTAAATACAACTTTGATCATTTTTATAGCCTACTACTGTATAGTTAACTTTGGCCTTGGTGCCCTGACATGTGGCCTTTGTGCCCCCCACCAAATATGCCCAACTGAAGGCCAAGTGGCCTTGCCCCCAGAATGGTGAAATTCCAAGCCTGCAGGTGGGTTAAAGGGTGATACTAGAGTGATAAGAAGTCCTAGTGAATGCTTGATAAGTAGACTATAATACAGTAAATAAACAAATAAATAAATAATAAATAATTAGGCTAAGTGAAATTTCTGGCGCACGCTATGCGCGCATTATAACTCTATATCATAGTACCACCAAGAAATGAAAACTACTTTCACCCCTGGCTATCGTAAAAGCACCAATATGTCTAAAAAAAAAAAAAGTTTTTTAATACTTCAAAATAGCATTTGATAAATTAACCTTACATTTTCAGTAGCCATAATATGAAGTGTGTAGATTTAAACAAAATCTGGGTTGGTTCTTAGCGTGAGCTTTTACTGCCCAAGAAATTGGAACCGTGCTCAAACCGTGTTTGAATTCTTGTCATGAAATAAAAAATTCCACTGGAGCTCCAAGCGGTTTTGACTCTTCGAGTCACTGTACATAGCTAATTTAAATACACTTATGGGGTGGGTGTTTGCGTTTCTTTAGGAATCCGCTGTCTTGGTTTGTATAGAAATTAATATTAATTGACGCATAGGCTACTCGTAAAAGGGCGGATACAACAGGCTTGTTAAAAGAAAGTTTACTGCACACAACGGCTGCCACGTATTTAATTTATGTATTTACTCAAGCGCCCGATGGCATAATCAAGTTCATTTCAACAACGTATTTTCTTAACAAAATTATTAAATGTATAACGTTACAGTAATAAGAACATCTGTCTGTCTGAGAGCGAGAGAGAGATAGAGAAGGGGAATTTTTCTTTTCACCCTCCTTTTTTTGTACCTTTATGAGGAATCTGGCCCGACTCACTGTCAATCTCCTCATTATTAGTAGAACTAGAGTTAACATCTGCCTCTTTTCTATTCAGAGAACCTGTTGCCATCCACCGATCCATGTGGTTCTAACCAGTTCTTCTAACCGTTAGCGCTTAGCGGCACTGCACTTGA
>NW_027468848.1:1632198-1637198 GCF_046254945.1 Alosa pseudoharengus
ATCAATCTCAGACGTTTCTTTGAGCTGACCTTCCAGTGCTGCATCCCAGAGGCCCACAGCGGGATGCTGGTTCGGTTACGAAGGCCGGCGCCTCAACCAGCATTTGACCACAAATCCACCATCATTCCAGCGCTCCTCCTCTGGCAGTGGCTGATTCAGAGCCGCATGCAGGCCAGATCTGGGCCCGAAGGAGCGATCCAGGGCCCTCATTTGAATGACGGACAGAGGGCATAGCACGGCAGAAGCAGACGGTCCCATGCCGGAGCTAAAGCTACATACTGTAGCCATATGGTGTGGTGTTGGTGCGTTGAGCTGACCCACTGCTATTTGCTCTAAGGACCTTGCTTGTGCTTTAAAAGGCACCATATGCAGGCCTCTTCAAAGTCATTTTGATGGTCAGTTAACCTGTAATAGTACCTGCCTACAGAGAACCAGCCTGGCAACTCTGCTCTCCCCTGACCCAGGGAATAAGGAAGTTGTGCAATAGCCTACTACTTGTATGGAATAATGAATTATTATCTTGCCAATCTCATGGCTCTCTGGTTAGTAAACAAATCCACTTGCATTATGTCCAGGAGGAAGGGTGCAAGCCATGAGTGGTATTTACGACAGCTGAGTACAATATGACCTCCACAACAGTAGGGGAGCCCAGTAGCACAAAAACCCTGAAACTGCATTGGAGACCTTTGAATTGGTAAATGAAACCCCTGAAACTGCATTGGAGACCTTTGAATTAGTAAATAAAACCCCTGAAACTGCATTGGACACCTTTCAATTAGCAGATTAAACCCCTGAAACTGCATTGGACACCTTTGAATGAACTAATTAAACCCCTGAAACTGCATTGGACACCTTTTCAATTAACAGATTAAAACCTTGAAGGTAATTTAAGTTATTTAATTTGCTTCAGGTTGGACATTAGACTTTGCGCTTTGCCTGTCATTTAAACTAGGGCCCAGTGGGCCAGATCTGTGGCTCTGGTCAGCTGCTAGCCATGTCATCATCCCTCACCTCATCATCCCTCAGACGGATGCTTCCTCTTCCTCCTGCCCAGTGCATCGTCCACCCTCTAGTCATCCCATCCCCAGCTTTGTGTGATCATGCCCTCTCCTGGGTCTCTCCGGGTCAGAGGTCAGAGGAGGTCAGGAGAGCTGCAGTGCTGTTGACCTGTGCTACCTATCCTGCTCCTCAACGCTCTTTAACACCACTCCTTCCTCTCCATTCTCTTCCCCTGCTCTCTTTTCCTCCCTCTCCTCCTCCTCCTCCTCTCTCTTATCCTCCTCTGCTCCTCTTCCTCCCTCTCCTCCTCCTCCTCTTCCTTCCTCTCCTCCTCCTCCTCTACCTCCTCCTCTTCCTCCCTCTTATCCTCCTCCTCCTCTTCCTCCCTCTCCTCCTCTTCCTCCCCCTCTTCCTCTCTCTTATCCTCCTCTGCTCCTCTCCCTCCCCACATGCCGTCAGTCCCACGCGACACCCACATTGATTGCGGTTATTTTTCAGAGTTTCTGTGAGTGACCAGTGAGGATTTACACAAATGGTACGTCTGACCAAACCCATGTTGTTGTTGTTCTTTGCTGTTACACTGTTGTCGTTTGTCTTCACACTTCATCATTAATGTTGTGCTCCACATAACATCCAAATGATCATTCTTTTAAACAGTGAAAAAATGAAAAATAAATAAAATATGCTCTGAAGTCCTAAACTAAGCTCTGTGCTTTTGCACTTCTGAACTACCCTGCAAGTTGACCATCTCACAGCGTGTTTTATTCACATCTTTTAATGTGAGCATAACTATTGTGACATAGCTAATCAGTGTGTCTTTAAATGTGAGCGTAACTGATGTAACATAGCTAATCAGTGTGTGCATAACTGTTGCAACATACTAGCTAATCAGTGTGTCTTTTAATGAGAGTAACTGTTGCAACATAGCTAATTAGTGTGTCTTAATGTGAGCGTAACTGTTGCAACATAGCTAATCAGTGTGTCTTTTAATGTGAGCGTAACTGTTGTGACATAGCTAATCAGTGTGTCTTTTAATGTGAGCGTAACTGTTGCGACATAGCTAATCAGTGTGTCTTTTAATGTGAGCGTAACTGTTGCGACATAGCTAATCAGTGTGTCTTTTAATGTGAGCGTAACTGTTGCGACATAGCTAATCAGTGTGTCTTTTAATGTGAGCGTAACTGTCGGGACGGTAGTCTCAATGTTGCAAGGTTGGTTTTCCGCCTGTGGACGCTAGGCTCAGCGGGGAAAGTCACCATTTTCACCGGAACAGTTCATTTAACCATCCAAATGATTTCTAAACGGGTTTATTACGTTGAAATAGTTGCCAAGTTCCCCTTTAATGTGAGCGTAACTGTTGCAACATAGCTAATCAGTGTGTCTGTGTGTCTGGCCAGTGCATCGTCTCATCCTCGTAGGGTATTGTGTGTGTGTGGGGTGTGTGTGTGTGTGTGGGGGGGGGAGGGGTGTATGTATGTGTGTGTGTGTGTGTCACTTTGATTCAACTCATTATCTGTCAGACTGTTACGTAATGATTGACATTAGCTGGTACATACACCACTATGTGTAGTGCTAGTTGTAGAATTACATTTTAGGAGTAAACACACTTTTCCCTGGAATTACACTTTAAGTACATGTAAGTTTCTCAATATAGTCATCAGTGTCTGTTAGTTAAAATATAATAAATATATTATTTATGGGCATGTAGATGAGATTAGACATGAGCTTCAGCCCGGTTAACATATAAAAATGATATAGCTAATCTAAACTGTCTACAGTATAGAAATGATATAGCTAATCTAAAATGTCTACAGTATAGAAATGATATAGCTAATCTAAGATGTCTACAGTATATAGTATAGAAATGATATAGCTAATCTAAGGTGTCTACAGTATAGAAATGATATAGCTAATCTAAAATGTCTACAGTATAGAAATGATATAGCTAATCTAAGATGTCTACAGTATATAGTATAGAAATTATATAGCTAATCTAAGGTGTCTACAGTATAGAAATAATAGCTAATCTAAAATGTCTACAGTATAGAAATGATTTAGCTAATCTAAGATGTCTACAGTATACAGTATAGAAATTATATAGCTAATCTAAGGTGTCTACAGTATAGAAATGATATAGCGAATCTAAAATGTCTACAGTATACAGTATAGAAATGATATAGCTAATCTAAGATGTCTACAGTATAGAAATGATATAGCGAATCTAAAATGTCTACAGTATAGAAATGATATAGCTAATCTAAGATGTCTACAGTATACAGTATAGAAATGATATAGCTAATCTAAGGTGTCTACAATATAGAAATGATATAGCGAATCTAAAATGTCTACAGTATAAAAATGATTTAGCTAATCTAAGATGTCTACAGTATAGAAATGATATAGCTAATCTAAGATGTCTACAGTATACAGTATAGAAATTATATAGCTAATCTAAGGTGTCTACAGTATAGAAATGATATAGCTAACCTAAGATGTCCACAGTATACAGTATAGAAATTATATAGCTAATCTAAGGTGTCTACAGCAGGGGTGTCAAACTCATTTTGGTTCAGGGGCCACATACAGCCCATCTGATCTCAAGTGGGCCGGACCAGTGAAATAATTGCAAAACATCCTTTGACAACTCCAAATCTCCAGCTTAGTTTTTTTCAGTAGGCTATGCTTTACCCTTCAGCCTACATTTGTAGCTACATAATGACAAGGGATATATAAGATTATTACACATTTATTCAGAGAGGCCAATGAAATTGAAATAAAATGCATTTCACTCTCATAAACAACTGGTTTATTTTTATAGTTGAGTGGATAGGCCTACATTTTTACATCTGACCACCTGAACCAACTCACCACACTAAACTCAAGTGGGAGCTATGAAGAAAGTTAACATCCTGCCTTAAAAATGTAAATGTGCAAATGTATGAAAAATAAAATGAATTTAACAAAAATAAGTTAGCAGTGCATGAGCAATACGATCAACTGATACGATTAGGTTACATCCGATCAAATAATTTTGTAGGCTAGGTGGCGGTGCTGTGTAATAGGCTATCCACCATAAAGGCCAGATCCTGCACCCATTCCGGGCATTTCAATTGCTACTGGTCTGCCTTTTTTCTCCAAGAACTGTCCAATTTCCTCTCGTAGTTCAAAGAAACGCTTGAGTACGGCACCTCGGCTTAACCACCGTACTACAGCTAAGAAAAAAGTCAAACTGACGGTGAGTCAGACCTCGCGACCTGATTAAATTTACAGTTTGCACAACCACACTTTAACATGATCCAAGTTTAGTGTTTTACAACACAACACTTCCTGGTGCAAAATACAATAAAATGCCCAAACATCTTGTCCTCCGTTTGCAGGCTGCACTTTGTCTCTGAATTTTGTCGCAACGCCTGCTTTTCTCCCGATAATGTAGCCAAACTGACAGCACAGGACCAGTCAACTCCGAACTTTTTTTTTTGTTTTTTGGCTGCGCCTAGCGGCTGAATTGAGCATTTCGGTTATTTCTTTGAAAATTCATAACTCCTCACAGGAATGGGCTAGAGATTTTTTTTTTTTTTTGACATCGTCAGAAATTTATTCTCTACAAGTCTGGGCCGGATTAAACCATCTAGCGGGCCGCATCCGGCCCGCGGGCCGTATGTTTGACACCCCTGGTCTACAGTATAGAAATAATAGCTAATCTAAAATGTCTACAGTATAGAAATGATTTAGCTAATCTAAGATGTCTACAGTATACAGTATAGAAATTATATAGCTAATCTAAGGTGTCTACAGTATAGAAATGATATAGCTAATCTAAGATGTCTACAGTATAGAAATGATATAGCGAATCTAAAATGTCTACAGTATAGAAATGATATAGCTAATCTAAGATGTCTACAGTATACAGTATAGAAATGATATAGCTAATCTAAGGTGTCTACAATATAGAAATGATATAGCGAATCTAAAATGTCTACAGTATAAAAATGATTTAGCTA
>NW_027468848.1:1639698-1667198 GCF_046254945.1 Alosa pseudoharengus
TCCTCCTCCTCTTCCTCCCCCTCTTTCTCCTCCTCTCATCCCTCCTCTTCCTCCTCCTCTTCCTCTCTCTTAAACCCACACTGCCCACTGCTCCTCTCATCCCTCCTCCTCTTCCTCCTCTTCCTCTCTCTCCTTCTCATCTTCCTCTTCCTCCTCCTCTTCCTCTCTCCCTCATCCCTCCTCCTCTCCCTCCTCCTCTCCTCCTCATCTTCCTCCTTCTCTTCCTCCTCCTCTCCTCCTCCTCTCCTCCTCATCTTCCTCCTCCTCTTCTTCCTCATCTTCCTCTCTTCTCTGTTTGCACTTCTCGCACCCCTGCTGTCCTCTATAGGCCTCCTTTCTTCTCCCCTTTCTCTCTGCCTCCCTCTCTCTCCCCCTCTCTCTCTCTCCTTTCCTATCTCTCTCCCCCTCTCTCTCCTTTCCTATCTTTCTCTCTCTCTCCTTTCCTCTCTCTCCCTCTCTCTCTCTCTCCTTTCCTCTCTCCTTTCTTTTCTCTTTCTCCCTCTCCTCCGTGTTCCCCCTCTCTCTCTCCTGCTGTCTGTCTGGGATGAGAATGTGACTCATGGACATCAGAGGTAACCATGGAGACGACCCCCCTGCCCCTCAGCAGTCACAGCCTGCCCTGACAGCCTGCAGTTCCAGAGAGGGACCACCAGGTGGAGCAACCTGACACTAGACACCAGAGGAGAGGAAAGGGCTCTCTCCCCCCTAGCCCTGTGCCATAAACACTAACCAGCTGGTCACAGGCCTTTCAGAGATATCAGTGTGCATGTACGTACATGTGTGTGTGTGTGTGTGTGTGTGTGTGTGCAGACCCGGCGGCAGACACAAATTCACGGACGGGCATTACACCTTTCCAGGGGGGGCACGGGAACTTAAATTGATCATGGTAGCTTACACTTGACAAAACATTCTAATATGAAAATGTAGATGCAATTGTTGTAAAATGGTGCAGCTCCTTTAAGAGAGCCCCGTGCGCAGGGATGGAGAGAGAGAAAGCGAGAGGGGATGTGTGTGTTAGAACTGAGATGCGTGTGGAAAAAGTAGACGTGCTGTTGAGACTGGGGCTAGTCATATTCAAAATAATGCAAAAATAAATCCGCAGATAAAACCAAAATCCTCGTTCATTTGCTAACCACTTTCAGATAGAGTGTTAGGGAGTTACGGATAACTTCGGCCCTGTTCTCCGACTAGGTCAGAAGAAAAAAACAGTAAAGGTTAACGCTCTCAAACAAACCCAGAAACTACTAGGCCTACTTCTACTAACTAACTACGATATGAGATATAGCGTACCTGCGAGCCGATAAGCTATTTGTCAACGGATGACAGGGGTTAGTGCAGAAGCGCCACGTAACCTCCTCTCCATTTAGGTGATGGGCTTACCTAATGTTCCTGATTGATTAGCTACGGAATAATACAGATTTTACAAGTTTTATTTGCTACTTGCTAGATTGACAAACGTATAATATAGGCCTGCATTTAATAAGTGTTCAAAATCAATCTATGGGATTGGGGTTGGTTGGTGCAGCCAAGCTCGTCCAGGGCGGGCACAGATGACTTCCAGGACGGGCCTGGCCCCCCAAAGCCCCCCCATGCCGCCGGGACTGTGTGTGTGTGTGTGTATCTGAGTAAGTGTGTATGTGAGTTTTAATTATTATGAAAATGCTGTATTGTGTTTGAGATGTGTTTACACAGATATGTAATCTCAGTAGCCTACTGTAGGTATCCCCAGAGTATCTTAACTGCCCCGAGGCCGGGCCAGGTCTGGGCCGGGTGCTGGACAAATCTGTTCCAAAGCCACCGGCATCTGGGGTGTAAAAATAAGGATTCTATATTCATCACAGCTGCAGCCTCATGAGTTCCACTCATTCTGCAGTAGGCGACTGTAGCTCTCTAGGTGCTCCTGTTGTAGACGCTGTTGCCTAGGTAACAGCTGGAGCCTCATGAGTTCCACTCATTCTGCAGTAGGCGACTGTAGCTCTCTAGGTGCTCCTGTTGTAGACTCTGTTGCCTAGGTAACAGCTGCGACTGTAGCTCTGTAGGTGCTCCTGTTGTAGACTCTGTTGCCTAGGTAACAGCTGCGACTGTAGCTCTGTAGGTGCTCCTGTTGTAGACTCTGTTGCCTAGGTAACAGCTGGAGCAGTCCTGCGCTGGGTCCATCTCAAAGCCCATATTTGGATGTGCTCTGGGCCTTCTGCCTGGCCAAGGCCTCGTCAGTTCACATCGGTTTACATTCATAATGTTTAGAGCTTTGTTTGCTAGTGGTTGTGTGTTTTATGCTATATATGTACATAAGAGAAAACTACTGAGCTGTGGGCTGATTCTGGAACAGTTCCTGGCCCTGACTTAATTCACACCAGGTCCAATTCTGATTGTGATCCAGATTCACACCAGGTCCAATTCTGATTGTGATCCAGATTCACGCCAGATCTGTTCTGGAGTCAGCTGCTATCTAAACAGAATGCCTGGGGACAGACAGATGTGGTTGTGTGTACAGTTTGTGTGTAAGTTTGTTTGTATATCACTTGACTGCGTCACCAAGCAAAGTATACACTGGATGTTTGTGTCTATTTAAAGTTTTAAGTCACAGTTCTTATACATTTGCTCATGTATTTAAGAAGATGCCGATGATTCTACTGTTAACATAGGTCACTGCAGGAGCATCAATTCTGTAAGTTGTGTGTTATGAATATATATATATATATATATATATATATATATATATATATATATATATATATATATATATATATATATATATATATATATATATATAATTGAATTGAATATATATATAAATTAAATATATATAATTGAATGAAATACACCCTCACCTAATATTTAATACATGTGAAATATGATGACTGTAAATGTTATGGGTCATGTACAGTGTATTTGTGGTATGTCTATGGGATTTGTGCTTCCATTGTTGGCAGTGTAGTCCAAATGTAAGATTATCTTAATTATCACTAATGTGACTGATGTAGAAAATAAATCTGGTTTGTGTGTGTATGATTGTGTACAGAATGCCTGTGTATATGTGTGTGAGAGAGAGACAGAATGTGTGTGTGTGTGTGTGTGTGTATGCATGTGTATATTTATGGAAATAAAGACTGTGTATGTTATCCTGCTCTCACTTGTACTCATTTGTACCTAATAGCTGTTTTAATGGCTCTAAAGTTGGGTGACGTCTCCAGATGTGACATTAGAGTTTTGGTGGAAGACTGAAGCTATTGTGTGTGTTCTGACCAGCGTCACTACAGAGTGTGTGTTCTGACCAGTCACTACAGAGTGTGTGTTCTAACCAGCGTCACTACAGAGTGTGTGTTCTGACCAGTCACTACAGAGTGTGTGTTCACTACAGAGTGTGTGTTCTGATCAGAGTCACTACAGAGTGTGTGTTCACTACAGAGTGTGTGTTCTGATCAGAGTCACTACAGAGTATGTGTTCTGACCACCACACGGGTCAGTCTCTTTGGTGTTGTGGTCAAGCTGCAGGTTTGGGTTCCGGGTTCGAGACCAGGTGGGGTGACTGCTCTCTCTCTTCACTACAATATCATTGATAAATATATATATATATATATATATATATATATATATATATATATATATATATATATATATATATATATATATATATAATAGGCTAATAATAAACACTACAATATCATTGATAAATATATATATATATATATATATATATATATATATATATATATATATATATATATATATATAATAGGCTAATAATAAATGCTACAATATCATTGATAAATATATATAAATAGGCTAATAATAAATGCTACAATATCCCTTACATATATATAAATAGGCTAATAATAAACGATCAAAGTTAAACAAAGGCAATACAAACATTCAGCACTGCTGAGCTCAAATTCACCTACAAAAAAAGCTACCGTCTTTGCTCATATAAGGAGATCCGGTATCTTGACATTTTTCCTATAAAAAAAACATTGCACCTGTTAAACTCTTGCGGGGACAAATAAATCGTAAATGCAAACATTTCACTCTACACACTTTTGTCCTCTGCCTTCAAGTGGGTCCTGTGATCTTCGGTATGTTAAGACGGCACACTTTGATTTTTGCCACCCCAGAGCTAACTTGCGATGCAACTTGCCATACTGTAGGTAGCAGGAAGTCACCTGGATCTCCTTATATGGATCTCCTTATATGGGCAAAGATGGCAGCTTTGGGTACTTTTTGTAGGTGAATGTGTGTGTGTGTGTGTGTGTGTGTGTGTTAGTGTGCATACTGAAAGTGTGTGTGGCATTGAGGTCAGTTACTATGGCCAGGGTGTCTGTGGTTATGTGCTAACTGCCCCCCCCCCCCCATCCATCTGCTTGGTCTCATTCAAGTAAAGTGGGTCAACAACACCACATACACACCATACACACACACACACCACACACACACATTTAAATACATGACACACATGCACATACCAGCATCTTTGACATTTACAGAAAGTACAGTACACACACATACACACACACACACACACACACACACAGAGAGAGACCTCATGGTTAAATGCTGCTTAATAACAGTGCCATTCTTTGTCTTTGCTCAATACTGCATAATGGCGCCATTTATTTGTTTCTGGTTTACAGTTGACCAGCACAAAACAGCGCACAGAGGCCCAGAGAATGGCCCAGCTGAGTTCCCCTCCTCCAGCCAGTAATGGTGTCCAGCATGGTCATACAGGACTGAAGGCACGAGCTGGTTAAAGTATATATATATATATATATATATATAAGTATATATACTCTTTTGATCCTGTGAGGGAAATTTGGTCTCTGCATTTATCCCAATCCGTGAATTAGTGAAACACACTCAGCACACAGTGAGGTGAAGCACACACTAATCCCGGAGCAGTGAGCTGCCTGCAACAACAGCGGCGCTCGGGGAGCAGTGAGGGGTTAAGTGCCTTGCTCAAGGCCACTTCAGGCGTGCGTACTGGTCGGGGTTCGAACCGGTTACAAGTCCGAAGCGCTAACCAGTAGGCCACGGCTGCCCCTAAAAGGCGTCCGCTCCATGCAAATGCAAATGAGTGTAGGTGCAGCATAAGGAATCCCAGGAGCAGAATGCAGAATTCAGGACATGAAGGATTCTATTCTAGAATGTTTCTTCTCACACCTTATTAAAATGCCTCTGACCACTGAACCCTCTCCTCTCTTGCAACGCCACAGCGTGGCAGTTGAGCTCTCTGTACAACATTACACTCACACTCAGCAGCCCTGGAGGTCACTATACAACATTACACTCAGGACCCCTGGAGGTCACTACACACTCATCACTATGTGGACACACATGTGGTCAGCTTGTGGACACTACATGTAACTCAAAAGGACTGTGGGTGATCCTGAAATTGATGCTAATCATATCTCTGTACTTCTGAATAGAACCCCCCCCCCCACATACACACGTTAGATCTGAAATCGTACACACTTATTTATTGACCTTCTGGAAGGCAGAGTGGTTGCCTTGGACCCCCGCCCCCCCCCCCCAGGCTCCACACTGGGCATCTGTGGCTAATTGCTGTTATTGACTCAAGCTGACACACTTTCACACACACTTTATTACATTTTTAATCCACTTTGATAGTTTCCACGGAGCATAAAGGATCATTAGGAATCGCCATAACATGGCATGACAACTCTGTCCAAATTAATTTTGTGTAAACTGTAACATCTCCAGCACTCTCACTTCTCCGCAGGGCAGGCTTGGCTGGGTAAGTAAATGGGACTTATAAATCACCGTGAGGCACTAGACCCGTTGGAGCGCGCCCCTAGCTCGCAGGAAAAAAACAAAAAAAACATGTTTGCGCACAGACTCGTTGGTGGAGTTTGGGGAACTCGAAGCGCGAACATTCCACTGTTTCTCCAGGCAACAAACTCACATTCAAATACAGCTGCAGAGCAGCTCACATTAGCACCAGTTCAGCGCTACTGAAACACATTTTCACCGCTAGATGTTTCCTCATCGACTAATTTGATTTGGCAACTCGTTTACTCATTTTAATGTGGACTGTTCATACCACAGATTCTAGAACAAAGCTCTAGAATCTTTGGTTCATACTGTAGGCATATAAAGAAGGAAGGCCTTCAATACAGAGTTGAAGCATTAGCTAAATAACATTATAGAAATGACTTGAGTGTTTTGAAATATTATTCTAGAAAAGTTTAGGAAAGACTCCTTTTCAAAGTTCAAGGCATCTTATTCCGCACCAATTAGGCTATAATGTTTAGCCATTTCAAACGAGAATAGTTGTTTATATTCAGTAGCTCAGAAACTCTTCAGTAGATTCAGTAAACATATTCTGGGAAGTTAATCATGTAATAGCTTTTTGGGGCATTTTAAAATAGAGCATCATGATTGGTTGAAGTCGCCCCCGAAATCACAGGGGAGCTCACTTCCTCTTGTAGGCTACGGGAGGAGGAGGATGAGGAGAGAGTTTGGAATTTGAATGTTCGAGGCGGCAGTCTCAGACCCCAAACAACTACTGTCTCATGTCCGGAAACTCTTTCGTTGTAGTACACGGATAAGAAATAAATCATAAACCAAAATGGAAAATATCAGATCCCGTATGATGATGGACAACAGCGGGAAAAGGTAACGTTATGGTTTGGCAGTGTATTCTGTGGCTGCCTGGCTAACTTGTGTTAGGCTAGATGTTGCATTGCATTGCACACTTTATTTATTGGAACATTTTAAAAACAAAAACAGTCGTGCAGAACGGTATAGCTTGGTGGTCCACAGGAAGGCGGTGACTGTGAAGTTCAGTGTCCGTGAAATGTTTTCAAGGACTTGGGCATCACCAAAACAAGAGTTTGGGCTGCTGAATTCTTGAACATTTTAACATGGTTAAGAATCAATACTTCTAATCGTTTGGGTTTATTTTCTCCGTTTGTTATTTTTCGATCCTTGCTTATCCCTTCAGTGATGTGTTTGGTCACAAAGCATGCTCCATGTTCAACCAGCGTGAGGGCAGTCCCTCTCCGCCGCCCACCATTGCGTTTTGACAATGAACGATGTGTAAATTACCTCCACGACACGACACGACAGTGGGGTCCTGGAGGTGATAATCCGCTCTGGGCTGTTTGTCTGTCGGCATGAGGGATCCTTCTGACTAGTGAAGCGGTCAGGCAGCCCAAGGTCAGGATGTAGATGACGGTCGTTGAAAAAAGTGCTCATAAATATCGCATAGATCCCGGGTCAAATAGCTCTTCAGTTTAAGAAAGGCCAACACAAAATAAGCCGTAGCCTAACCATAGCCTACCTACCTCCTCTATGGGGAAAAGGAAAGGAGGATAAATCAACAGGTTGAGGATGAGTGCTCTCCTGACAGGCCTCAGTCTAATTACAATTAATGAGTACCAAGGTTTAACGTCGTAAAAGTTAAATCCTCTGAATGTCAGCTTGCTCCTTGTTCCGGAGGTTTCTACGCCCCCTGCTTTAGGCTGTCAGATCGCTCCCACCTTACTGACGTGTTCACTGACGTGTTCACTGACAATCACATTAAAAATGGCAGTGAGGCGTTTTAGATAGCCTATTGCTTTAATAGCGTATAGAATAGCAACAATAATGATTTTCAATGGTTGTAGATACTTGAACAATGCAAACCTTCATATAGTTATTTGTATCAGTAATACCGCCACGTCTAGGTTTACCATGGCACTTTCATATGTTAATTAAACCAATTTGGATTCTGCTGGACTGACTGGCCCCAAAGGCTCCAGCTGTGCGGTTTCTCTAGCGCAGCTCCGGCACTCCGCATTATAATTCCAACTCTGGCCTGCCGGGATGGTTTTCACACTCGAAAGAATAGAAAGTAACATAAAAGAACGAATGTTTTTAACCTCTGCTAAGTGGTCCTAGTTCATGGCCGTCTAGAAACAAATTCCTTTAGCGTGCCTCTCTGCTGTTGTGTGTGGCGTCCACTTAATGTCAGCTCACGTTTAGCACAGTTGTAAATGGCTCTGGGTTCCCTCACGTTGTATTTAATTCATTGAAACAGACTAGATATACAAATATGGTTCTGGAGGAAGTATATTAATCTGAATGGCATATTTAGAATAGAGTATGTAGATTTATTTGATACTAAAATGTGTGTCTTGGTTGTAATTTTATTAGAATGTAGAAAAAGATGTTTGGTTGTTAGGCCTATTTAATGCACTTTTGGATGTATTTTGTGTAATATCACTCCTGTGCAGTTTCCCCATCAGGAATTAATCATCTTTATGGACAGTACCATGAATAGTGAAAGGTTATCTACCCATACCAGCCCACTCTATTGTGGCTCGTGCAGAAACGTTTGTAGACAGCACAAGGGCACAGCTGTAGTTACATGCAGTAATATGCATTGATCCTATACATACAGTAATATGCATTGATCCTATACATACAGTAATATGCATTGATCCTATATATACAGTAATATGCATTGATCCTATACAGTGCTTCAACAGCACTAAGGACTGTGCAGCGTGTATGCCATTGATATCTGATATGGATCTTCCCCACATGATCCCACACTGGATCTAATCTACAGATCAACACTGTCAGGAACATGTTAGAGAAGGTCCCAAACAGGTGCTTAGATAGCCTGCTACTGTACATATGAGGAGTTTGCTACAGAATACGTCTATTAAGCATATTCATAAACCATGTATTTTTATTTTTATTGTGCATTTCAGTTGTGTTATTTTGATTAAGTAAGATGAATCAAATAGCAATAACCCAACAGCAGATTCGCTGATATTTACTGAAAAATAAAACATCCATTCAAATTGAAATTGAATGGGAGTTTTGGAATGTTCTTCATTTATAGGCACTTAGAAAGCTTGTGACATATTTAGGTGTTAGTTAGATAGATAGATAGATAGATAGATAGATAGATAGATCGATACTTTATTGATCCCCAAGGGGAAATTCAAAAAATGTAGCGCTTAGTATTAAACACTACAGTAGACATGAATAGTGGAGTTTCTGGTTCCGGTGGGTTCCGGTGGGTTCTCTTGGTATTTGCTATGCAGTGACATTTGATCATCACAGTTCTCCTTTCTCCAGAACGCTCTACAGAGAACCATACTGGGTTCTGGATCAGCCTGTTCTGCAGGGGCCGTCAGCCAAGAGAGGGCGCAAGGAGAGTAGAGGACACACGGAACGTGGCGATAGCACCGACAGAAGAGGCCCAGTGAGACCCCTCAGTCACATCGGAACAACGAGAAGGTAAATAAATATGACAGAACAACGAGAAGGTAAATAAATATGACAGAACAACGAGAAGGGAGATAAATATGACAGAACAACGAGAAGGGAGATAAATATGACAGAACAACGAGAGGGAGATAAATATGACAGAACAACGAGAAGGGAGATAAATATGACAGAACAACGAGAGGGAGATAAATATGACGGAACAACGAGAAGGGAGATAAATATGATGGACTGTCCCACCCCACTCATGTGGTCTTGGTCCAGATATGGCAAGGAATCAGATCATATCAAGGAATCAGATCATATCAAGGAATCAGATCATATATAGGAATCAGATCATATCAAAATCAGGGGTTCATATCCATACCATAGTCCACTGGTGATGATGTCACATAGTCCACTGGTGATGGTGTCACATAGTCCACTGGTTATGATGTAACCATGTAACAAAATTCATCTGGCGAGAGTCAGGTTAGCGTTCGTGAGCTTCGGAAAAACCTTTTTCCCAGTGAAAACATCATCATTCCGCATCATTCACGTCATGTAATGTGTGAGTCAGAGGTCGGAAACTGGGGCTAGATTTTGCTAACAGAGTTGCCCAGTTAGGGGCTCGTCATCACTTTTGTCGTCACGTTGTAGTTCGTTTTTGTCACTTGAAAGCTGCATATCTTTCTTTCACAAGCGTCTTACACTATATTTTAAGAAAATACAGTTGTTTATTTAGGATTAGTGAGCGTATGTTTTCACCTTTGTTGTGGCATCTGTGTTTGTCACACATTCCGACGGCAAAGCACATGAACACTTGCTGTGGGAAAAACAAAGTAGCCACAGGGGCGGTCCTTGTCATTCCCAAGTGCCATGAATGCACCATTAGTCCACTGGTGATGATGACACATACTGTAGTCCACTGGTAATGATGTCACATAGTCCACTGGTTATGATCAAGGGGGCAGGCGAACGTTCGTTTTAAGCCTTTATATGAACTTTTTCTATTTTCGGAGTAAAACAACATTGTGTAATTGGCGTCATAACCTCGTAATTGACTTAACGGCTGAGTAATAAACTTTTTTCCGAAATCAATGCTAAAGTGACGTAATGAGCATACAACCAGAGCGGGTGAAAGCGTCGCACAGGAGCAAAATAACCGTATTCTCTGGATAAGAACGAAAGCATTGGAGCACATTTCTGCAAAGTTTTGATAGATTGACAGTAGCCTAGACTATGAATGTGGCGAGTGCTGTTTATATGAAATCACATTTATCTACGAACAACTAGGACATTTAGAACAGTAATGTAGACATGGTGGTAACGAAGTAAGTGGCTACATACCCAATCTCTCGGTGCAGCTATCACAAGAGTTACACGAGTCAGACTACGTGCCTACGTTACATTTACGTCCCCTGAGCCTGCGCAGAAAGCCTCGTCAGTCCACTAGTGATGATGACACATAGTCCACTGGTGATGATGACACATAGTCCACTAGTGATGATGACACATAGTCCACTAGTGATGATGACACATAGTCCACTAGTGATGATGACACATAGTCCACTGGTGATGATGACACATAGTCCACTGGTGATGATGACACATAGTCCACTAGTGATGATGACACATAGTCCACTAGTGATGATGACACATAGTCCACTGGTAATGATGGCCCTTCAGGTGGACACACACGTGTGTGAAAAGGTTTTGTTGCTGTAGACCATGTAAAGTGATGATACAACTGGTAGAGTTTTTTGTTAACAAGGTCAGGGTCACAGGTTTGACACCCAGGGATCACACCCACTGATACAATTGTGGATTTCTGCAACACTCTACAAGTGCTTAACACTCCCATTGGTTAACGCCTTGTGTTCTCCTTCAGAGAACCGTGGTTATGTTCATAACCCTTACGTTTATGGAAAAAAAGTGGCTAAATGACTAGATATAGATAGACCATAATAAGGCTTCATTTTGTTGCTAGTGGAGATTTGGATGAAAACAAATCCCCTGGAAAAGTACTCAGTACCGTACAGTACCGCAGTGATGTTTAGTCGTTTATTTATATTCATTTATATATGATTAGTAAAAAGAGTGAGTGTGTGTGTGTGTGTATGTGTGTGTGTGTGTGTGTGATTGTGTGTGTGTGATTGTGTGTGTGTGATTGTGTGTGTGTGATTGTGTGTGTGTGTGTGTGTGTGTGTGTGTGAGTGTGTGTGTGTGTGTGTGTGTGTGTTCATCATATCATGAACATGTGTCTCTTGTCTGTTGTTGTTGTGTGCTGTGTGTAGTAGCACTGTTGGGCCAGTAGAGGGGGTCCTAACAGAGGCTCTAACACACAGAAGCTCCACTGCCCAGGTGAAGCTCGCCGTGGTCAAGACCTCCCTCCGGAACAGGAGCACAGAACCGGGGCCTGTGCAGAGGAGCGCAGAACAGTGGCCAGAGCGGGAGAAGAACCCAGAACTGTGTCACATGAGGAGGAACCCACGACTGAGAAAGGGCACGGAACGATGTTCTATGAGGGAAACTGAAGGACGTGCACCCAAGAGGAAGACCTTAGAACCCAGTTCCATTAGGCAGAATATGGAGCCTGTTCCGGTGAGGGGAAACGGAGAACCTGCTATGTTTAGGAGCGCCACAGAACCGGGGACCCTGCAGGAGAACCTAGAACCCACTCCAAAAAAGAAGAGGAAGGTCCATCCCTCTGGCTTGAAGGGCAGAGGTCAGTAATCGAGTGTTTCTGCTCATACATCAACATAGGTCAAAGGTCAACCCCCCCCCCCCCCCCCCCCCCCAAATATACACGTCTTACAAAACTACCAAGGACAACATTTTCCCCTCAAATATTCACTTGTCTTAGGAAGGAAGGAGACACACACTGAGTTAAGGAGGCTGTGTGATCAGAGCAGTGTGTGTGTGTGTGTGTGTGTGTGTGTGTGTGTGTGTGTGTGTGTGTGTGTGTGTGTGTACTGATAAAGAGATGAGAAGGGTGTGTGTTCAGAGCAGTGTGTGTGTGTGTGTGCACTGATAAAGCGATAAGAAGGGTGTGTGTTCAGAGCCGGTCCACTGGCAAAATGGGATCATATTTTGTTGTGCACATTTCTGACTCTAATTGTGAGGTGAAGTAGCCATTTTGTGTACTTGCAGATCGTAACAGGTCTGGAGAATGTCGTTATGTGTCCTGGAAAACTCACGTGGAAGTTGTAAAATGTTGCCAGTGAAAACGGTTGGGAAGCTTGTGTTGGCCAGGCCCGATGCATTATCCGCTAGGCCCGATGCATTATCCGCTAGGCCCGATGCATTATCCGCTAGGCCCGATGCATTATCCGCTCCTGTTTGGCATCCTGTGTCCAGCCCTCTGCTTTGTGACCGCTGAGGGGCCACCATGGCTATCGCTTCCTATGGTCTGTGTTGTGGCTATCGCTTCCTATGGTCTGTGTTGTGGCTATCGCTTCCTATGGTCTGTGTTGTGGCTATCGCTTCCTATGGTCTGTGTTGTGGCTATCGCTTCCTATGTTGTGGCTATCGCTTCCTATGGTCTGTGTTGTGGCTATCGCTTCCTATGGTCTGTGTTGTGGCTATCGCTTCCTATGGTCTGTGTTGTGGCTATCGCTTCCTATGGTCTGTGTTGCTGCGGTCACCTGCCATACAGTGTGTTGCCCAGCAGATGGCACTGTAGTGCATGTGTTTGAGGAGAGGGCCTCGCCTGAGAAAAGTAAACGCTCATATTAATAATTAAGCTGCAGTAACATGGAATGGATTTTCACAGCGTCTGTGAAGAGCTCTCTGTGTAGAACACGCTCCTCTAGCGTCTGTGAAGAGCTCTCTGTGAAGAGCTCTCTGTGTAGAACACGCTCCTCTAGCGTCTGTGAAGAGCTCTCTGTGTAGAACACGCTCCTCTAGCGTCTGTGAAGAGCTCTCTGTGTAGAACACGCTCCTCTAGCGTCTGTGAAGAGCTCTCTGTGTAGAACACGCTCCTCTAGCGTCTGTGAAGAGCTCTCTGTGTAGAACACGCTCCTCTAGCGTCTGTGAAGAGCTCTCTGTGTAGAACACGCTCCTCTAGCGTCTGTGAAGAGCTCTCTGTGTAGAACACGCTCCTCTAGCGGTGATGCCTGTTTTTTTTTACTGTTTTTGGAACGTAACAGATGAAAAATACACATGATCTGTTTTCTTTGTGCATGTATGTTTCAAGCTTGAAAAAAGCTTCCTAAAGATATGAGTGTGTAGCCAGGCGCTTGATGAGTGTGTGGCCAGGCGCTTGATGAGTATGTGGCCAGATGAGTGTGTGGCCAGACGCTTGATGAGTGTGTGGTCAGATGAGTGTGTGGCCAGACGCTTGGTTCTGTGCTGGACCTGGCGCCTGCCCAGAAAGGGAGAGTCCTGGGCATCAGAGGTCTCCCACGTCCTGCGTTGGCCTGGCAGCATGCCCACATCCCGTGTTGGCCTGGCACTGCAGCATGTACTAATTAAGCCCAGTCCCCTCACGCTTTCTTCCTGTCCCTCCGATAAGATCTTAATGTAGCGCTGACCAGGCCTCTGGTTCCAGTAAGCCATTAGTGGCACAATAGCGTAGCTTAGCGTAGCGTGGGGGACAATAACATAACATAGCATGGGGGACATTATTGTAGCATGGGGGACATGGGGGACAGTAGAGTAGCATGGGGGACAGTAGCGTAGCATGGGGGACAGTAGCGTAGCATGGGGGAGGGCAGTGTGTGAAAGGCAGCGGTGGCTCCTCGGCCCATTGTGTGTGAGGCGTGTGATTGTGCCCGCAGCTTCCTGACCAGAGTGAACATTGAAGGAGATGGAACGCGGCAAATGAGCTGGACGACAGGGCCACCTCACTTCCTGTTCGGGGCAAAGTGTGTCCACCTCGGGGTAATGAGTGACTCACAGAGGCCCAAACATAGACATAATATACTATAGACGCTGCATCGACCGCTACTCCTTACTAGCGCTGACGAGACGTGGAGCTGCCATCTTGGACCGGTCATCCACTCCACTCAGTGTAATCTGTTTGGCCAGTGCGATGAGCTGTCAGCGCACTTAATTAATCATATCTCACTGAATACCGAACAGATTTTTTGCTGCAAAGGTCATAGATGTAGCTATGATACAGGCCACATTGTTCGAAAATACAAAATACAACCAATAGTACGGTAATGTTAAATCTTACTTGTGAAAAGTAAATCCCCCGAGTATGGTCCGCCGATTTGAGCAGGAACATGCTGCACAGTGCTGTCATCTTGTGTTTTCTGCTGCAACGCAACGAGGAGTATGACCGGTCCAAGATGGCGGCCGCATTTCTTGTTTCCAGCAGCCAATGCGGCGTCTATGTATATTATGTCTATGGGCCCAAAGTCCATTAACCGTCAGCTATGAGTGACCAGGAAGGGAGGTGTGTGTGTGTGTGTGTGTGTGTGTGTGTGTGTGTGTGTCGATGGGAATAAGAGATGACTGGGGGTGTGTGTGTGGAAGTGTAAGACATCTCTCTCTCTTACACTACTACAATGAAACAGAGGGTGCTTGTTTTATTGAGCAGGTCTTGCATAGAAGCCATAATAAGGCCATATCTGTGTATTATTTGAAGTTTTAGGGTATGGTATGCTTATTTTTTCTTCACACAGGATGTTAGTATGCCGTGGGACATTTTAAGTGTCAAAAGTGTGCCGTGGCACAAAAAAGGTTGAAAAACACTGCTATATGCAATAGTGTGTAGTGAGGCTATACTATGTATACTATATGCAATAGTTTGCAGTGAGGCTATACTATGTGTACTATATGCAATATATACTATGTATAGGACCTGGGGGTTTGTAGGGTTGGTAAAAGGATGTTGTGGTCTACTTTAACTGTTGTGTTAGTGAACAGCAGATGTGTTGTGTAGTGCATGTGTTGTGTAGTGCATGTGTTGTGTAGTGCGTGTGTTGTGTAGTGCGTGTGTTGTGTAGTGCGTGTGTTGTGTAGTGCGTGTGTTGTGTTGTGCTTGTGTTGTGTTGTGTAGTGCATGTGTTGTGTTGTGTAGTGCATGTGTTGTGTTGTGTAGTGCGTGTGTTGTGTTGTGTAGTGCATGTGTTGTGTAGTGCGTGTGTTGTGTAGTGCGTGTGTTGTGTAGTGCGTGTGTTGTGTAGTGCGTGTGTTGTGCTTGTGTTGTGTTGTGTAGTGCATGTGTTGTGTTGTGTAGTGCGTGTGTTGTGTTGTGTAGTGCGTGTGTTGTGTTGTGTAGTGCTTGTGTTGTGTAGTGCTTGTGTTGTGTTGTGTAGTGCGTGTGTTGTGTTGTGTAGTGCGTGTGTTGTGTAGTGCGTGTGTTGTGTAGTGCGTGTGTAGTGTAGTGCGTGTGTTGTGTAGTGCATGTGTTGTGTTGTGTTGTGTAGTGCTGTGTTGTGTAGTGCATGTGTTGTGTAGTGCGTGTGTTGTGTAGTGCGTGTGTTGTGTTGTGTAGTGCATGTGTTGTGTTGTGTAGTGCATGGGTTGTGTAGTGCGTGTGTTGTGTAGTGCATGTGTTGTGTAGTGCGTGTGTTGTGTTGTGTAGTGCATGTGTTGTGTAGTGCGTGTGTTGTGTTGTGTAGTGCATGTGTTGTGTAGTGCGTGTGTTGTGTAGTGCATGTGTTGTGTAGTGCATGTGTTGTGTTGTGTAGTGCATGTGTTGTGTAGTGCATGTGTTGTGTTGTGTAGTGCGTGTGTTGTGTAGTGCGTGTGTTGTGTAGTGCGTGTGTTGTGTTGTGTAGTGCGTGTGTTGTGTTGTGTTGTGTAGTGCATGTGTTGTGTAGTGCTAGTGTTGTGTAGTGCGTGTGTTGTGTAGTGCGTGTGTTGTGTTGTGTAGTGCGTGTGTTGTGTTGTGTAGTGCGTGTGTTGTGTAGTGCGTGTGTTGTGTAGTGCATGTGTTGTGTAGTGCATGTGTTGTGTTGTGTAGTGCGTGTGTTGTGTTGTGTAGTGCGTGTGTTGTGTTGTGTAGTGCGTGTGTTGTGTTGTGTAGTGCGTGTGTTGTGTTGTGTTGTGTAGTGCATGTGTTGTGTAGTGCTAGTGTTGTGTAGTGCGTGTGTTGTGTAGTGCGTGTGTTGTGTTGTGTAGTGCGTGTGTTGTGTAGTGCATGTGTTGTGTAGTGCGTGTGTTGTGTAGTGCGTGTGTTGTGTTGTGTAGTGCATGTGTTGTGTTGTGTAGTGCATGGGTTGTGTAGTGCGTGTGTTGTGTAGTGCATGTGTTGTGTAGTGCGTGTGTTGTGTTGTGTAGTGCATGTGTTGTGTAGTGCGTGTGTTGTGTAGTGCATGTGTTGTGTTGTGTAGTGCATGTGTTGTGTAGTGCATGTGTTGTGTAGTGCATGTGTTGTGTTGTGTAGTGCGTGTGTTGTGTTGTGTAGTGCGTGTGTTGTGTTGTGTAGTGCGTGTGTTGTGTTGTGTTGTGTAGTGCATGTGTTGTGTAGTGCTAGTGTTGTGTAGTGCGTGTGTTGTGTAGTGCGTGTGTTGTGTAGTGCGTGTGTTGTGTTGTGTAGTGCGTGTGTTGTGTTGTGTAGTGCGTGTGTTGTGTTGTGTAGTGCGTGTGTTGTGTTGTGTAGTGCATGTGTTGTGTAGTGCATGTGTTGTGTAGTGCTAGTGTTGTGTAGTGCGTGTGTTGTGTAGTGCGTGTGTTGTGTTGTGTAGTGCATGTGTTGTGTTGTGTAGTGCATGTGTTGTGTAGTGCATGTGTTGTGTTGTGTAGTGTGTGTGTTGTGTTGTGTAGTGCGTGTGTTGTGTTGTGTAGTGCGTGTGTTGTGTTGTGTAGTGCGTGTGTTGTGTTGTGTAGTGCGTGTGTTGTGTTGTGTAGTGCATGTGTTGTGTAGTGCATGTGTAGTGCATGTGTTGTGTAGTGCATGTGTTGTGTAGTGCATGTGTTGTGTAGTGCGTGTGTTGTGTAGTGCGTGTGTTGAGTAGTTGTAGGGCTGTGTGTGATTGGGCCAGCTCGTCTGCTCTGATTGGGCCAGCTCGTCTGCTCTGATTGGGCCAGCTCGGTGTCTGTCTGCTCTGCATTTGAACTGTGGCTGTTATTGCTGGGAGGCGTGGCCCCTCTGGACGCTCTGCTGTCAAACAAAACGTGCTGCTGGAGAATGAGCTCATTGTTTGCTGTTGCAGCAGCAGGTGGAGTTTGCCCGCCCCCCCCCCCCCCCCCCCCTCACTTTCTACTCCATCTCCATTCAAACGGCTTCCCCCCTCCCCTCCTCCCCTCTGGGCCAATCAGAGCGCATTGAGAGGCTCTCGCTGTCATCTATTCAAAAGGAAAAGGCGCGTAGGAGCTCTTGTGCTCTGTTGTGCTCTGTTGTGGTCTGTTGTGGTCTGTTGTGCTCTGTTGTGGTCTGTTGTGGTCTGTTGTGGTCTGTTGTGGTCCGTACTCTCACCTCTTTGGATGGACGCGTCCTCTTCTAATGACTCCATTAGCCCGGGCAGACCTCAACTCACCTGCACTGCAGGGCTGCAAAGCTGCGTAGCGGTTCAGAGTTCACACCTCTTGGTGCCGACTAGGCTCGGTCAGTCTGGACACATTATTGGTGCCGACTAGGCTGGGTCCGTCTGGCCACGTTATCTTGAGCTGGACAGTCCCATGGAGTGGCAGGCGGTGCCCCAACTTCTGCCTGCTCGTCCTGACAGACCGCAGGCTTCCTTGTTTGTGTTGCAAGCGTTTGGTGAGTTCGGACCGACCGCAGGCTTCCTTGTTTGTGTTGCAAGCGTTTGGTCAGTTTTGTTTGCCCTCATTGCCGATGCCGCATTTTTAGGTCATTCATTGTAGTGGCTTAAAAAGTCACACATTAACAGTAGGCTCAGGCTTTGTGTGTGAGTGTGTGTGTGTGTGTTTTGCGTGATGCTAGCTGACAGAGTAATGCTTAGCCTACATTCTCCAGGTGTTCCCCAGTGCAGTCCAGAGGTTTCTCTCTTTTTGTTCAGACGGACGCATCTGTGTTTGGCTGGACACTCTTTTTGGCATGGAGTCAGTGGGCTGGTCTATTCTCTTGAGAGAGAGTATGCATTCGCGTGTGAATGTATGTGTGTGTGTGTGTGTGCATGCATATTTGTGTTTTTATTGTGTATATGTATAAATGTGAGAAACAGTGAGTGGTTTATTTGTGTGTGTGTGTGTGTGTGTGTGTGTGTGTGTTCACTGGCGTGACCCGTAAGTGCTAAATTGGCTGTGTGCTTGTTTGCGTCCACAGGCCATCTGAAACTGTCCGTCTCACCTGAGAATGACCGTCTCTTTGTGCACGGTAAGTAGGCCACTCACCGAGCCACGTGACCCGGACCCCCATGAGCGGGTCACTGCTGAGTGTAGACCCCCATGAGCGGGTCACTGCTGTGAGTGTAGACCCTCATGAGCGGGTCACTGCTGTGAGTGTAGACCCTCATGAGCGGGTCACTGCTGTGAGTGTAGACCCCCATGAGCGGGTCACTGCTGTGAGTGTAGACCCCAGGCCTCACACAATCATTACTGCTTAACGACGGACGCTAATGGTCCATTGGGGTCAATCTGACCACTATTGACTGTGTCCAGTATTATTTGTTTGCTGTTGTCCGATAACTCAGTTGGGTTGGGATTAGTGATGGGCAAATGAAGCTGTGGTGAACTACTGAACCACAGCAGTGTGAACCTAGCGACACTAGCTGAAAAGCAAAAACATGGCCGCCACATACATTTTTCAACATAAAAGTCTTTAGCAGACCAATATTTTTGGTTACATATACTGGTTTGGGTAAGGACTTTTATGTTGAAAAATCAACATGTGGCAGCCATATTGGATTTTTTCATTAGTGTTGCTAGCTTCACACTGCTGTGGTTTAGTGGTTCACCAAAGTTTCATTTGCCCATCACTAGTTGGGATGCTCAATCTGACTGCTACTGCCTTTAGTTTGTTCAATGTTATATTTGCTGTTGTCTTATATAAATATTTTTGAGTTGAGATGTCATGCCTTAATATTAGTGATAATAGCAATAATAATAATAATAATGATAATAACAAAACGAGTTTTAAGTACATAAGTATAAGTAAGTATATATACTCTTTTGATCCTGTGAGGGAAATTTGGTCTGCATTTATCCCAATCCGTGAATTAGTGAAACACACTCAGCACACAGTGAACACACAGTGAGGTGAAGCACACACTAATCCCGGCGCAGTGAGCTGCCTGCAACAACAGCGGCGCTCGGGGAGCAGTGACTTCACTTCAGACGTGCCTACTGGTCGGGGTTCGAACCGGCAACCCTCCAATTACAAGTCTGAAGCGCTAAGCAGCTAATTTTTGTTTTCTTATTGGGTTTGTTATCATGTGGATATGGACTTCAAGTCAAGTTTATTTATATATTTATAAAGCGCATTTCATACACAGAGGTCATTCAAGTTTATTTATATATTTATATAGTGCATTTCATACAGAGCTCATTCAATGTGCTTTACATAAACAAAAGCAAACAGGAATAGCTTATAAAAGCATAGAAGGGCAATAGTTAAATAATAGTTTAAAAAGTAAAGAATAAAAAAGCACACAAGGCACTAGTACATAAAAGCATGAAGGGCAATAGTTAAAAAGACATAGTTTAAAAGACATTAAACAACATGGAATGATTCTCAGTGATAGTGATACTAGTCAAGTACCCAGTGAACAGCAGGACTCTATGGAGATTCCTGAAGTAGTCCCAAACAGTGTGCAGAGTCTGCAAACACATATATTTCTTTTCAGGGCCCAAATTGCTGACCACAGGGCTCGATAGCCCCCCTCATGGAATATTAACACCGAAACAGTTAACACCGAAACAGTTAACACCCAAACAGTTAACACCCAAATAGTTAACACTCAGAGCTTCAGAGAAACCCGGTAGAGTTGTAACTGTCGAGCCGTAAAGAATGAGCCGGTTACACTCTGACTATGCCCGATCTGTCTATTCTGTTAGAATGACAGCACCACTACTTCACAGAATCCAGAATCCTCCTTTGCCCAACTAAGGACAGCAATAGCACTACAAGGAGCAATAGTACTCACCCTGAAGAGTGCTCTGTGAACTGAGTAATGAGGATCTTAGCACAAACCGCACTCAGACATGTTACAAAGATTACCTTTAACACTCAGACATGTTACAAAGATTACCTTTAACACTCAGACATGTTAAAGATTACCTTTAACAGACAATCACAAAACATTCAAGATGACGTGACACACATACACATAATCCATGGGTCAGAAACAATTCAAATTTGAGCCGAAAGATTTTCCTAGATTCACAAATGTGTAACTCCGTAATAATGGTCCTAGTCAAATGCCCAGTGAACAGCAGCGCTTTATGGAGATTGTTGTCACACACACAGGGGCTGGAGTGTGTGTCTCTTGCACCATGCAGATCTGAGGATTTACATTTACGTTTACATTTACATTAATCCAGTTAGTTGACGCTGTAATACAGAGAGATTGGCCGGAAGTAAGTGGGAGAGACAGATGGGGTTTGGGAAATGACCGCAGGATGGGGCTTGGGAAATGACCGCGAGATGGCATTGAGCTCTGGTCCTCGTGGCCACTTGGTCCTGGATGCTGCCAGCTTGCCCCACAACCCCCCACATCACATCATGCCCCGCAAACCCCCCCCCCCCCCCCACATCACATCATGCACCACAACCCCCCACATCACTCACCACAACCCCCCCCCCCACATCACATCACTCACCACAACCCCCCCCCCCCCCCCACATCACATCACTCACCACAACCCCTCCCCCCCCCACATCACATCATGCACCACAACCCCTCCCCCCCCCACATCACATCATGCACCACAACCCCCCCCACACACACACAAACACACGCACACATCATGCACCACAACCCCTTCCCCCCCCCACATCACATCATGCACCACAACCCCCCCCCCCCCCACACACACACACGCACACATCATGCACCACAACCCCTTCCCCCCCCACATCACATCACTCACCACAACCCCCCCCCCCCCCCCACACACACACACACACACACACATCACTCAAATCACATTGTGTCTCATCTCTCTCACAATGTCCTCCGTCACTCATGCAACTCTTCAGCAGTGGTCAGCCATGTCCTCTGCAGGCACGTCAAGCTTGACTCATGCAGTCTCAGAGCACACACACACACACACACACACACAGTTTCAGCACCATCTCTCACGGCATGTGACGTCAGTCCCGATGTGAACACGGCAGTGTGCTCCGATGTTGCGTCACATGGTTAATGGCCAGAAGTGTTCTTCTGGATGCGTAGCTGGATGACTGTTTACATGTGGACGTTGTGATGGGAACGTTTTGGACACATAATAAGTTGCTGTGAGGTCATGGTGATTTCAGTATGACTTGTATGGCGTTTTTATTTTATTTATGTCAATTAACATGCTGTGCCTCAAGCCACAAATTGCTAAATTGATGCTACCATTTTCAGGAAGAATATTTGAAAATAGACATAAATGTATAATTAATGCAGAATAATGACAAATAACTGCAATAAGAAAATACCTAAAGTTCTTGCACTGCGAAGTTTAAGCAGCAGATGTTTGAGTCAGATGCTGACAGTGCCAAGGACATTCATACTGTTACGTACTGCTACATTTGCATTTGTTGTGTATCTGTTCCTCATAGTGATCAAAGCTCCTGTTGAATGTATAAATGTAAATGCAGATATGAATATTAAACATAAACATGCTTGCATAACACCGTATTCTCCTGTAAATGGTGCAACACATTATTTAGCTGTAAATGGTGCATTTCACAGTATTAAGCTGTAAACGGTGCATATTAACATAGTATTTGCCTGTAAATGGTGCATAACACAGTATTAAGCTGTAAATGGTGCAGAACACAGTATTTGGGTGTAAATGGTGCTGAACACAGTATTTGGGTGTAAATGGTGCAGAACACAGTATTTGGGTGTAAATGGTGCTGAACACAGTATTTGGGTGTAAATGGTGCAGAACACAGTATTTAGCTGTAAATGGTGTGAACTGTGTGCAGTGAGTGTGCAGTCTGTGTGTGTGTGTGTGTGTGTTCTGTATGTGTGCAGTGAGTGTGAAGTCTGTGCATCTGGTGTTGCTCACGGTCTCATTCATTTCTCTCCATCAGTCTTGGAAGCCAGGGCTCTTCAGAGGAGCCGCTACAGACCATGCGACTCATACGTGAAGGTGTGTCTGTGTGTGTGTCGTACGTGTGTCTGTGTGTGTGTCTCTGTCTGTGTGTGTGTGTGTGTGTCTCTCTCTCTGTGTGTGTGTGTGTGCTGTATGTGTGATGGCCTGGAGAGAGAGGAGTATGCAAGCATGAACTGTACAAGAGTTGTCCATCATCATCAGAGAGGAGGCAGATTTGTTTGATAGATAAACACATGAGTACACATTACTCTTAACCAAGAGCACAGAATAAACACATGAGTACACATTACTCTTAACCAAGAGCACAGAATAAACACATGAGTACACATTACTCTTAACCAAGAGCACAGAATAAACACACAAGTACACATTACTCTTAACCAAGAGCACAGAATAAACACATGAGTACACATTACTCTTAACCAAGAGCACAGAATAAACACATGAGTACACATTACTCTTAACCAAGAGCACAGAATAAACACACAAGTACACATTACTCTTAACCAAGAGCACAGAATAAACACATGAGTACACATTACTCTTAACCAAGAGCACAGAATAAACACATGAGTACACATTACTCTTAACCAAGAGCACAGAATAAACACATGAGTACACATTAAGAGCACGGCGACCTGATTTGGGCAATGCTGTATGATGCTGTGTGGTCCATACATTGTGAATTACACTTAACCTATTATATGAGTGGTTTGGCAGTTGCAATTCGTTTATAAATAAAATGTAAAAATAGTATTTACTGTATTTATTTATTAAAAGAACAGTAGATATAAAGAAACACATCAAGGCATTTAATGTATCTGTTCTTTAGTGTAAAATCTTTAATGTGTTTCCGTCAAGGCATTTAAAGTATCTTTTCTTTAGTGTAAAATTTTAAATGTGTTTCTGTCGGCATTTGATGTATCTGTTCTTTAGTGTAAAATTGTAAATGTGTTTCTGTCGGCATTTGATGTATCTGTTCTTTAGTGTAAAATTTTAAATGTGTTTCTGTCGGCATTTGATGTATCTGTTCTTTAGTGTAAAATTGTAAATGTGTTTCCGTCTTTAGTGTAACATCTTTAATGTGTATCTGTTCTTTAGTTTCTGTGTGTGTGTGTGTGTGTTTTAATGTGTATCTGTTCTTCTTGTCTTGTCCAGCTGGCGGTGGTGCCTGGTGCTGACCACACCAAGCGCTGGAGGACTAGAACCATCCTGGACTGCAGGGCGCCGACCTTCAACGAAACCTTTTTGCTGTAAGTGACCCTAAACTGACCTAATCATGTAAAAAACACACACACACACACAGCCACACCCACACCCACACCCACACCCACACACACACACACACACACACACCCACACTCACACACACACACACACACAGCCACACACACCCACACACCCACACACACACACCCACCCACACCCACACTCACACACACACACAGCCACACACACCCACACACACACACACACACACACACACACACACACACCCACACACACACACACCCACATACACATACACACACACACACACACACATTCACCACTGCACTGTGTTCCGTTTCTCTGAGTGCTCCCAGCATGGGGCTGTGGTGATGTGGTGTTGTGATGTTGTGGTGCTGTGGTGTTGTGATGTTGTGGTGTTGTGATGTTGTGATGTTGTGATGTTGTGGTGTTGTGGTGTTGTGATGTTGTGATGTTGTGGTGCTGTGATGTTGTGGTGCTGTGATGTGGTGTTGTGATGTTGTGATGTGGTGTTGTGATGTTGTGATGTTGTGGTGATGTGATGTTGTGATGTGATGTTGTGATGTTGTGGTGTTGTGGTGTTGTGATGTTGTGATGTTGTGATGTTGTGGTGATGTGATGTTGTGATGTGGTGTTGTGATGTTGTGGTGTTGTGATGTTGTGGTGTTGTGATGTTGTGATGTTGTGGTGTTGTGATGTTGTGGTGATGTGGTGCTGTGGTGTTGTGGTGCTGTGGTGTTGTGGTGCTGTGATGTTGTGGTGTTGTGATGTGGTGATGTGGTGTTGTGATGTTGTGATGTGGTGCTGTGATGTGGTGTTGTGATGTTGTGGTGTTGTGATGTTGTGGTGCTGTGGTGTTGTGATGTTGTGATGTTGTGGTGTTGTGATGTTGTGATGTTGTGGTGTTGTGATGTTGTGGTGTTGTGGTGCTGTGATGTTGTGATGTTGTGATGTGATGTTGTGGTGATGTGATGTTGTGATGTGGTGTTGTGATGTTGTGGTGTTGTGGTGGTGTTGTGATGTTGTGATGTTGTGGTGTTGTGATGTTGTGATGTTGTGATGTTGTGATGCTGTGATGCTGTGATGTGGTGTTGTGGTGCTGTGGTGTTGTGATGGCCTTGTGTCTTTCAGGGACCTGGGAGTGGAGGACCACCACAAGAGGCTACTGGTGACCGTCTGGAACCGCAGCAGGACGTCCAGGTAGGCAGAACAACCAGCGGCCTCGGCCTTGGCCTCAGTACCTCTCTCTCTCCTTCCCCATCGCATGGCCCAGTGGCCACACAGGGAGGCTTGACCAGTGCATGGAAAACAGGCACAGTTCTAGGCCCTGAGAACAGAGATCACTAGCATGTTTTTGCACGCGGTCATCCTCTTGGTCACTAGCATGTTTTAGTGTGCAGTCATCCTCTTGGGTCACTAGCATGTTTTAGTGCGCGGTCATTTTGGTACCTAGCATGTTTTAGTGCGCGGTCATCTTGGTACCTAGCATGTTTTAGTGCGCGGTCATCCTCTTGGTCACTAGCATGTTTTGGTGCGCGGTCATCCTCTTGGGTCACTAGCATGTTTTAGTGCGCGGTCATTTTGGTACCTAGCATGTTTTAGTGCGCGGTCATCTTGGTACCTAGCATGTTTTAGTGCGCGGTCATCCTCTTGGTCACTAGCATGTTTTGGTGTGCGGTCATCTTGGTACCTAGCATGTTTTAGTGCGCGGTCATCCTCTTGATCCTCTTGCATCCAAGCAGCTGACTCCACTCATTACCCTGACCGCAGGGTTGTGTTGTTGGGCTTATTCACAGGACAGTCCAAACTACCTGAACTAAGACCTGAAGGGCCCTTACTGACAACACCCTGAAATCCCTAAAACACACTGTCGTCCTTTTGTAGGTCACTGTTTAACATGTACACCTGCTTAATCTCCGGAATAACACTGGTCAGTCAGGCCTACCACATCTGGCCGCACGCTATGCCACGCCATGCTATGCTATGCTACGCTACGCTACTCTATGCCACGCCACGCTACGCTATGCTACGCTACGCTACTCTATGCTACGCTACGCTACGTTGTTCCACTCTAATGACCAAACCTGAGTGGAGAGTTGGAACACAGTTGGCCTCTATGTGCAAGAGCACTCTGATAACCTGCTCTTGTATAACCCCAAACCTTTCCATACCGTAATCCCAACTCGGACGATAATCCTAGTTTGGTACAGGACACATCAGTGTGCTGCCAGCCTTTGCCAAGGGCCCCTGTGTAATGAGATGTGTATTACTCTACTCATATATGCACCAGAGACTTACAGACACACACACTCAGAGTCATCTCACACACACACCCCACATCTCCCACAGCACACACACATCAGTGTGCTGCCAGCCTTTGCCACGGGCCCCTGTGTAATGAAATGTGTATTACTCTACTCGTATATGCACCTGAGACTTACAGACTTAAACATCTATGCACAGTAATATACAGCACAATGTGGGAGATGACTCTGAGTGTGTGTGTGCTGTGGGAGATGTGTGTGATGTGTGGGAGATGACTCTGAGTGTGTGTGTGCTGTGGGAGATGTGTGTGATGTGTGTTAGATGACTCTGAGTGTGTGTGTGCTGTGGGAGATGTGTGTGTGATGTGTGTTAGATGACTCTGAGTGTGTGTGTGCTGTGGGAGATGTGTGTGTGATGTGTGTTAGATGACTCTGAGTGTGTGTGTGCTGTGGGAGATGTGTGTGATGTGTGTTAGATGACTCTGAGTGTGTGTGTGCTGTGGGAGATGTGTGTGTGATGTGTGTTAGATGACTCTGAGTGTGTGTGTGTGTGCTGTGGGAGATGTGTGTGATGTGTGGGAGATGACTCTGAGTGTGTGTGTGCTGTGGGAGATGTGTGTGTGATGTGTGTTAGATGACTCTGAGTGTGTGTGTGCTGTGGGAGATGTGTGTGATGTGTGTTAGATGACTCTGAGTGTGTGTGTGTGTGCTGTGGGAGATGTGTGTGATGTGTGGGAGATGACACTGAGTGTGTGTGTGCTGTGGGAGATGTGTGTGATGTGTGGGAGATGACTCTGAGTGTGTGTGTGCTGTGGGAGATGTGTGTGATGTGTGGGAGATGACTCTGAGTGTGTGTGTGCTGTGGGAGATGTGTGTGATGTGTGTTAGATGACTCTGAGTGTGTGTGTGTGTGCTGTGGGAGATGTGTGTGATGTGTGTTAGATGACTCTGAGTGTGTGTGTGCTGTGGGAGATGTGTGTGTGATGTGTGTTAGATGACTCTGAGTGTGTGTGTGCTGTGGGAGATGTGTGTGTGATGTGTGTTAGATGACTCTGAGTGTGTGTGTGTGTGCTGTGGGAGATGTGTGTGTGATGTGTGTTAGATGACTCTGAGTGTGTGTGTGCTGTGGGAGATGTGTGTGTGATGTGTGTTAGATGACTCTGAGTGTGTGTGTGTGTGCTGTGGGAGATGTGTGTGTGATGTGTGTTAGATGACTCTGAGTGTGTGTGTGCTGTGGGAGATGTGTGTGTGATGTGTGGGAGATGACTCTGAGTGTGTGTGTGCTGTGGGAGATGTGTGTGTGATGTGTGTTAGATGACTGAGTGTGTGTGTGCTGTGGGAGATGTGTGTGTGATGTGTGTTAGATGACTCTGAGTGTGTGTGTGCTGTGGGAGATGTGTGTGATGTGTGTTAGATGACTCTGAGTGTGTGTGTGCTGTGGGAGATGTGTGTGTGATGTGTGTTAGATGACTCTGAGTGTGTGTGTGCTGTGGGAGATGTGTGTGTGATGTGTGTTAGATGACTCTGAGTGTGTGTGTGCTGTGGGAGATGTGTGTGTGATGTGTGTTAGATGACTCTGAGTGTGTGTGTGCTGTGGGAGATGTGTGTGTGATGTGTGTTAGATGACTCTGAGTGTGTGTG
>NW_027468848.1:1672198-1674698 GCF_046254945.1 Alosa pseudoharengus
TAAGGGGCGTTGTTAGGCACGACGTGCTACAGCTAAGGGGCGTTGTTAGGCACGACGTGCTACAGCTAAGAGGCGTTGTTAAGGGGCGTTGTTAGGCACGACGTGCTACAGCTAAGGGGCGTTGTTAGGCACGACGTGCTACAGCTAAGGGGCGTTGTTAAGGGGCGTTGTTAGGCACGACGTGCTACAGCTATGGGCCGTTGTTAAGGGGCGTTGTTAGGCACGACGTGCTACAGCTAAGGGGCGTTGTTAGGCACGACGTGCTACAGCTAAGGGGCGTTGTTAAGGGGCGTTGTTAGGCACGACGTGCTACAGCTAAGGGGCGTTGTTAAGGGGCGTTGTTAAGGGGCGTTGTTAGGCACGACGTGCTACAGCTAAGGGGCGTTGTTAAGGGGCGTTGTTAGGCACGACGTGCTACAGCTAAGGGGCGTTGTTAAGGGGCGTTGTTAAGGGGCGTTGTTAGGCACGACGTGCTACAGCTAAGGGGCGTTGTTAAGGGGCGTTGTTAGGCACGACGTGCTACAGCTAAGGGGCGTTGTTAGGCACGACGTGCTACAGCTAAGGGGCGTTGTTAAGGGGCGTTGTTAGGCACGACGTGCTACAGCTAAGGGGCGTTGTTAAGGGGCGTTGTTAGGCACGACGTGCTACAGCTAAGGGCCGTTGTTAAGGGGCGTTGTTAAGGGGCGTTGTTAGGCACGACGTGCTACAGCTAAGGGGCGTTGTTAGGCACGACATGCTACAGCTAAGGGGCGTTGTTAGGCACGACGTGCTAGTGGAGTAAAACCCCGTTAGCTGTTGTAGAATCAGTGGAACCTACAGCCTCTCGGGGCTTATTGCTTTTCTAAAACTGTTACTATAAATACCTGGCAAAGTTTCATAAAGTAAAGGCGTTAAGGTTTATTATATTTATATATATATATATATATATATATATATATATATATATATAGTACATACTCCATGCATACTTCTTATAGATCTTCGTATAGATCTTATAGATCACTACATACTCCAGGGTTCTTATAGATCAGTGCATACTCCAGGGTTCTTATAGATGCTATATAGTATACTCCATGCATACTCCAGGGTTCTTATAGATGCTATATAGTATACTCCATGCATACTCCAGGGTTCTTATAGATGCTATATAGTATACTCCATGCATACTCCAGGGTTCTTATAGATGCTATATAGTATACTCCATGCATACTCCAGGGTTCTTATAGATCAGTGCATACTCCAGGGTTCTCACTAGGATATTTTCTGCTCACTTGCCAGCTACTTGCCAGTATTGATCCAGAGCAAATGGAAAAGTGATAAAGTGATAATAAAGACATTTCTCTTGCAAATGAGTTCCAGGTCCAGTCTGGTGGGTTCTGCAAATGTTCCAAATGAGTTCCAGGTCCAGTCTGGTGGGTTCTGCAAATGTTCCAAATGAATGCCCTCTACCTGCTGCAATAGTGACGCCCGACTTCAGCGTCCTAACTAATTGACCAGTGGCCGTGCGGTGATTCACGGGTGTTTGGCTAATGTGTAGCCGATGGTGTGTGTGTGTGTGGGAGGGTGGCAGTGGCGGCGGAGTGTGTGTGTGTGTGTGTGTGTGGGGGAGGGTGAGTGGCGGCGGAGTGTGTGGACGAGGCGTGAGGCTGGAGTAGCGAGTCGCAGAGTCGTGTCGGCGCTTTTTATAGAGCGGAGCCATCTGGCCACAACGCCTGCAGTGGAGCAGGAGCAGAGTGTGTGTGTGTGTGTGTGTGTGTGTGTGGAGCAGGAGCAGAGTGTGTGTGTGTGTGTGGAGCAGGAGCAGAGTGTGTGTGTGTGTGTGTGTGTGGAGCAGGAGCAGAGTGTGTGTGTGTGTGTGTGTGTGGAGCAGGAGCAGAGTGTGTGTGTGTGTGTGTGGAGCAGGAGCAGAGTTTGTGTGTGTGTGTGTGTGTGGAGCAGGAGCAGAGTGTGTGTGTGTGTGTGGAGCAGGAGCAGAGTGTGTGTGTGTGTGTGTGTGTGTGTGTGTGTGTGTGTGGAGCAGGAGCAGAGTGTGTGTGTGTGTGTGTGTGTGTGGAGCAGGAGCAGAGTGTGTGTGTGTGTGTGGAGCAGGAGCAGAGTGTGTGTGTGTGTGTGTGTGTGTGTGTGTGTGGAGCAGGAGCAGAGTGTGTGTGTGTGTGTGTGTGTGTGTGTGTGGAGCAGGAGCAGAGTGTGTGTGTGTGTGTGGAGCAGGAGCAGAGTGTGTGTGTGTGTGTGTGTGTGGAGCAGGAGCTGTGTGTGTATGTGTGTTTCTGTGTGTGTGTGTGTGTGTGTGTGTGTGTGTGTGTGTGTTTCTGTGTGTGTGTGTGTATGGGGCAGGAGGCAGCTGCAGTGGTGCACTCAAGCTCAAACTCCATGCCTGCCAGGCAAGAACAAAAGGGCAGGGCATGCTCACGCCGATAAACACACACACGGATATATATATATACACACACACACACACAGACACACACGGATACATACATATATACATACATATATACAC
>NW_027468848.1:1700011-1705011 GCF_046254945.1 Alosa pseudoharengus
AAGATGTGTCTCTTTACTGGAAGGGAGTTTCTGTTGATGATGGCATTGGGAATGAAGCAATTTGGCACAATCATTTTCCACTTTGGGAGATTCCTTCCTTCAACGCTAGTTAGCTGTTGGCCTGTGGCGGTAGCTGAGTTACTGCTGGAGAACGTTGGGCTGTTGGTCGTAATGCACTGTAGGCGCTAGTTAGCTGTTGGTCGTAATGCACTGTAGGCGCTAGTTAGCTGTTGGTCGTAATGCACTGTAGGCGCTAGTTAGCTGGTGGCCTGCGGCGGTAGCTCTCTCTACCTACACCTGTAAAGTGGAAAACAGGACATTTAAAAGCTCTCTCTCTCTCTCTCTCTCTCTCTCTCTCTCTCTCTCTACCTACACCTGTAAAGTGGAAAACAGGACATTTAAAAGCTCTCTCTCTCTCTCTCTCTCTCTCTCTCTCTCTACCTACACCTGTAAAGTGGAAAACAGGACATTTAAAAGCTCTCTCTCTCTCTCTCTCTACCTACACCTGTAAAGTGGAAAACAGGACATTTAAAAGCTCTCTCTCTCTCTCTCCTCTGCAGGAGTTGTCGTAGTGAGATCACTATGGTGGTGTGGCGCACAGGGCCCGTTATGAAGCCCTACTTCGAGGGTCTCATCCACCAGCCCTCCTACAAGACCTCCGCCTACGACACGCTCTCGCCCATGGCCAAGAAAGTGGACAAGACGCCCCCTCTGCTGTCCAACCCCCTAGGCCAGAGGAACAGCCGCAAGAAGAAGTCTGGGGTCACAGAGGGGTCGGCGGGCACGGAGGGGTCAGGGGGGTCGGGGGGGTTCCTGGACGGAGCCTGGCCCTGGAGGGACAAGAGGGTGGAGGACAACGACTACAAGACCCGAACGACAACGCTGAAGGGAACACGTGTGACCTCATCAAACGGGGACAACTACATCATCCTCTCACCCGTCAACCCCGGCAACCAGGTAGGCCTGACTAACGTCTGAGCAACCAGGTAGGCCTGAGCAACCAGGTAGGCCTGACTAACGTCTGAGCAACCAGGTAGGCCTGACTAACGTCTGAGCAACCAGGTAGGCCTGAGCAACCAGGTAGGCCTGAGTAACGTCTGAGCCTTCAGCATGCAGAGCAGCGCTCCTTTAAGCTCTAACCCTTTAGGCCGAACCCCAGAGAGGAGCAGCGCTCCTTTAAGCTCTAACCCCAGAGAGGAGCAGCGCTCCTTTAACTCCAGAGAGGTGAGACTCGTGATAAGGTACGGAGAAGCTCCAGGGCGAACCACGCTTGGCCTGAATCACTTGACTTTTAGAATAAACAAGAATAAAAGAATAGAATAAGAGATCACAAAAACAAAAGCATCATATTAAACAAAAGAATCATATAAAAAACAAAGGAATCATATTGGGCATACTGGATAAAACCCATAAAAGTCAAAGAATACAAGACCACCATTAAGGAACACTGTGTCCACCATCTCTTTTGGTTCCACCATTAGAACCCTGTGTTCACCATCTCTTTTGGTTCCACCATTAGAGAACACTGTGTCCTTTATCCTCTTTGGTTCCACTATTAGAACACTGTCCACCATCGCTTTTGGTGCCACCATTAGAACACTGTGTCCCCCATCCCCTTTGGTTCCATCATTAGAACCCTGTGTCCACCATCCCCTTTGGTTCCACCATTAGAACCCTGTGTCCACCATCCCCTTTGGTTCCACCATTAGAACATTGTGTCCACCATCCCCTATGGTTCCACCATTAGAACCCTGTGTCCACCATCTCCTTTGGTTCCTGATACATCATGTAACTCACCCGGTAGCTCCTTCTCGGCTTCAGCTAATGTTCCGTGCAAATCCTCTTTAGAACCTGGGAGGGTTCTTTTCCAGGCCCTTTCTGCTCTTAAGACTTCCAGTGTTTCTTCAGCTACAGAGGCTTTAATCAAGCCTTTTCACATTCCTAGTGGAACCTTTAAAGAGTTCTACACTAGAGCAGGGGGCCAATAGGCTCTTCTCTGAGAGAACAAGTCAAAAGCCGCTTCCTTTTGAGCCTACAGCTGGGCTTAAGTGCAGGGTGCTACTCGCTGGGGGTGGAGAGCTCAAAGTGTGTGTGTGTGTGTGTGTGTGTGTGTGTGTGTGTGTGTGTGTGTGTGTGTCTGTGTCTGTGTGTGTGGGTCTGTGTCTGTGTGTGGGTCTGTGTGTGTGTGTGTGTGTGGGTCTGTGTCATTGTGTCTGTGTGTGTGTGTGTGTGGGTCTGTGTCATTGTGTGTGTGTGTGTGTGTGTGTGTGTGTGTGTGTGTGTGTGTGTGTGTGTGTGTGTGTGTGTGTGTGTGTGTGTGTGTGTGTGTGTGTGTGTGCGTGTGTGTGCAGCTTAATGCCCTGCTAGTGTGTGTGTGTGTGCGTGTGTGTGCATCTTAAAGGTGATTTTGACCTAAAGTGTTTTGAAACATGATACCGAGTGTGAACGTATGTCTCATAGCCCATCACTGGCTTGTCCCCTGCACTCCGAAATCTGGCGCTAGTTAGCCGATGCTACCAACAAGGCGGTCAATGGTGGTGCCTCGGCATCGGCATAGCCATGCAAATAAATCACTGTTTTACACCATTTACGAGGCTCAATGTATCTCCACACTTCATCGGTAGACTTCCGAGGGACCTGACATTTAAAACGAGGCATTGAGAACTTTGAAAAAGCACTGGTAGTTTACTTACAAGACGATTTATACAGACAGTATCTTCTCGAAGTTTAGCGTTTGCAGCCATCTTGAATTTAGTCACGATAAGTCAAGCGACGAGTAAGAATGAACAGGTATGATAAGGGATCAGATTCCAAAAATAATTCTGTGGAAATGCATGGATTACAGTTTCTTCCAGTAGCAGCAACTGTAATCCATGCATTTCCACGGAATTATTTTCCCACCGGAATTCTCCTTTAATGCCCTGCTAGTGTGTGTGTGTGTGTGTGTGTGTGTGTGTGCTGGTGACCTTCATGCATACCTAGCTGGGGCAGGTAGACAGGCCATCGGTTCCCATGAAGGAGGAGTGTGTGTTCCTCCTTCCCTCAGGAGGTGTGTGTGTGTGTGTGTGTGTGTGTGTGTGTGTGTGTGTTCCCATGTAGGAAGAGTGGTGTGTTCCTCCTTGCCTCAGGAGGGAAGTCATTTGATGTCAGCCAGCTATATGATGTCAGCCTATAAATACATACAGAGACTGGGTTGGGTGGGGGGTTGCTATTGTTGTCAGTGTGAATGTATGGATATGAATGAGAACTGAATGTATGGATATGAATGAGATCTCAAAAGAGCCTCAAGGCTGTAGAATAAATAGATAAATATGTATAGAGATTTGTTACACGTGTATATTTAATAAAATACATTACATGGTATTCCTTACGACACATTCATACGACACATTCGGTGTTTTCAGCGTCGTCCAGTGTTGGCTTAATTCACTGCTATTATAGAATGTGTAGAATGTTTTCCAGATAATTATAGAGACTGGGTCGAGTGTGTGTCTGTGTCTGTGTGTCTGTCTGTACCTGTGCCTGTGCCTGTGTCTGTGTGTGTGTGTGTGGTCTCATAAATGTCATCTCTGTTTTTCCTGCAGATATTGCAGCCGGTGTATTCTGACAACAATGGCACTATCGGAACGTTGGGTAAGTCCGTCTATATGGTCATCCGCCACACATCCACTCTAACGTCCACTCTAATCAATGCCATCCGCCACACATCCACTCTAACGTCCACTCTAATCAATGTCATCCGCCACACATCCACTCTAACGTCCACTCTAATCAATGCCATCCGCCACACATCCACTCTAACGTCCACTCTAATCAAGGCCATCAGCCACACATCCACCCTAATTGGGGGCAGCCGTGGCCTACTGGTTAGCACTTCAGACTTGTAACCGGAGAGTTGCCGGTTTGAACCCCAACCAGTAGGCACGGCTGAAGTGCCCTTGAGCAAGGCACCTAACCCCTCACTGCTCCCCGAGCGCCGCTGTTGTTGCAGGCAGCTCACTGCGCCGGGATTAGTGTGTGCTTCACCTCACTGTGTGTTCACTGTGTGCTTTGTGTTTCACTAATCACGGATTGGGATAAATGCAGAGACCAAATTTCCCTCACGGGATCAAAAGACTTATATATACTTATATATACTTACTTAATCAAGGCCATCAGCCACACATCCACCCTAACCAAGGCCATCAGCCATACATCCACTGCCAATTTTGCCAACAATTAATTCCTATTGATTACTGTGAACTCCCTGTTCACACAAAGCCTCTTGTCTGATCATATTTGGATCATGTTGGAAAATCATCTGCAACTTTGATGCTGTTTGCATAAACTTCATTAACAGCATCATGTGTTTCCTGCATGCCATGTGGAATGGGCAGTGGTGGGTCAAGCTGCCCTGTGTGGTGTGGTGTGGTGTGACGGGGTGGGATGTTTGCGCTGTCGTTGTCATATTATTTCCATGACCTCTTGGCCACAATGGAATCTGTCTTGTCTGCACAAACGCAAGTCATAGGGCTGAAAATAAGGAATTGAATTACCAAAACATGTTTTGCTTTGATGCCATAATGCTTTCAAAAGGACATGTAGATGTATTCTTCATTAAACAACTAACCAAGTGCAGCAAAGGACAAATGCCTAAACTGATTTCACTGTTTTCAGACAGGATATTTGAACATCTGATTGACGGACAATCTGAAAATCGAATTGACTAATGCAGAATATGGCACAATATAGCAGCAATAACATGTTTGTCTGATGCAGAATATGGCACAGTATATAACATGTGTTTGTCTGATGCACAATATAGCAGCAATAACATGTTTGTCTGATGCAGAATATGGCACAGTATATAACATGTGTTTGTCTGATGCAGAATATGGCACAGTATATAACATGTGTTTGTCTGATGCAGAATATGGCACAGTATATAACATGTGTTTGTCTGATGGCACTAATGCAGAATATAGCACAGTATACAATATGCAGTAGCAGCAATAACGTGT
>NW_027468848.1:1710011-1722511 GCF_046254945.1 Alosa pseudoharengus
GTGTGTCTCCCCCTGCAGGCCACAGTCTTCATCTACACTGACCTGATGCTGTTGACTCGTGAGGACGAGCCTGGCCGATGTAACGTGCTCCAAAGCCCCCTCTACCTGCATCAGATGAAACTGCAGGACGGTCAGTACATGCACTCTCACTGTCACACACACACACACACACACACACACACACAGAGCCCAAGTGTATGGGGGCGGGGGGGTGACTGAGACTGAGAACAGCTATTTATTTGGAGACGGGTAGTGTTTCTGAAGTTTTTATTGAGGTCTATAGTGTTTATGAAGTTTGTATGGAGGTCTATAGTGTTTCTGAAGTTTGTATGGAGGTCTATAGTGTTTATGAAGTTTGTATGGAGGTCTATAGTGTTTATGAAGTTTGTAGTGCAATAGACATATAGAGTGTCTGCATCACCATAGAGATAGAGAGAGTCTGTCTGATGGTTTAAATAATATTGCACAATCCTCATGACGTGAGCTCATTTAGAGTTTCTAAAGATCCTGGCAGGCTCAGGCACAAATGATTTCACAGGCCTGTTCATTTTGCATCGTGGGGCTCTTTAATGTCGGCTAGCAGGTAGCAATTCCTGTTCTGAGCGCCTAGCGCTTGGCTTGGCCGCTAGCTCTCTGAGTGTGTGAGTTGGGTTCAGTTGCCTCTGTCCTACCTGCTTGGTGGAGCGTGGGGCAGCGTTAGCGTTAGCGTGGGGCAGCGTTAGCGTTAGCGTGGGGCAGCGTTAGCGTTAGCGTGGGAGAATTTATGTCGGAGGCGTGAGACGAGGCGCGAGACGTGAGACGAGGCGTGAGACGAGGCGCGAGACGTGAGACGAGACGTGAGACGAGACGTGAGACGAGGCGTGAGACGATGGAGGTGCCGACGCTGCCGCTGACGTTCCCATCCAACCGCGACGAGGAAAACATCCCCAAACGAGCCAAGCAGCGACCTAATGAGGGCTAATGCTCATCCACACACACGAGAGAGGGAGGGAGAGAGAGGGAGGGAGAGAGAGGGAGGGAGGGAGGGAGGGAGAGATTCAATTTGTGTGAAGACGTAGTTTGTTCAGTGCAGATCAGCTCAACCTGTAATGCGCATGATGGAATTCACTTATTCAACTTACAAAATAGTAAATGTGTGATCTCTTCATTACTGTAAATGTGTGATCTCTTCATTACTGTAAATGTGTGATCTCTTCATCACTGTAAATGTGTGATCTCTTCATCACTGTAAATGTGTGATCTCTTCATCATTGTAAATGAGTGATCTCTTCATCACTGTAAATGTGTGATCTCTTCATCACTGTAAATGTGTGATCTCTTCATCATTGTAAATGAGTGATCTCTTCATCACTGTAAATGTGTGATCTCTTTTCAGTCCAAATCCATAACATTATGTCCTTTTCCCAGATGCACACTAACTAAACTAAACTAAACTGGGACTTTCCCACTAACTAAACTAAACGATGGTTACGTATGTAACCGCGGTTCTATGAATTTCGGATGACCGCCAGAGGCGGTGCTTTCAGCACCTGGATGTCCATCACATACGCATGTAGGTCGAGTGTTTGTACCAACAAAGTCACCTGTGACCGGGGTGACGTATGACGCAACGTCATGCACTTAAGGTGCTTTCACACCGGAAGTGACCTCTTGGCAATCTTCTCGTCCCCCCTCCGAGTGACTGCCAAGCTCTGGCGGTCATCCGAAATTCATAGAACCGCGGTTACATACGTAACCATCGTTCTATTACATTTCTTCTGACCGCCAGAGGCGGTGCTTTCAGCACCTGGATGACACATACCAACAAGGTCACGAGGAGGAGAACTTACCTTTTTGACCACCTAATGGCTTAAGAGAGTAGCGGTGACTAGCGGGTTACTTGCAGCCACGTTAACTCTGTAGAATCTTGCGAATGTGCAAGATGATGCCCATGATGCCGCCGCACAAATGTCGGACAGTGGCACCCCCCTTAGGGCCGCCCATGATGTCGCCACACTCCGGGTTGAGTGGCCGCGGACTGAGGCTGGGATTGGTAGGCCCCTGCCGTCATAGGCCTTGTAGACAACCTCGACAATCCACCTGGACAGTCGTTGTTTTGACAATGCCTGGCCCCGTCTTGGCCCTGAATGGCAGACAAAAAGTGATTCCGACCGCCGGAATCCAGTGGTTGACTGAATATATGCCCTTGGAGCCCAGACTGGGCACAGCAAGGCTGTGTTTCCCTGCTGTTCATCCTCCCCAGTTGGAGGATCAAACGCGGCTAAATGGAGGGGTTGATTTACAAACGAAGAGGAGAAAGTCTTCGGTAAAAAAGATGGGTTAGGCCACAATGTGACCCCCGTTTCTCCCGGGGCCCATTGGAGGCACTCACGGCTGATTGATAGAGCGTGTAACTCCCCCACCCTCCTTGCTGATGCCATGGACAACAGAAAGGCAGTCTTCAATGATACCCATTTAACCTCTGTGTTCTCAAGAGGTTCAAATGGGTGCCGGCACAGCGCCTCCAACACCAATGGTAGGTCCCAGGAAGGTGTCTGGCTCCGCTGTGGCGGCCTGAGTCGCTGTGTCCCCCTCAGGAAACGAGTCACCAGTGTGTGGGAGCCCACGGTGACGCCATCCACCTTGTTGTGGCTGGCAGATATTGCCGCGGCATAAACCCGGATGGTGGCTGCAGCCAGGCCCCCGTCAAAACGAGACAGCAAGAATCCGAGAATTGTCGGTACTGGACAACTGGTCGGCTCCTCCCCGCGGGCCCGGCACCATTCTACGAAGAGCTTCCACCTGTTCGCGTAGAGCGCATTAGTGGAAGCCGCCCGCGAGTTGTTGATGGTATAAACAACTGCTGGGTCGCAAGCACCTAGCAGAGGCTCAGGCCCCTCAGTGGCCATACCCATAACTGTAGGCGCGCTGGATTCGGGTGCCAGATCTGTCCCCCCAGTTGTGAGAGGAGGTCCGCACGAACGGGGAGGCGCCAAGGGCGTCCGACCACCAGCCCGTGCAACACTGGGAATCACAGCCTCCCGGGCCATCTGGGGGCTATCAGCAGCACCGCGTGGCCCTCCTGGGAGATCCTGTGGAGAATGGCACGGATCAGTGGAAGGGGGGGAAATGCGTACAAAAGCTGCTGGGGCCACTCGTGTGCCAGCGCATCCTGGCCTAAGGGGCTCGTTGCCTCTTCCAGGGAAAACCATAGGGGGCAGTGTGTAGAGCCTTGGGAGGCGAAAAGATCCACCTCTGCTCTGCCGTACCGCCGCCAGATGGCCTGCACCACCTCTGGGTGTAGCCTCCACTCCCCAGGATGAGGGCTCTGTCGGGACAAGAAGTCTGCTGCTGTGTTCCGAATGCCCGCTATGTGCATTGCCCTCAGGCTCAGCAAGCGGGGGTAGGCCCAGGACAGCAACTGGTGAACTAGGCTCAGGGATGACTGAGACCTCGTACTCCCCTGGTGGTTTATGAGGTAAACCACTGCTGTGTTGTCGGTCCTCACAAGCACATGCCTCCCCGACAGCACAGGAAAGAAGTGCCTGAGGGCAAGGAGAACTGCCTGAAGCTCCAACACATTTATGTGTCTGCGCCGCTGTTGGGGGTCCCACGAGCCGCGAACAGCCCTGCACTGCCAAACAGCATCCCAACCTGTCAAAGAAGCGTCGGTCGTTACGACCTCCCTGCGGGAGGGTATGGCACCAAGGGGAACCCCCTGAGTCAAGTATGCCCGGCTGTTCCATGGTCGCATGCACTGAATACACCTGGCAGTGACTCTCACCAGCTTGTGCCTGTCTGCTCTTGGATCCAACCCCAGTCTGTTGATCCACATCTGGAGCGGTCTCAACGAGAGGAGGCCTAGGGGGACAACGGCAGCAGCTGCCGTGAGCGTGCCCAGTAGTACCTGGAAGGAACTGAAGGTTTGCACTTGGCCTCTCCTGAACTGTCCTACCCGACTGAGGATGTCGTTCACCCGTTGGGGAGATGGGGTTGCCTGTCTCCTGCGAGAATCCAACTGGATACCAATGAACACTAGACGCTGACTGGGTGTCAACGTACTCTTCTCGAGATTTATCCTGAGTCCTAACCTGCCTGAGTGAGATATCAACAGAGCTAGGTCCCTGAGCGAATCTGACTCTGTCTGAGACACTACCAACCAATCGTCCAGGTACGAGAGGATGAGCATACCTGTTTTCTGTAGTGGTGCCAGTGCTGCTGCCACGAATCTGGTGAAAATCCGAGGGGCCAGTGATATTCCAAAGGGGAGGACCCTGAACTGGTAGGCCCTTCCCTCGAATGCAAAGCGCAGGAACTGCTGGTGATGTGGTGCAATTGGTATGTGAAAATAGGCATCCTTGAGATCTATTTTCGTGAACCAGACGTCTTTCCCGATGGTCTGGAGGACGTCTGCTGTGCGCAACATATGAAATGTTAAGGTTTTGAGGTAGTTGTTTAATGACCTGAGATCCAATATAGGGCGAAGACCACCCCCTTTTTTTGGGATTATGAAATACGTGGAGTAGAAGCCACGTTTCAGTGAACATGGCTCTACGGGCTCTATTGCTCCTTTGTCTAGAAGGGCCCTGACCTCCTGACGCAGGGCCAGTGCCTTGGCCTCGTCCCTTACCGTTGTCATCTTGACCCCTGTGAACCTTGGCGGTCGGCTTTTGAACTGAATGCTGTAGCCCTCTGATAGGGTGTCCAGCACCCAGGGGTCTGATGTTAGCGCTTCCCAGCTCAACAGCTGTTGGCTGGTGAAGCGACCGACCGCCGGGACTGAGCCGTCACTGCCTGCCCGCTCGGCCCCTCCGGCTCCTGGAGGGGCGGCGGCTATATGTTGTGTCCTGCTGTGCCGGACGAGTGGTCTGTCTAGTGACGGGCCTGCGAAATCCCCCTGGTGGAGGTGGCCTTGACTGAGACACAGGCCGTGATATCACTTGGGCCCTGTCAGTCCCCGAGTAGGGTCTCTGCCGGTGAACAGGTGTGTGGTGTAAACTGGCAAATTGTTGCCTGACCTGTGTCGCCCGCAAACCGTGTTCCAGGGCCTGCTGCGCCGCAGGTCCGAACAGCTGTCCCGGCACAACCGGCAGAGAACGGAGGACCTTCCTGCTAGGCTCAGACAGTGAAGACTGGGCGAGCCATACCTGACGTCGCGCGAGTGTGAGGGAAGACATCACCCGCCCGAGCTCCCTTGACATATAGGCAAATGCCCGCAACGAGGCTTCACTGAGGGTTTGCGCTGATGGGTCGACCCCAGGAGACTGGATCTGGGAGAGGGCTAAAACAAGATGGGACATAGAATTTCCTATACGTGCCATCCGTGCCGCCGCGTCATAACTCTTCCCGAGCAGGTCGTCTGTCAGGCGACATTGTGGCCATGGGCAGCGCACGTCTGGTCTCAACGCCTCATCAGGCGAGAGGATCAAGCCTGCCAATGTGGGTTCTATACTAGGCATCTTGTCGAGGCCACAGCTGGATGCGCCCTGCATATTAGCTAGTGCCCTACAATCACTAGGGAGATGGGAAAAACGCCTTGGGTCTGCCCAACATCGCTGTAGCTCTTCCATAAAGGGGGCTGACGGCGGGACACACAATGTGGTTGCAGTCGGGGTCTGCATGAAAAAAGCACTCTGCGCACCTGCCTCCGCGGGTGGTGCATCCACCCCTAGACGTGCCAGTGCTAACTGTATTGCTGGCCTTAGCCCTAGAGCCGGACCAGCAGCCATGCTACCCAGAGAACCACCATCCTCTAGGGAGTTGGAGTCAGAGCCGTAAGATACTAGCTCTGCCACGTCCTCAGCCCACTCATCCACCGTCCTTAGACTCTCTGAGGCTCTGATGGAAAGCACATCATCCTCAGAGACACTTACTGCTGGGGACAGTACAGGGGGCGGTGGGCCGTGTGTTGAAGCACTTGTAGCGGAACCGCTAGCTGGCTGTACATCAGGACGCTGCAAACCCTCCAGTAGTGCCTTTATCTGAGCGAATTCCTCCACCAAAAAGTCCACTTTCTGGGCCAAAGGGTCTGACTTAGTGCGCTTAGGAGCACTCCCCGTCTGTAGGTCTAGCACGCTTGCTTGCCTGCGTCTCTGTAATCTAGGGGACTGGCCAGGATCCGCCTGTGCACAGGCCAATGGAGATCCTGCAGCTCCCTGCAGTTCGGCCACTCTGGCGGCGCGGGCAGCTAAACTCAAACAACAGCAGTCTACACAAGCCCTCTCCGTCAGCCCTTGTCTAAGGTGGTCTACACCAAGGCAACGGGGGCAGCGGTCGTGACCATAATCAGGCTCCAGGGAGGCCGAGCACTCGGCGCACACCATAAACATGCCGCAATTAAGTAAATAAACAAGGTCACCGTTACTGACAATGGGCACTCAGCCCAGTCCAGCTGCGCATAGAGCGAAATGCACTCGTTGCAGCACGAACCACAGTTACAAGCGAAAACCACAAACTGAAATTGTAACCAGACAGCTAACAAACGCTGTCTATTATAAAGCTGACTTGAAGAATGAAAGCGAGTAACCGCTATCCACAATCGCTAAGTTATATTTAAACCAACACAAAACACAAGACACCTAGTGTCATTCAAAGCACAGAAGATCAGCAATAATGCTGGGCTAATGTTAGCCAAATTAAATAACTGAACCCCGTCTCGAGTTCAGATAGTAGCCTGCGAAAATCTGGTCGGAGGCACCTAGGAATGCCGGCGAGGCCACCGATATCCGGCTAAGCCAGCTAACAGTTAACGAGAGGGCAAATTTCCTTCGACGTCAACCTAGAGCGAAACCACTCGTGGACGCGTCAACAAATGAGAAACCCAAGCACTTACCTGGATGAAATGTACAGCAATCGCAGTCTTAAGAGGGCGAAAACGCAGCTCCAACCCGTAAGGGTTACAAGACTCCTAGCGATCGACTCGAACACCTACGTCCATACGAGAAGATGACAAGAGTTCACTTCCGGGGTGAAAGCACCTTAAGTGCATGACGTCGCGTCATACGTCACCCCGGTCACAGGTGACTTTGTTGGTACAAACACTCAACCTACATGCGTATGTGATGGACATCCAGGTGCTGAAAGCACTGCCTCTGGCGGTCAGAAGAAATGTAATAGAACTAAACTGTACTGGGACTTTCCCACTAACTAAACTAAACTAAACTGGACTGGGACTGACCCTGGCAGTGGTCAAATAACACGTCTGTCCCTTCTCTGTTTCCTGTGTAGTTCCTGCTGACAAGATGCGTCTCTACATCACACACAGGACTGAGGTGAGTAATGATACACACACACACACACACACCCTGCCATCCTCTTCAGGCAGATTCTCACCACACACACCCTTACTCATGGCCTCCAGTGTGTGTGTGTCCGAGTTTAAAGCAGACCTGTTGAATATCCAACATAATAAGCTATTTTAAATGTAAAGCTTCCAATGCATATCGCCCCCATGTGTCCGAACCCGACTATAATTTCCAAATATTTGTCCAAACCCGTCCTGACCCATCGGGTACCATCGGACTCAGGTCGGGTAGCCACACTCTAGTGTGTGTGTGTGTGTGTGTGTGTGTGTGTGTGTGTGCACGTGTGGCGTTGGGCGTGTGTGTGTGTGTGTGTGTGTGCGTGCGTGCGTGCGTGTGTGTGTGTGTGTGTGTGGCGTTGGGCGTGTGTGTGTGTGTGTGTGTGTGTGTGGTGTTGGGCGTGTGTGTGTGTGTGTGTGTGTGTGGCGTTGGGCGTGTGTGTGTGTGTGGCGTTGGGCGTGTGTGTGTGTGTGTGGCGTTGGGCGTGTGTGTGTGTGTGTGTGTGTGTGTGTGTGGCGTTGGGCGTGTGTGTGTGTGTGTGCACGTGTGGCGTTGGGCGTGTGTGTGCGTGTGCGTGTGTGTGTGTGTGTGTGTGTGTGTGTGTGTGCACGTGTGGCGTTGGGCGTGTGTGTGTGTGCGTGCATGCGTGCGTGCGTGTGTGTGTGTGTGCGTGCATGCGTGCGTGTGTGTGTGTGTGTGCGTGCGTGCGTGTGCACGTGTGGCGTTGGGCGTGTGTGTGTGCACGTGTGGCGTTGGGCGTGTGTGTGTGTGTGTGTGTGTGGCGTTGGGCGTGTGTGTGTGTGTGTGTGTGTGTGTGTGGCGTTGGGCGTGTGTGTGTGTGTGTGTGTGTGCACGTGTGGCGTTGGGCGTGTGTGTGTGTGTGTGTGGCGTTGGGCGTGTGTGTGTGTTAGTGTTGCACGGTGTATCGATACTAAAAAGGTATCACGATGCCTTCACGCAAAAAACGATACGATTTTCGGCGTTTTTAGAATCGATACTTTATTAAAATAATAACGTTCTGTGTTTGTGTGAACTGCTGCTCTCACTGCTCCTTGCACGCATCTAGGCAAGTGGGCGTGTCAAGCAGGCAGCTCTGAGTGAGTGAGTGCGCAGCCAACGTCAACATAGTTCTTTGCCGACAGTCCTCGGCCTTGTGGATAAAACAAAAGGTGAAGTGAAATCTGCAACTATTTCGGATACATCGCGAATAGTGAAGGCAAGCCATCAGGTAGCCTACACACAGGCCCGTTTGAAAAATATGTTTCAAAGTCATTTAAAAGCAGTAGGCTACGCATGGAACTTGGCTAAACACCTCGCAGACATATCCCAACATTTTTAAAGAGTTCAAAAAACGACAGGTTAACGAATATGCTATAGAAAACACGACTACATGGTTAGTGCCAAGTTCTTCTCTTCTGTTTTAGTCTAGCCTAAGTGAAACGAGTATATGGTTCTCTGGGATAAAGCGAACCTTCCTTCATCAATGCATTTTGACATAACGAGCTGTAATCATTTTGACGAGACATAACGAGCTGTAATCATAGGGTGCTAACGTGATGAAAGCGCAATGTTCACGCCAGAATAACATTACCATAACTTGTAAACAATCTATTTCATGTTCGATCAGTACTACTGGTAATATTTGTCATGGCATGTAGACTGCAGTTTGTTTAATAATTATTGGCCAGATGTAAGATAGGATACCCGAAATGCGCTAATTAAAGCCCACGGCATATAATAGCCTACCACCAAAGCGTGTTGAGTCCTAATAATAATAGCGGCTTATTGTTACGTGGTAGCAAATCATGTTATCAAAGAAATAGACGTAATGTAGGAATGCACACAGATATATTGCAACAGGTAGGCTAATGGTGTAGGCCTATCTGACGAAGACCTGAGTGGTTGGAATGTCGTACTTGTACATTGGGCGCAAAGAAGACAATCCTCACATTTTTACCTTTGCAACTGTCAAAAAAATCCCATGAACACGGGAAGGCCTAGGGTAGCCTATACTGTACATCAGATGGCCTAAAGATTAGGCCCCTCTGCATAGCATTCAGTGATTTGCATGCAGTAATTTCAACACTGACCTTGATCTAGCCTAGTTTGGCTATTTAAAGCGACTTTATTGCCAAAACAACACAATGTAAATGAACTATAACAAACAATAAAGGACTTAATCACACAAAGTAGGCCTACTATTTTACTGACTATAAAAAATGATAATTATGTAGGAAGTTTAGAACCCAGAGTTGACCTGCACACTACAAAAGTGCACCGAATTCAACACAAATGATTCAATACACTTGGAGGAGGTATGAGTCCTTTCTTTTCCAGATATCTTAGGATTTCGCCGTAGTATCGTTTCAGTATCGAGCATCGTGATATTTATGGCAGGTATCGTATCGAAGTCATAATTTTGGTATCGTGACAACACTAGTGTGTGTGTGTGTGGCGTTGGCCGTGTGTGTGTGTGTGTGGCGTTGGGCGTGTGGCGTGTGTGTGTGTGTGTGTGTGTGTGTGCACGTTGGGCGTGTGTGTGTGTGTGTGTGGCGTTGGGCGTGTGTGTGTGTGTGTGTGGCGTTGGGCGTGTGTGTGTGTGTGTGTGGCGTTGGCCGTGTGTGTGTGGCGTTGGGCGTGTGGCGTGTGTGTGTGTGTGTGTGTGTGTGTGCACGTTGGGCGTGTGTGTGTGTGTGTGTGTGGCGTTGGGCGTGTGTGTGTGTGTGTGTGTGGCGTTGGGCGTGTGTGTGTGTGTGTGTGGCGCTGGGCGTGTGAGGCCTCTCTCGGCCGTGCCGTCTCCCTTCGTCCCTCTCTGTGGGCAGGACAAGGACAAAGACAGACGGCCTTTTGTTCCTTTACTGAGAGAGAGAGGGAGTGAGAGAGAGAGAGAGGGAAGGAGAGAGAGAGAGGGAAGGAGAGAGAGGGAGGGAAGGAGAGAGAGAGAGAGGGAAGGAGAGAGAGGGAGGGAGAGAGGGAGGGACGGAGAGAGGAAGGGACGGAGAGAGGGATGGAGAGAGGTAGAGAGGGAGAGAGAATAATGCAGACAGAGAGAAAGTCTGATGAGTGACGCTGCTCTCTTCTCCTGCTCTCTGGTTTACCACTTCTCTCATCTCCATATCTCCTCTCTTCCTCTCCTCCTCTCCTCCGCTCCTCTCTTCCTCTCCTCTCCTTTCCTCCTCTCCTCCTCTCCTCTCCACATTTCTTCTCTCCTCCCCTCCTCTCCTCCCCTCCTCTCCTCCTCTCCTCTCCTTTCCTCCTCTCCTCTCCTCCGCTCCTTTCCTCCTCTCCTCTCCACATTTCTTCTCTCCTCTCCTCCCCTCCTCTCCTCCTCTCCTCTCCTTTCCTCCTCTCCTCTCCTCTCCTCCGCTCCTCTCCTCTCCACATTTCTTCTCTCCTCCTCCCCTCCTCTCCTCCTCCCCTCCTCTCCTCTCCTCCCCTCCTCCCCTCTCCTCTCCTCTCCTCTCCTCCTCTCTGCCTGTAGAAAGGGGAGAGCTTGCTGAGCTTGGAGGCGTTCTCTGCGGAGCAGAAGCGGAGGGTTCTCCAGTGTCTGAGGGAGAACATCAGCAAACAGCTGCAGCACAGGGACCGACTGGCCCGCGAGCAGGTAACACACACACACACACACACACACACACACACACACACACTTACACACACACTTACACACACACACACACACACACACACACACACACACACACACACACACACACACACACACACATACATACACTTACACACACACACACACACACACACACACACACATACATACACTTACACACACACACACACACATACACACACACACTTACACATACATACACTTACACACACACACACACACACACACTTACGCATACACATACACACACACATACACACACATACATACATACACTTACACACACACACTTACACATACACATACATACACTTACACACACACACACACACACACATACCAGGGCTCCAGAGTGCGACCAATTTGGTCGCATATGCAACCTAATTTTTCAAAAGTGCGACTAAAAAAAATCGTAGGTCGCACCGGTGCGACCAGCTTTTCAAGAGAGGAAAAAGTGTCCGCATTAAAACTCTACCTTTGGTTCAATAACAGACACATATTTGGCCAATATCGTGGTTTAAACAAATCACAGATAGTGAAGGGTGGGACCTCCCCTCTGATTGGCCGTGGCCCAGTGCCTGTGTGTAAATTTGAAAATGTGCTGCAGAGAGAGAGAGAGAGAGAGAGAGAGGTCAGAGACCCGTCAGATAAACAGAGTGGATGTAGTTGCATTACAGTGTGGTCACATAGGCCGAGATAAATGTCCCCTCTCCCCACTGCCTTTCAGCAGCTGCAGCAGCAAACCGATCAGACGAGCCCGAGATGATGATCAAGTTTATCGTTGCCTACGATAGGCCTAGTGAAACTTCCCTTCACCAAGTTCAGTCCGAAATAATTATTCACCAGAAAAATAGTTTGAACGTAAACCCGACGTACAGGAATGCCACTTGTGCCAAATGTATAGGAGTCATTGCAGATGAAGACGTCTTAAAATTGCAAACAATGCATACAAGGCCTTCCCGAACGACAGAGATACAGATATTACCGAAAAGGAGTGCACCATTGACCTCAGTTACATGCAGGGAGTAACCCGGTTTTCAACAGCAATATTCGTTTTGCGCGCAAGTTGTGTAAACTCATTCTGATGGCATCAATCAATTTAATCCGGTATTTGGCGCAAACCGAATATCGCTGCTACATTTAAAGTCCGAATATTCCCTGCATGCATAACTGTGGTCATTGTGTACGGTGAATTGAATGGACACATTTAGATCGAGCATGGCAAGTCATTGCAATAGCCTATAATAATAGGCCTACCATTTCGTTACTGCATTAGCCATAGTGATGTTCTTATTGAAAATTTAAAAATACTAAAATTAAAAAGTAAATTGCATTGTGGGACTGTCAAATGATTATTGCAATCATCATTGCAAAATCACATAAAAATCCCCCAGGCTACTTGGAACATCTCTTTAAATTGTGCTCAAATACATTTCTATGGAAGATGCTAGCCTGGCAAGCTGGTTTACCCAAGGCCTAAAGATCATGAAGGATAGTATGTAAGACATTGAGCCATGAGATGTGCAGTTTGAAGCCCTTAAAAGATGTGCACTGTTAATTTACTCACTGTTATTTTTATTAAATTCATCTTGAGA
>NW_027468848.1:1725011-1740011 GCF_046254945.1 Alosa pseudoharengus
GAGACGCAGAGGGAGCAGGGCGAGGGAGAGAGCGCCTCGGAGACGGTGAGCGTGTGTGTGCGCCCCACCTCCTCCTCCTCCTCCTCCTCCTCACCCCTCACAGCACCCAAGCTCTGCCTGGCGCACTCCTGCAGCGGTCAGCCCCTAACGTCCCCCTCCACCGACGAGGACGAAGACGAGGAGGAGGAGGAGGAGGAGGATGAAGACAACGAGGAGGAGGAGGACGACAGCGATGACGGCTACCTGACGAAGCGGTGCAGTGTGGCCGAGGCGTCTCCCGTGGCAACGCGTGGAGGTCATGAGGAGCTGATGACCGCTGCACACACACTGCACCGGCGCACACACAGCGAGGGCAGTCTGCTGCTGGAGCCGCGGTCACCTCGCTTCATCTCAAAGCCCGCCTTCATCTCTGACCCCGCCTTCATCTCTGACCACGCCCAGCACTGCAGTGACCCCGCCCATCAGCCGTTCTGGGCCCCGCCCTCTCCGAACACACTCAGGAAGCAGCTGACCTGCGGCCAGGGCTCCGCACACATTTGCACGCTGCTGACCGGGAGACGGGTAAGAACCAGGAAACAGGGCTGGGAGATGGGCAGGGATGACCAGTAGGAGACGACCAGTAAGGAGGGTAGGAGATGACCAGTAAGGAGGGTAGGAGATGACCAGTAAGGAGGGTAGGAGATGACCAGTAGGAGATGACCAGTAAGGAGGGTAGGAGATGACCAGTAAGGAGGGTAGGAGATGACCAGTAAGGAGGGTAGGAGATGACCAGTAGGAGATGACCAGTAGGAGATGACCAGTAAGAAGGGTAGGAGATGACCAGTAAGGAGGGTAGGAGATGACCAGTAGGAGATGACCAGTAAGGAGGGTAGGAGATGACCAGTAAGGAGGGTAGGAGATGACCAGTTGGATGGTAGGAGATGACCAGTTGGAAGAATTAGAGCAGCATTTGGACCAACATTTGAAACAGGATTACCGTACACCAGAAATCTGACCATAGCTACACTAGTGTTCCGTGGACGCGTGATTAAGATGACATTTTGACCAGATGCTGCTTCTCTCTGGACAGGTGTGTACTGAGGTCACCTGCAGGTGTGATATGGGACGAGGAGGTCTCAAGAAGAAGTCCAAGAGCCTGTAAGTATTTCAGCGCAATCGCTTCTGTTGTGTTCAGATGAAACCGTGTGGGAACCTGGACCACCCTGCTGATAGAGACACAAGTTGGTATGAAATAGGGTAGGGATGGACAGTTGGGATGGACAGTTCCCTTTGGCTGATTTTCTGTTGGGGGGTGTATTTGTAGGGCCAAGGATATGAAGAACCGGCTGACGTTTGTGCGGAAGAAGAAGAAGAAGGACCATGAGAGACGCAGTCGTGCGAGGAAGATGGACAAGATGCTCAAGTCTGCCCGGTGAGCCTGGGAGAGTGGCTCTGCCCTCATTAGGAAGTCTTCTTAAAATGGATTCACTTTTTCTCATCAATCTACACACAATACTCCAACACTCATTAGGAAGTCGTCTTAAAATGGATTCACTTTTTCTCATCAATCTACACACAATACTCCAACACTCCACAAAAAACAGGTGTTTGGAGTGTTTTGTAAATTTAGAAAAAAAAATAAAAGACTGAAATATTCAATTTACATAAGTATTCACACCCTTTGTTATGACACTTGCCACTGAGCCTGGTGCATCCTACATCTATCAATTGAGATGCTTCTACAACTTGATTGGAGTCCACCTGCGCCTAAATGAATTCACTGGACATTATCAGGAAAGGCACACATCTCTTTATATGTGGTCTCACAGTTGATGGTGTATGGTGATGTGTTGACCCCCCCTCTCCTCTCTCCCCTCTCTCTCTCCCTCTCCCCCCTCTCTCTCTCTCTCTCTCCCCTCTCTCTCCCTCTTCCCCCTCTCTCTCTCTCTCCCCCTCTCCTCTCTCTCTCTCTCCTCCCCTCTCCCCCCCCTCCCCTCTCTCTCTCTCTCCCTCTTCCCCCTCTCTCTCTCTCCCCCTCTCCTCTCTCTCTCTCTCCTCCCCTCTCCCCCCCCTCCCCCCTCTCTCTCTCTCCCTCTTCCCCCTCTCTCTCTCTCCCCCTCTCCTCTCTCTCTCTCTCTCCCCCCCTCTCCCCTCTCTCTCCCCTCTCTCTCTCCCCTCTCTCTCTCTCTCCCCCCCCCTCCCCTCTCTCTCTCCCTCTCCCCTCTCTCTCTCCCTCCTCCCCCTCTCTCTCTCTCTCTCTCCCCCTCTCCCCTGTCTCTCTCCCTCTTCCCTCTCTCTCTCCTCTCTCTATCTCTCTCTCCTCTCTCTATCTCTCTCTCTCTCTCTCTCTTCAGGCCACCTGCAGAGGAAGTCCTCCAATGGGGCGAGTCCTTCGATCAGCTGCTGGCTCACAAATGTAAGGCTCTTTAAAATGGGAATATCTACCATTCACTGACAAACTAATGGTCAAACTCACAAGCCACTCAATAGTAAATCATTATTTTGTCTCTGGATGGTGGCTGGTGCTAATGTCCTTTCCTACATATAACTCTATAACCAGGCCTTTAACCATAACCAAGCACCGGCCTATATTTTGGGCAGGCATGTATTCGAGGAAGGCCTTGTAGAATTTTATTCTTAGAAATAAAGTAAAAGGCTACCCATAAAAGAACATAAAATAACCAAACACGCCTTCATGAACAATAACAAATTAGCGTAGATAGATAGATAGATACTTTATTGATCCCCAAGGGGAAATTCACGAAAGATAACATTGAGTTGAAAAAGATATATATTTTTTTCTAACGTGCGTTTCCTGACGTGTTTCGTTTGAATCAGCATACAAAAGTTTCGGTTTGGTTTGGGATTTAATTTACTTTTGGACTGTTTGATTATATTGCTAAATGTTGGGACTGATGGGCGCTGAAATCTGGGAGGTATTTGATGGTTCACTATTAAGTTTCATGTAGTTTAAAGAGTTTCGGGATTTCCACCCGCTGTTTATTGTGAGACAAGGCAGCCGCTTTCATTCATTCATTGAACTTGCGCTGTGCTTTCATAGAAACCTTATTGCGTAGCCTAAATTGAGTTATGTTTTAAATTATGACTCGTAGGCCGGAATGCCTCACAGCAACAACTGTATAAATGTAGTACACTAGCTCAGCCTCTGGCAAGCTCAGAAGGGGGTGGCAAGCAACTAGTGGCTTGAGAGCGATGTGTTGGAGACCCGGTGTAGGACAACGCCCCCGGCTATAAATAAAATCCCGGACATAATTTCAGGATTTACGGTATGTGTGTGTGTGTGTGTGTGTGTGTAAATATGTATGTATTTACATGTCTGCTTATTGTTTGTTTATTTGTTTGTGGGGGCAGATGGAGTGGCGGTGCTCCGTGCCTTCCTACAGACGGAGTTCAGTGAAGAGAACCTGGACTTCTGGCTCTGCTGTGAGGAGTTCAAGCAGATCAAGTCTCAGTCCAAGCTGGTCTCCCACGCCAACAAGATCTTCGCTGAGCACATCTCCATACAGGCCTGCAAGGAGGTGAGTGGGTCAGACCGCCCAGAACGGCAAAGAGAAGTAAGGGGATCTACTACAAAGGCAGATATGGAGTGATATGTTGAGCAGAAAGCCTCACGTGTGTTCAAATGTGACAAACAGAGGTGCTTATATCTGGCAGACTTTTTTTTCTTTCTGTGTAGAAATTGTATATTTGCAAGCAACAAGGCAATACCCCCACACGTTTGCAACAAGGCAATACCCCCACACGTTTGCAACAAGACAATATCCCAACACGTTTGCAACAAGGCAATACCCCCACACGTTTGCAACAAGACAATATCCCCACACGTTTGCAACAAGGCAATACCCCCACACGTTTGCAACAAGGCAATATCCCCACACGTTTGCAACAGGACAATACCCCCACACGTTTGCAACAAGGCAATAACCCCAGTAGTGTAGTGTTCTCCGTAATGTAGAGTTCTCCGTAGTGTAGTGTTCTCCGTAGTGTAGTGTTCTCCGTAGTGTTCTCCGTAGTGTTTCTCCATAGTGTAGTGTTCTCCGTAGTGTAGTGTTCTCCGTAGTGTTCTCCGTAGTGTAGTGTTCTCCGTAGTGTAGTATTCTCCGTAGTGTTCTCCGTAGTGTTCTCCGTAGTGTAGTGTTCTCCGTAGTGTAGTGTTCTCCGTAGTGTAGTATTCTCCGTAGTGTTCTCCGTAGTGTTTCTCCATAGTGTAGTGTTCTCCGTAGTGTAGTGTTCTCCGTAGTGTTCTCCGTAGTGTAGTGTTCTCCGTAGTGTAGTATTCTCCGTAGTGTTCTCCGTAGTGTAGTGTTCTCCGTAGTGTAGTGTTCTCCGTAGTGTAGTGTTCTCCGTAGTGTTCTCCGTAGTGTAGTGTTCTCCGTAGTGTAGTGTTCTCCGTAGTGTTCTCCGTAGTGTAGTATTCTCCGTAGTGTTCTCCGTAGTGTAGTGTTCTCCGTAGTGTTCTCCGTAGTGTAGTGTTCTCCGTAGTGTTCTCCGTAGTGTTCTCCGTAGTGTAGTGTTCTCCGTAGTGTAGTGTTCTCCGTAGTGTAGTGTTCTCCGTAGTGTTCTCCGTAGTGTAGTGTTCTCCGTAGTGTTCTCCATAGTGTTCTCCGTAGTGTAGTGTTCTCCGTAGTGTTCTCCGTAGTGTTCTCCGTAGTGTTCTCCGTAGTGTTTCTCCGTAGTGTAGTGTTCTCCGTAGTGTAGTGTTCTCCGTAGTGTAGTGTTCTCCGTAGTGTTCTCCGTAGTGTAGTGTTCTCCGTAGTGTAGGTTCCAGAGAACAGGATTATACTATTTGTGGCACTTGATTTATACAAATGCATCCTCAAAAATGAAGGAGATGGTATTAAATTATCCCCCACCCCCTCTGTTTGTGTGTGTGTGTGTGTGTGTGCGTGTGTGTGTTGTGCGTGCGTGTGTGTGTGTGTGATCTCTCCCCTGCAGGTGAATCTGGACTCGTTCACACGGGAGCAGACGCGGGAGAACTTGGAGAATGTGACGGTGTCCTGCTTTGACCTGGCGCAGTCGCGCATCTACGGCCTGATGGAGCGCGACTCCTACCCCCGCTTCCTCCGCTCTGACCTTTACATGGAGCTGACCAATCAGATGAGACCGAGCTCCATGCCCGACCTATCCTGAGCCTGTCCTCGCATTGACCACAAGCAGCACGGTGCCACCTTCACTACGCTCCACAACATCTGGACGGGACTGCAGGGGTGTGTGTGTGTGTGTGTGTGTGTGTGTGTAGCAGCAGGCCAGGCTGTTGAAGTGGGAATCCTGAGTTGCAGGCAAACATGAGCAAGTGCTGCCACTGCTGCTGCTGCCAATCTGTTTTTAGTCCACAGTGCCCCCCTGTGGCCCGGAGTACTGATCAGGCAGCAGGCTAACAGGAGGAGCCTGGAACCAGTGGAGGAGGAGTGGAGGAGGAGTGGCTGTTGGGATGGCGTCTGTCAGAGTGACGCAGAGAGAGTCAAGGTCATGTCGAGTCAAGGTCATGTCGGGTCAAGGTCATGTCGAATCAGTGAGGGGGCAGGTGAGGTACTGTTTTTGGGAAGTCTGTCCGATGTTTTGGCAAATGGAGTTTATTTTTGGTACAATGAATTACCCAGAATTCCCAGCGACCCCCATCGTCACCGTCCAGTCTGACTGAAGGGGTTGGTGACATCTGTGTCCTCTCTGCGAGACTCTGACTAAGGTTCTGACTAAGGTTCTGACTAAGGTTCTAAGGTTCTGAGTAAGGTTCTGACTAAGGTTCTTTGGGTTCAAGCCTACGTGTAGCTGATCCTCTGATCATGCGCAGATGAAATTAGTTATCTGCACTGGATTGGATGGGAAGTTGGTTCTCTTTACATAGTCATGGTTCTTCACGTATATCACACAGAAAAGCTGGTTATTTCTTGCACACACTAAAAGTGGAGGGCAGAAATGTTTTGATTTGTTTTTTTTAATATATTTTAACATTTTTGTATTTCGATATTATATTTTAATATTTTCCCTGTCCTGGTTCTGTTGTATCTCTGCTGGATCTTAGTGTTGGCTGTGCACTGGCTCTGATCCCCCTCAAAAACACACACTGCCATCTTCAGCCTCATCCTCATCTTCATCACCAACCTCATCTTCATCACCAACCTCATCTTCATCAGCATCCTCATCTTCATCAGCATCCTCATCTTCATCAGCATCCTCAGCCTCATCTTCATCAGCAACCTCAGCCTCATCCTCATCTTCATCAGCATCCTCAGCCTCATCTTCATCATCATCTTCATCATCAGCCTCATCTTCATCCTCATCTTCATCAGCAACCTCATCTTCATCAGCATCCTCATCTTCATCAGCATCCTCAGCCTCATCCTCATCTTCATCAGCAACCTCAGCCTCATCCTCATCTTCAGCCTCATCTTCATCCTCATCTTCATCAGCATCCTCAGCCTCATCTTCATCCTCATCTTCATCAGCATCCTCAGCCTCATCTTCATCATCAGCCTCATCTTCATCCTCATCCTCATCTTCATCAGCAACCTCATCTTCATCAGCATCCTCATCTTCATCAGCAACCTCATCTTCATCCTTATCTTCATCAGCAACCTCATCTTCATCAGCATCCTCAGCCTCATCCTCATTTCATCCTCATCTTCATCAGCATCTTCATCTTCATACTCATTTCATCCTCAGCTTCATCGTCATATCAAGTGCAATACAGACGTTGTTATTCACAAACATGTACAGAGAGGGTTTAGAGAAGCATATGCCACATCGGCCCTACTAATGACTAATGTAAATAGTCTCCCCAGAGGGAACATGACACACTACAGGATCTATAGGGGCAGCAGCTAACTGACCCATTTCTAATGTAAATATATAGTGGGAACACACATGCATAGACTAACAGTTGTTTTGAGTCTAGCTGCATCAGGTTTGTGTAGGATGGAGGATTTGACCCAGCCGATGGGTTGTCTATCTGACCCAGCCAATGGGTTGTGCTCCAGGACAAGCACAATATAGACCCTTTCAACTAGATAAACAAACGTGCGTTCCTATAAAAAACAACATTGAGCTAATGGTAACTTGGGAACAAACAAAAAAAGTTAAGAAGTTTTTAAAGTCAACATTGTATAGGGCAATACGTTTAAGTCCTTTTTATTTTCATTTCAAAGTGTCTGCGCTGGTTTTGAGCATTTCCACCTGAAACCCTCTGAAAAGGTTGAAAGGGTCTATAGTGGCGGTTTGTTTGGGCCTGTTCACGGTTGTTTTTAGAATGCGTATTGGTGATCCAGTCACAAGTGGTTAGCCGAGATGTTGCTGACTGCTTGTGTTTAAATCCACTTTTGCCAACGTTACATTCATTAGAACTCCCATTGTCCAAGACGCATCAGAATGTTAGGGTTTACACACTATAAAACATATGTTGTCAAAAGCATCAGAACGTTAGCGTTTACAATACAAAAGATATGTGGTCAAAGGCATCACAGGCCACCACGGCAAGAGGTTTGAGTGATCAGATCACAATGAGACTTGGTGAATGTTTACACCAAGTTTACACCAGTGTTTCCCAAACTTTTTTTACTTTTTAAAAATGACAGACTATCGCGACCCAACTCATGACTGTGGTAGTTAACAAAATAGATCCTAATAGAAAGCTGTTAGCTTTCCTAAGCTATATAAGGTATAAGCTAGGGGTATTACACAACATAAATTGTCACTAGGCTATGCTGCGACCCAAATAAAATCTCCTACGACCCACCTGTGGGTTGCAATCCAGTCTTTAGGAACCAATGCTTTACACCACTTGTGATTGGATCACTTACAGTTTTTCTCAGTCTCTTTGGTACATTTCTCAGATCAGAATTGAAATTCTCAAAACAACCTGTTCAATCTTCTTTGGTACATCCATGCAAATGATTATGTACAATTCTCTGCTGTTTCCTACATTATCAGTTGCTTATGTCATGTTGATAAAAATGTATTATAATGGGTCTCTGTTAAATAGTCTCACCCCCCACAACATTTAGGCATTAGTTCATAGCATAAGTCTTTACATGCAAAATGGTTGAACAAGTTGTCATAACGTCAGGAGGTGCAGGAAGACTGCACTGTAATTCCTACAGCACTGCATGTACAGTTTTCCTAAGGAGACTGTCCCATGTTCTCATTTCTACTTTTCTTTTTTTTTCTTTCTTTGTGCTATGCAGTACTATCTTTTGCTGTTTGTACTGTAATTTGTTGACAGACCACGTCATTGTGATACAGAAAAGAAAAGCAGAAATGTGAATCCAATCTGTCCGCTCTCTTGCAATCACTCCCACATACACTAAGCTGTAACCTACAATTTACAAAACTTTAGCCATAGTTTCCATCAGAACATCCCTCCAGAGTACCCTGCTATATTGACAACACGGCTAAGCGAGTTGACTGTCTTATCCGTACACAATGGCACAAGGACTTGTCATTCTGATGGCACTGACATGTTCATTGACACAGATATTTACTTTTGAGAGATGAACTAAGGATTTTGAGCGAGATACTGGCTTTTGCAGGTAATCCATGGTGTTTTGCTCTTTGTACAAATTGTTTTGAGAAATGCGCTAACTGTTTTGCAAATGCTGAGGATGATTTGAGAAATGTACCAAAGCGACTGAGAAAAACTGTAATGCGCATATTAAAAACAAATGTGAAGTCTTTATGTTTCTGGTTTATGGGTGTGGCCTGCAGTCACTGTCTGATTGCCAGTATGTTGGTAAGTGTGATGTTAAGTGTGTGTGTATTTATGGGATTCAGCCAAGAGCATCCACATACAGTTAAACCTCAAATTATTCATAAGCATACCAAATTCTGATGATTGGTAGTGCATTTCTATTGGGCCAGTAGGTTTATTCTCTCTGGAAATGGCGTAAAAGGCATCAGACAAACGCTGATGCATTGTTCATCTCTGATTGCCTTGGTCAAATAAGAAATAGTACTCAATTAAACGTCGACATGGTTGTGGAATAAGAAATGTAACATTGGCATGGTTGTGAATAATTCTGGGTCTATCTGTGCAAGAGGGTGCAAGTCAGACCACATGGCTATAGAACTGATTAGTGTTTGATAAGCTTGTGTTTTATTTCAATTGGTTTCTTTGTAAAACTCATTATTTGACGTAGTCTTGTTTTTAAACCTTGTGTATTTATTTCTTTGGCTTTCAATGTACCTGATCAGTGCATTTAATATATTCCAATAATATATAATTCTGTATCTACCAGAGTATTAATCTGCACCTTTTAATAAAGCTATCTGCTTATTTTACCGTGACTTTGTGCTGGTTTATTTCATGTGCTACTACATGGCTTATGTTGGAGGACCTGTTGTGGCACTTCTTAGTTTCAACCACTAGAGGGCTCCCTCTGTTAGCGTGTGCTGTCAGTAAAGGGTGTCCGCTCCCATTCCAGCAGTCTCGCATGGCAAGTGACCTGTGGTGGCACAGCCCACCCTGCTGTGGCACAGATTGGGTGCTTAGATGCTAGATATGCCAAGTGGCAGAATGTTTGTAGAGAATTGTGTATGGTGCATATGGCCCTCTCTCTCCTAATGTAAACTGTGTAGGGTGCATATGCCCTCTCTCTCCTAATGCAAACTGTGTAGGGTGCATATGGCCCTCTCTCCTCATGTACATTGTGTAGGGTGCATATGGCCCTCTCTCTCCTAATGTAAATACCAGCCCTCTCTCTCCTAATCTAAATACCGGCCCTCTCTCTCCTAATGTAAATACCGGCCCTCTCTCTCCTAATGTAAACTGTGTAGGGTGCATATGGCCCTCTCTCTCCTAATGTAAACTGTGTAGGGTGCATATGGCCCTCTCTCTCCTAATGCAAACTGTGTAGGGTGCATATGGCCCTCTCCCCTAATGTAAATTGTGTAGGGTGCATATGGCCCTCTCTCCTAATGTAAATTGTGTAGGGTGCATATGGCCCTCTCTCTCCTAATGTAAATACCGGCCCTCTCTCTCCTAATGTAAATTGTGTAGGGTGCATATGGCCCTCTCTCTCCTAATGGAAATACCGGCAGCATCCTCAAGAAAACCTTGTGAGAGGCTATAGGGAATCTGCCAGCTCTGTGCCATGCTGCTGAGAGTGCTGCTCTGTGCCATGCTGCTGAGAGTGCTGCTCTATAGGAGATGTGTAGGTGCCAGCTCTGTGCCATGCTGCTGAGAGTGCTGCTCTATAGGAGATGTGTAGGTGCCAGCTCTGTGCCATGCTGCTGAGAGTGCTGCTCTATAGGAGATGTGTAGGTGCTCGTGTAGGTGCCAGCGCTGTGCCAGAGGTGCCGGGCTGCCGAGGGAGGAGTGGTGGTCATGCTTGGGCATGCACAAGCCCCATGTTGTGAACCAAGCAGCTTTTGGAGTTCCCCTGTCTGGATCCTCATATTCAGACTGTTTATAAACGAATGGTGCCAATGTGGATATTTGGACACACACACACACACACACACAGATAGCACACATAGACACACACACACACACAGATAGCACACATAGACACACACACACACACATAGATAGCACACATAGACACACACAAACAATCACAGATAGCACACACACACACACACACAGTGCACCATTACTTATCACTAATCATCACACAGTCTTGAGTGCTTTGTGAATGCTTACTGTGTGATTGTCATCATGTTTGATATGACAGTAGGTTCATGCCAGGACATGTCTTTCTGTTGTGACGTACGCAGCCCTTGGCCTTTCTGTTGTGACGTACGCAGCCCTTGGCCTTTCTGTTGTGACGTACGCAGCCCTTGGCACCCTGAGGTGCTCGGAGTCCTTTCTGTTGTGACGTACGCAGCCCTTGGCACCCTGAGGTGCTTGGAGTGCTCTCACTGTCTGCCTGTCCCCTGGTGACATACACAACTCCTGGAACATTTTGGGAACATTGACACCAAGTTGTGAGAAGGCCCACAGCAGCGCACCCAAGCCATAATATTTATGATCCTGTGAGCTCTGGCAGGCGCTGGGCTTTGTTTTGCTCTTCCCTGCGCGCTGGAGAGCAGAGGTCCGCACCACACCGCAGGGGAGATTACCATCTTAACATTTCTCCGGAAATTCTGTGAATCCTCCAGTGACTCAGGGTTACTCCCAATCACTTCGCTGACGGGACAGATCACTAACAGCATTTCATTACCGTGAGCTAATAATAGACAGGATGGATTCACACACACACACACACACACACACACTTCTACAGTACATGCAGGCATTTGTTAGCCTTTATCAAGTAGCAATTTTATCCATGAAGTAAAAATGGCTTTTGTGAAAGATTCCGAGAGTAGTGTGAGTGTGAGCAGCATGTCTGGGGTAGCAAACAGAGAGGGAGAGAGAGAGGGAGAGAGTGTGAAAGAGAAAGAGAGAGGGAGAGAGTGTGAAAGAGGGAAAGAGAGGGAGAGAGTGAAAGAGAAAGAGGGAGAGAGTGTGAAAGAGAGAGAGAGTGTGAGGGAGAGGGAAAGAGGAGTGAGGGAGAAGAGAGGGAGAGAGAAAGAGTGTGAAAGAGAGGGAGAGGGATCCTCAGGTTTCTGCACTGGGTCATCTCTCTTCAATGCATCCTCAGGTTTCTGCACTGGGTCATCTCTCTTCAATGCATCCTCAGGTTTCTGCACTGGGTCATCTCTCTTCAATGCATCCTCAGGTTTCTGCTCAAACTGCTGCTCTATCATCTTCCATTTATTTGTATGTACGACATTCATTAAATGTAATGGGCTGTTGCTGTTGGGGAGAAGAGAGAGTGTTACGGCTGTATGTGTTGTTGTTGGGGAGAAGAGAGTTACGGCTGTATGTGTTGTTGTTACGGCTGTATGTGTTGTTGTTGGGGAGAAGAGAGTTACGGCTGTATGTGTTGTTACGGCTGTATGTGTTGTTGTTGGGGAGAAGAGAGTTACGGCTGTATGTGTTGTTGTTGCTGGGTTGACTTGATCCATGTAAAGGAGAACATTCTATTGAGAATACAGGACTGCTTTAGAACATCCTATTGAGAATACAGGACTGCTTTAGAACATCCTACCGAGAATACAGGACTGCTTTAGAACATCCACATCCTACTGAGAATACAGGACTGCTTTAGAACATCCTACTGAGAATACAGGGCTGCTTTAGAACATCCTATTGAAAATACAGGACTGCTTTAGAACATCCTACTGAGAATACAGGACTGCTTTAGAACATCCACATCCTACTGAGAATACAGGACTGCTTTAGAACATCCACATCCTACTGAGAATACAGGACTGCTTTAGAACATCCTACTGAGAATACAAGACTGCTTTAGAACATCCACATCCTATTGAGAATACAGGACTGCTTTAGAACATCCGCATCCTACTGAGAATACAGGACTGCTTTAGAACATCCTACTGAGAATACAGGACTGCTTTAGAACATCCACATCCTATTGAGAATACAGGATTGCTTTAGAACATCCTATTGAGAATACAGGACTGCTTTAGAACATCCACATCCTACTGAGAATATAGGACTGCTTTAGAACATCCACATCCTATTGAGAATACAGGACTGCTTTAGAACATCCGCATCCTACTGAGAATACAGGACTGCTTTAGAACATCCACATCCTATTGAGAATACAGGACTGCTTTTAGACATCCGCATCCTACTGAGAATACAGGACTGCTTTAGCTGTACTCACTGTGACCAGGGAGGGGCAGCATTTATGATGCATGTATTAAAAATGCGTATTTCAAATACAAAATACAAAAAAGTAAGAAAGTAAGAACGAAAATGGCTTTGTATTTTGTTCTTTATAGGTGTGTATTTTTGTAGTTTAAAATATTGGCAAATATTTTTGGTAAAACCAATACTTGTGGTGATGTGATGACATCATAAAAGTGCAAAACAATAAATATGTAGGCTAGCCTGGTGCTGCCTTAGTAATTTGCCCAGACTTGATCAGAATATTGAGATTCAGGAAGATGATCCAGACTTGATCAGAATATTGAGATTCAGGAAGATGATCCAGACTTGATCAGAATATTGAGATTCAGGAAGATGATCCAGACTTGATCAGAATATTGAGATTCAGGAAGATGATCCAGACTTGATCAGAATATTGAGATTCAGGAGGATGATCCAGTGCAAGATAAGTAATGTGTAGGTTCTCATTGATCCAGTGCAAGATAAGTAATGTGTAGGTTCTCATTGTTGCCAGAACTTTGCTGGAAGTTTGCCTCTAGTGGCATTGGTGGCAAACTTCAGGCGATATTTTCTAGTGAACTCATTTGTTTCATATATCACACAAGTTTGCTTCAAATCTGCCGCAAACATTTAATTATGTAAGAGTGCATCATGAGTTTGAAGCCGTTATTTTAAGTATGAAAACTGCATTGGGTTGCTTTAAGCCCACATTCTGTGGCTCCTACTAGGTTCAGTGAGTGATTAGTTTGTACCACTTGTCAAGTTCAGCTGTGTCTTCTTCAGTGCATCTCTGATACAGTAGGCTATGAGATATATACTCTTGCTCTTGCATCGTCTCAGTTAGTAAACCTAAAATAAATGAGAACATTTGCACTGATCTCATGTTTTTGCAGTAAACCTAAATAAATGAGAAGATTTGCACTGATCTTATAGTGTATATATATCATATATACATCATAGTATCTCATTATTATGACATATTATCTCATAATTACGAGATAATCATCTCATAATTATGAGATAAGGATAGGATCCGTGATGATGATCTAAACAGCCTTTCAATAAAAGCAAGCACATATTTCCTACTGATTTCCTGCTTTGAATGACTTTCGTACTTTGAGAGATTAACATGTCTTTAAGTGGCATGAAAAATAAGCCTGTCAAATCGCCAACAACCCCAAAGCAAAGAGAAAGCTTCTATAGGCTACTCTTTGCCCAAAGGCAATACAATGTTGCACGTTACAGTCCTAACCAGTAGGTGGAGGTGTGGTAGCCTACTACTACGCATAGGGCTAGCTCCATCCACGTTGTCACACGCACGCCTATTGTTTATTTTGTGCAGCTAGACTACTAAAATAGTCAGTTGTAAACAAAGAACTCTTCTTATGTAACCCTTTCGTTAATGGACTGAAGTTGGCTCTATCTACTTTTATTGATTATGCTAACCGTTAGCATCTCTATGGGATTTCTCATATACATTAGCCATAAGCTAACACATTAGTTTCTATTCTGTAACTTGAAATGCTAGTCTACATGATTGCTCTTAAACAAAACATTGAAGGAAATAACTGAGATGTACTCTGTTGGTCTGCATAGTTTTACAGTGAATCCTAAGTAAAGGTTTGAAAGGAACTTCAGCTTCAGACTTTCTCTTGGGAAGCTGTTAGGTCTATCTTCTCGAATAGACCATGTTATTGCTCAGATAATCAGATAATTATCTCGTAATTATGAGATAATATGTCATAATTATGAGATACTATCTGATTATTATTTTTTTTTGTGATGTGAATGCAATGCGCCACCGTATATTTGTTTTTGCAGACTGACAGAGGCTCTTATCGTTAAATGCAAATGGCAGACTCCCTGGAGCAACTTGGGGTTAAGTGCCTTGTTTAGGGGCACTGCGGTGGGGTTAAGTGGCTTGTTTAGGGGCACTGCGGTGGGGTTAAGTGGCTTGTTTAGGGGCACTGCGTTGGGGTTAAGTGCCTTGTTTAGGGGCACTGCGGTGGGGTTAAGTGCCTTGTTTAGGGGCACTGTGGTGGGGTTAAGTGGCTTGTTTAGGGGCACTGTGGTGGGGTTAAGTGCCTTGTTTAGGGGCACTGCGGTGGGGTTAAGTGCCTTGTTTAGGGGCCCTGTGGTGGGTTTAAGTGGCTTGTTTAGGGGCACTGCAGTGGGGTTATGTGGTGGGGCTACTGCATGCAAATCCGACTCCTTGTCCATCGCCACTGTCCCTAAAGTCCAGCGCAGTCACAACGTCATCTGTGGATAGCACTCTGCTCTTGTCCAGCACTCTGAGTCAGCTCTTCACTGTGGACGTTGAGACT
>NW_027468848.1:1747511-1767511 GCF_046254945.1 Alosa pseudoharengus
TTGGTCAGAGGATCTGAGTGAGCGGGAAGGAGTGTAAGGGGTCAGGAGGTCGCAGATGTAGGGGGGAGCAAGGTTGTGGAGGGCTTTGAAGGTGAGTAGTAGTACTTTGTATTTGATCCGGGACGGAACTGTTAGCCAATGGAGTTGATGGAGAATGGGGGTGATGTGTGCTGATCGTCTGGTATGGGTGAGGAGCCTGGCTGCAGAGTTTTGAATGTATTGTAGTCTTTGAAGGGTTTTAGTGGGGAGACCAAGGAAAAGTGAGTTGCAGTAATCTAGACGGGACCAAAAGTCTGTGCATCACTAGCAGAGAGGAAGGGTCGGAGGAGTGCAATGTTACGGAGGTGAAAAAAAGCAATCTTGGTGAGTGATTTGATATGAGGATCAAAGCTAAGGGTGGAGTCAAGCTGAATGCCAAGGTTTTTAACAACAGGGGTGGAGTGGACAGATGAGCCATCAATGTTGAGAGTGAGATGGGGAGATTTGGTGAGGATGCTTTTAGGGCCAATCAGCAGAATTTCGGTTTTGTCTGTGTTGAGCTTGAGAAAATTGTTTTGCATCCATAATTTTAAGTCAGAGAGGCATTCAGTGAGGGAGCGTGGTGGGGGGTCAGAGGGAGAGGGAGTGGTAAGATAGAGTTGGATGTCATCTGCATAGCAGTGGAAGTTGAGACCGTGGCTGCGAATAATCTGGCCAAGAGGGAGGATGTATATGAGAAAGAGGAGGGGCCCAAGTACAGAACCCTGGGGGACACCACGAGTGACAGGGGACTTGGGGGACTGATGTGGACCAAGTGTTACAAACTGCTTTCTGTTGGTGAGGTATGACTGAAACCAATTGAGGGCTGTGCCAGAAACACCAATAGCAGACAGACGGGAGATTAGAACATTGTGGTTGATGGTGTTGAAAGCAGCACTAAGGTCAAGCAGGATGAGAATGTTAAGTGAACCAGAGTCAGCAGACAGGAGGAGGTCGTTAACTATGCGTAGAAGGGCAGTCTCTGTACTGTGACATGAGCGGAAGCCAGATTGAAAGGGCTCATACATGTCGTGGTGGTTAAGAAAGGTGTGTAGTTGTGAGGCCACCACTCTTTCCAGTACCTTGGCCAAGAAGGGGAGGTTGGAGATAGGGCGGTAGTTTATTAGTGATGTAACCCATGGTGTATGTATGATAGATAGATGGATAGGTGGTTACTTTATTGATCCCTTAAGGGTTGTATGGCTGTATGGTTATATGTCTTATGTTTTAAATGTTTTACTGGAGCTAGTATTATGGCATTATGTTCTATTGCTGTAAGTAAATTGCTATGTGATTTAATATGTTTTTTTTAGCCACCATGTGCCTAGTATAACATCTTGCCAATGGACTACAGTTGAAAATTAGCCTGCTGGCTAACACTGGCACATTTACAGAAATGTTGATCAATGTGCACTGTCCTTTAAATAAATAAATGAAATGAAATGAAATGAAATGTGGGGTTGGAGTCAGGTTTTTTGAGAATGGGTGTAACTGCAGCAGTCTTGAGGGCAGCAGGCACCACACCAGAGTTGAGGCAGGTGTTAACAATCAATGTAATGGGTTCAGACAGGGATGTGGAGCAGGCTTTAAGTAGAGGGGTGGGGGCAGGGTCAAGCTGACACCATGAGGAGTTGGACTTAGTAATGATGTCAGTGATGGTGAGGGAGTCAGTAGCGGTGAAATGAGAGAGCTGAGGGCCCAGAGAAGGAGGAGAAGAGATAGAGATAGCATTGGGGTTGAAGGAGTGGTAGATGTATCGTCAAAGAAGTGTAAGAAGGCCTGGCACTGCTCAGGGGTCTTAGGACAGGCAGTGACAGGGGGTTTTAGGAGTTTGTCCACAGTCCTGAATAGGGTTTTTGGCCTGGACACGGAGGAGGTTATGAGTGATGAGTAGTAGTTTGAGCAGGCAGCATTAAGTGCATCCCTATATGTCTGAATATGTTCGGTGTAGAGCATGGAGTGAATTGTAAGGCCAGTTTTCTTGTATAGCCGTTCAAGACGGCAGCCAGCGGCCTTTAGTTGCCTCAGCTCAGGGGTGAACCATGGGCATGTACGGTTTGCTGGAACAAGCCTAGTCCTGACAGGGGCTAAGCTATCAAGCAGGCTGGTCAGGGTGTCATTGTACATAGCAACCAGGTTATCCACGGATGAGAGCTCGTCCAGGTCAGACAGCGGCGAGGCCTGTATGGAGGCAGCAAGCATGCTGTGGTCATTTGACCTGATGTTACGACCTGTGATAGTTGTTTTCTCTGAGGAGGGAGGAGAAGAGATCATATGAAAACGGCATACAATGAGCTTATGGTCAGAGACACCAGAGATGGAACCAGAGACAGAGATGTCATTCATACCAGAAGAGCAGAGCAGATCCAACGTGTGGCCAATATGATAAACCTATATGCCTTGTTTGCTCAGAAGAGGGTGTAGTAAAGGAGTAGGCTAAATCACGAAACAACATTATAGCCTACCCATGCAAAAAACATGTAGCCTAAACATTAGTTCAATATGCCTCTTTGTGGAAGCGTGGGATAAGCTACATTTCAAAGGCTTTCTTTCTTTCTTTCTTTCTGTTTTTGTTAACTTGTGGAATAGTGGAATATTTTTTGTTAACTTCTTAGTTGAAGTGAATTATTATATAACCTTTACACATTTGTTGAACCATGGTACTAATAAAAACTACAGGATAGTAAGAGCTGAAATGTTGCTTCATTTATCCAATTTCCACCCACTATGTGGGCCGGTCTTGGGCCTGAAACTCCCGGGCACTGAATTCTGGCAACTTTGAAAACCAGCTTCTTTTGAAGATGAACAGACACCTTTTCAGTTTCAACTAATGACTGGCATATTAGTAGCTGCTGGACATAGGTGGCATGTGTGTGTGTGTGTGAGAGTGAGATGGTGAGTAAGCCCTAGAAATGCTCATACCACATGACCAAAATGTTCAGGTCATTTTTATTTAAAGAAATAAGTTATTTATTTTTCATTTTTACCTGAAGTTCATACAAAAGTGAAATTTCTGTTTCTGTTTTTTTCTTTGATGTCAGCTCTAAAAATATGCTGTTTGTTCTTTGAACTTAAGAGAATTGTGCCTGAAAAGTCTTAGAAAAGAATGTGATTTTGATTTGATGAGTGAGATTAAGAAGATATGGGAACCCTGAGTATGCTTTATGCTTTACTATAAGAAAGGCAAAATAAAGTTCAGAATAAAAGTTCAAAATAAAACCGCTTGCTTTTTACTTTTTACTTTTACTTCAAATACTTAAGTACATTAAATATGAGAAAATTACTTTTGATACTTAAGTACAGTATATATCAGATACTTTAAGACTTTTACTTAAGTAATATTCTAAAAGGTAACTTTCACTTCTACTAAGTCTTTTTCTAGGACGATACTTGTACTTTTACTCAAGTATTGCTTTCTAGTACTTTACACTGCTATGGATGGGATAGGGTAGTGCAATAGAACACTATGGATGGGATAGGGTAGTGCAATAGAACACTATGGGTGGGATAGGGTGCAGTAGAACACTATGGGTGGGATAGGGTAGTAGGTGTAAATAGAACACTATGGGTGGGATAGGGTAGTGCAATAGAACACTATAGGTGGGATAGGGTAGTGCAATAGAACACTATGGATGGGATAGGGTAGTGCAATAGAACACTATGGGTGGGATAGGGTGCAGTAGAACACTATGGGTGGGATAGGGTAGTGGGTGTAAATAGAACACTATGGGTGGGATAGGGTAGTGCAATAGAACACTATAGGTGGGATAGGGTAGTGCAGTAAAACACTATGGTTGGGATAGGGTGCAGTAGAACACTATGGGTGGGATAGGGTAGTGGGTGTAAATAGAACACTATGGATGGGATAGGGTAGTGCAGTAGAACACTATGGGTGGGATAGGTAGTGCAATAGAACACTATGGATGGGATAGGGTAGTGAAATAGAACACTATGGATGGGATAGGGTAGTGCAATAGAACACTATGGGTGGGATAGGGTGCAGTAGAACACAATGGGTGGGATAGGGTAGTGGGTGTAAATAGAACACTATGGATGGGATAGGATAGTGCAATAGAACACTATAGGTGGGATAGGGTAGTGCAGTAGAATACTATGGGTGGGACAGGTAGTGCAATAGAACACTATGGATGGGATAGGGTAGTGCAGTAGAACACTATGGATGGGATAGGGTGCAGTAGAACACTATGGGTGGGATAGAGTAGTGGGTGTAAATAGAAAACTATGGGTGGGATAGGGTAGTGTAGTAGAACACTATCAGTGGGATAGGGTAGTGCAGTAAAACACTATGGTTGGGATAGGGTGCAGTAGAACACTATGGGTGGGATAGTGTAGTGCAGTAGAACACTATGGGTGGGATAGAACACTATGGGCGTGTTACGGACCTCAATGAAAGGTCCTAACATAAATTTAGAGACACACCAGAGGTAAGGCTCAAAAATAGGGATTTATTCAATCGTCAACAATGTCCAAAAGCGTAAGACGTAAGCGCTGTGGTTCTCAGAGAACGCTCCTCTGCATGTGCTCTCCCCTGGACTGCAGAGGTACGGCTCTTATAGAAGCATGCCAGGGTTAATTGGAGCAGGCCAGGTGTACCGCATCACAGGTTAATTAATCATGTCAGGGTTAATTGGAGCAGGCCAGGTGTACCGCATCACAGGTTAATTAATCATGCCAGGGTTAATTGGAGCAGGCCAGGTGTACCGCATCACAGGTTAATTAATCATGTCAGGGTTAATTGGAGCAGGCCAGGTGTACCGCATCACAGGTTAATTAATCATGCCAGGGTTAATTGGAGCAGGCCAGGTGTACCGCATCACAGGTTAATTAATCATGTCAGGGTTAATTGGAGCAGGCCAGGTGTACCGCATCACAGGTTAATTAATCATGTCAGGGTTAATTGGAGCAGGCCAGGTGTACCGCATCACAGGTTAATTAATCATGTCAGGGTTAATTGGAGCAGGCCAGATCATGTCAGGGTTAATTGGAGCAGGCCAGGTGTACCGCATCATAGGTTAATTAATCAGGCACCTGGGTGAAGGCAGAGACACAGAACAAGACAAAACACAAAATAGCCAGCAGGGTGCGCCAAACATTACCCCCAAAGTAAATCAAGAAATGTAGGGTTCATAACAGGGTGGGATAGGGTAGTGCAATAGAACACTGTGGGTGGGATAAGGTAGTGCAGTAGAACACTATAGGTGGGATAGGGTAGTGCAATAGAACACTATGGGTGGGATAGAACACTATGGGTGGGATAGGGTAGTGCAATAGAACACTGTGGGTGGGATAAGGTAGTGCAGTAGAACACTATAGGTGGGATAGGGTAGTGCAATAGAACACTATGGGTGGGATAGGGTAGTGCAATAGAACACTATGGGTGGGATAGAACACTATGGGTTGGATAGGGTAGTGCAATAGAACACTGTTGGTGGGATAAGGTAGTGCAGTAGAATACTATGGGTGGGATAGGGTAGTGCAATAGAACACTATGGGTGCAATTGTTCCGTGGTGTCTGTTGAGCAGCAAAAATGTTCACAAAATGTTTGTCCCTGTCACGGTTGCCATGGTCATGGACACCTAAACAGGCAATTGTCTGTGGAGGGGGCAGTTGATGGGCAAAATGTCCGCCTCCTTGTTGTCCCTGTCAACAGGGACAGGCAAGGTGGCGGAGGTGGGGGCCTTAGTTGGTTTGTTTGTCACCAGGATGCAGAGCTAGCATTTAGTAGGGTGACAGCCGCAGGATGCAGAGCTAGCATTTAGTAGGGTGACAGCCGCAGGGAAGAAGCTTCCTCTGAACAGGCTGGTTCGGGTGCGGAGAGACCTTACGCAAGCGTCGCTTGCCCTGGATGCCCTCGATGGAGGGCAGTGAGGAACCGGTGATGCGTTGGGCAGTTTTCACCACCCTCTGCAGTGCTTTCTGGTCAGAGGCTGAGCTGTTCCATACCATACTGTGTGTTACGAGACTTCCTTGCTCCAATTAGCCAGCGTGGGACACCTGACCAGCCTCTTTAAAAGGCTAATCCCAGTCCTGGTCTAGGGAGCATTTTTCTGGGATCTTTGTGGTGGTTGCCACCACATCCCTGGACTCCAGCTTTTCCAAATTTTTGGCATTTTTGGCAGTTTTTAAACCCGCTTTTTGAGCTTTTTGGTGAGACTTAAAAATAACAACCATTATTCGAGCCTTACCAGTGTGTTCTCAAATGTATGGGACGGTTTTCCACTGGGAAACCATAACACTGTGGCACAGTTGGTGAGGATGCTCTCGACGGTGCAGTGGTAGTTCACCAGGATCTGAGGAGACAGGTAGATCTTCTTTAGCTTCCTCAGGAAGAAGAGACGCTGGTGAGCCTTCTTGATCAGGGTAGAGGTATTGAGGGTCCAAAAGAGGTCCTCAGAGATGTGGACACCCAGAAACTTGAAGCTGGTGACACGTTCCCCCTCAGTCCCATTGATGAGAATGGATGTGTGTGTGCTTGCTTTAGACTTCCTGAAGTCCACAATGAGCTCTTTGGTCTTACTGGTGTTGAGAGCCAGGTTGTTGTCAGTGCACCATAATGTTAGGTGCACTGACTTGTTGTTGCTGATGAGACCAATCACCGTAGAGTCATCTGCAAACTTGAAAATGGTGTTAGAGCCATGTACAGGTGTGCGGTCATAGGTGAAGAGGGAGTAAAGGAGAAAGGTGATGGTTGAGGAGGTGATTATCTAACCTAACAGACTGAGGTCTGTTGGTTAGGAAGTCCAGAATCTAGTTACAGGGGAAGGTGTTGATGCCCAGTTCACTGAGTTTGGTGATCAGTTTGGAGGGGATGATGGTGTTGAATGCTGAACTTAAGTCATTGAACAGCATTCTCACATAAGTTTTACTATTGTCAAGGTGTGACAGGACAGAGTCAAGTGCCGTGAAGATGGCATCCTGTTCTGACGGTAGGCGAATTGGAAGGGGTCCAGTGAGATGGTAAGCCATGACCAGCCTTTCGAAGCACTTCATGATGATGGGGTGAGTGCAACTGGACGAAAGACATTAAGGCTCGTTGCAGTGGAGTGTTTTTGGCACTGGCATGATGGAGGTGGTTTTAAAGCACACAGGGACAGGTGCCTGGGCTACTGATAGATTAAATATGTCAGTCCAAACCTCAGTCAGCTGCACAGCACAGGCCCTGAGTACGCGTCCAAGGATACCATCAGAACCAGCAGCCTTACGTGCATTAGTCCTGCTCAGTGCTGCTTACGTGCATTAGTGCTGCTCAGTGCTGCTTACGTGCATTAGTCCTGCTCAGTGCCGCACACACATCGGTGGTGGAGAGTGTGAGGGGCTGGTGATCTGCAGAGACCACGGCCTTGATGGCCACCTCCTTGTTGTCCCTATCAAAGCAGCCATAGAAGTGGTTCAGCCTTGATGGCCACCTCCTTGTTGTCCCTATCAAAGCGGCCATAGAAGTGGTTCAGCCTTGATGGCCACCTCCTTGTTGTCCCTATCAAAGCGGCCATAGAAGTGGTTCAGCTTTGATGGCCACCTCCTTGTTGTCCCTATCAAAGCGGCCATAGAAGTGGTTCAGCCTTGATGGCCACCTCCTTGTTGTCCCTATCAAAGCGGCCATAGAAGTGATTCAGCCTTGATGGCCACCTCCTTGTTGTCCCTATCAAAGCGGCCATAGAAGTGATTCAGCCTTGATGGCCACCTCCTTGTTGTCCCTATCAAAGCGGCCATAGAAGTGGTTCAGCCTTGATGGCCACCTCCTTGTTGTCCCTATCAAAGCGGCCATAGAAGTGGTTTAGCTCATCAGGCAAGGAGGTGTCGGTGATGTAATCTGTGATGGCCTGGATGCCTTGCCACATGCGTCGGGGGTCCGAGTTGTTCTTGAAGTGGTCCTCAATTCTTAGCTTGTGGTTGTGCTTGGTCTTTTTGATGCCCCTTTTCAGTTAAGCCCTGGCTAAGCAATAGGCTTCAGCATCACCTGATCTGAATGCAATGTCTCGTGCCTTCAGCAGGAGTCTGACCTCACTGTTCATCCATGGCTTCTGATTAGGGAAAGTGGTAATCCGTTTGAGGGTGGTGATACTGTTGATGTTGGAGTTGACAGTCCAAAACGGAGGAGGCATATGAATCAATGTCCATGTGGGAGTCATGGGTGGCCTGAGTTGTGAACACTCTCCAGTCAGTGTTTTCAAAACGCTGCTGAAGTGCCGAGTCAACTCCCTCTGGTCACACTTTGACTGCCCTCACTGTTGGTTTCACACGTTTGATGAGTGCTGAGTACTTGAGAAACAATGAGTGGTGATCTGAGTGTCCTAGATGGGGGAGAAGAGCGGCTTTGTACGCATAAGCCATGTTTGTGTAGACATGGTCTAAAATCTTTTTCTCCTCTTGTGGGGCATGATACATTTTGATAGAATTGACTACAGTTGATGTAAACTCTCTGGGCAAATAGAAAGGGCTTCACCCTACTAATAACCACTCACTACTCTACTCACAAGCGCTTCACCCTACTAATGACCACTTTATGTCCAGCTCAGCTCTGTGCATGGCTGATAAGGAGTGTCTGTGCTGTAAAGAGTGCTATCTGCTATTTGCATTTAAATTGATAAGTTAATGCCATACACTGAAAGGACACTTTCTGTGTGGATAAAGCACCGCTTCAGACGACCACTAGGGGTCCCCCTGAGCTCTACTTTTAGGGCTTTTTAGGGCATTTGCTGGGTTATGACTGATGCTCAGACAAATGACAGTGTAATTTAAGCCTGATTGACCCCCCTCCTCTGATTGCTGGGCTCCGGGTGTGTAAATTCTTTCCAGCCGTTGGCTGTTGGTCGGACCGAGCCCTACGCACCGCAAACGTGCAGCACGGAGGCGTGCTATTAAACCAAGATGTCTGGTCAGGACCGCGCAATGGCCCCAACGAGCCGCTGGCCAGATTTACTGCTTAATAACAGACCAATATGGGCATGACCCCCATATATCTTGTGCGTGTGTGTGTGTGTCTGCGCGTGTGTGTGTGTGTGAGCATCAGGCTTGTGGGGGTCATTACGGCTAACTGGAAAACCAGACACAGTGGACGGAGCCACCAGCAGCAACATGAAACTGCACTGGATACGTTAGGAGAGAAAACGGACAGAGATTGGGGCCATGCTGACCTGTGCTCCATGAAACTGCACTGGATACGTTAGGAGAGAAAACGCACAGAGATTGGGGCCATGCTGACCTGTGCTCCACAGTGGTAATGAGAGAGGAGAGGAGAGGAGAGAGAAGAGAGGAGAGGAGAGAGAGGAGGAGAGAGAAGAGGAGAGAGAGAGGAGAGAGAAGAGGAGAGAGAGTGTGTGTGTGTGTGCGTGTGTGAGAGCCACTGTGCTTCGTGTGTGTGTGTGTGTGTGTGTGTGAGAGCCACTGTGCTTCGTGTGTGTGTGTGTGTGTGTGTGAGAGCCACTGTGCTTCGTGTGTGTGTGTGTGTGTGTGTGTGTGAGAGCCACTGTGCTTCGTGTGTGTGTGTGTGTGTGTGTGTGTGTGTGTGAGAGCCACTGTGCTTTGTGTGTGTGTGTGTGTGTGTGTGTGTGAGAGAGCCACTGTGCGCTTCCAAACGAAAGCTCAGTCACATGGGCCTGAACTGGGCTGAATCAGTACCAGATTCAGTGGATGAATGACCCCTCTGCTGGGTCAGTACCAGGGTGGGATGGGTCAATACCAGGGTGGGGTCGTATTGGATGGGTCAATACCAGGGTGGGTGGTCTGCTGTGTAAAGGTCAGGTGTGTATCAGCCAATCATGTAATGTGTGCTGTGTCCAGTTCTGTGTCTCTGTGTCCAGTGCTGTGTCTCTGTGTCCAGTGCTGTGTTGCTGTGTCCAGTGCTGTGTCCAGTGCTGTGTCCAGTGCTGTGTTGCTGTGTCCAGTGCTGTGTCCAGTGCTGTGTCCAGTGCTGTGTCGCTGTGTCCAGTGCTGTGTCCAGTGCTGTGTCCAGTGCTGTGTTGCTGTGTCCAGTGCTGTGTTGCTGTGTCCAGTGCTGTGTCTATGTGTCCGTTGATGTGCTGCCGCTAGGTTGTTTGCTGGGCGGATGCGTTCGTGGCCGCATCTGAGTTTATACGCTGTGACATGGATGCAGCTGCCACAGCCCATTACAGCGCCAGCCATCAGGTGCCCCCTCTGTGCCAGCACGCCTGCTACTCACTGCTCCCTGTGCACTCACTCACACACACACACACACACACACACACACACACACACACTCACACACACACACACTCACACACTCACACACACACACACTCACACACTCACACACACACACTCACACACACACACACTCACACACACACACACTCACACACACACACACACACACACACACACACACACACACACACACACTCACACTCACACACTCACACACACTCACACACACACACACACACTCACACACACACACACACACACACACACACACACACTCACACACACACACACACACTCACTCACACTCTCACACACACACACACTCTCACACACACACACACACTCACACACACACACACACACACACACACACTCTCTCTCACACACACACACTCACACACTCTCTCTCTCACACACACACACACACACACACACTCTCTCACACACACACACACACACACACACACACACACACACACACACACACTCACACTCACACCACCCTGAGAACAATCGATATTGCAGGAGGTTACTGCCCAGGACAGAACATGCTGCTCCAACAAAGCTCCCCCCATCACCTCCCCCCATGCCCCCCCCCATCACCTCCCCCATCACCTCCCACCATGCCCCCCCTCCCCATCACCTCCCCCATCACCTCCCTCAGCATAGTACTCTCCCCCATCACCTCCCCCCATGCCCCCCCCCATCACCTCCCTCATCACCTCCCTCAGCATAGTACTCTCCCCCATCACCTCCCACCATGCCCCCCCTCCCCATCACCTCCCTCAGCACCTCCCCCATCACCTCCCTCATCACCTCCCTCAGCATAGTACTCTCCCTCATCACCTCCCCCATCACCTCCCCCATCACCTCCCCCATCACCTCCCACCATGCCCCCCCTCCCCATCACCTCCCCCATCACCTCCCTCAGCATAGTACTCTCCCTCATCACCTCCCTCATCACCTCCCTCAGCATAGTACTCTCCCCCATCACCTCCCTCATCACCTCCCTCAGCATAGTACTCTCCCCCATCACCTCCCTCCCCCCCCCCCATCACCTCCCTCAGCATAGTACTCTCCCTCATCACCTCCCTCAGCATAGTACTCTCCCCCATCACCTCCCTCCCCCCCCCCATCACCTCCCTCAGCATAGTACTCTCCCCCATCACCTCCCTCCCCCCCCCCATCACCTCCCTCAGCATAGTACTCTCCCTCATCACCTCCCTCATCACCTCCCTCAGCATAGTACTCTCCCCCATCACCTCCCTCATCACCTCCCTCAGCATAGTACTCTCCCCCATCACCTCCCTCCCCCCCCCCCATCACCTCCCTCAGCATAGTACTCTCCCTCATCACCTCCCTCATCACCTCCCTCAGCATAGTACTCTCCCCCATCACCTCCCTCCCCCCCCCCATCACCTCCCTCAGCATAGTACTCTCCCCCATCACCTCCCTCCCCCCCCCCATCACCTCCCTCAGCATAGTACTCTCCCTCATCACCTCCCTCATCACCTCCCTCAGCATAGTACTCTCCCCCATCACCTCCCTCCCCCCCCCCATCACCTCCCTCAGCATAGTACTCTCCCCCATCACCTCCCTCCCCCCCCCCATCACCTCCCTCAGCATAGTACTCTCCCCCATCACCTCCCTCCCCCCCCCCATCACCTCCCTCAGCATAGTACTCTCCCTCATCACCTCCCTCATCACCTCCCTCAGCATAGTACTCTCCCCCATCACCTCCCTCCCCCCCCCCCATCACCTCCCTCAGCATAGTACTCTCCCCCATCACCTCCCTCCCCCCCCCCATCACCTCCCTCAGCATAGTACTCTCCCTCATCACCTCCCTCATCACCTCCCTCAGCATAGTACTCTCCCTCATCACCTCCCTCATCACCTCCCTCAGCATAGTACTCTCCCCATCACCTCCCTCCCCCCCCCATCACCTCCCTCAGCATAGTACTCTCCCTCATCACCTCCCTCATCACCTCCCTCAGCATAGTACTCTCCCCCATCACCTCCCACCATGCCCCCCCATCACCTCCCTCAGCATAGTACTCTCCCCCATCACCTCCCTCCCCCCCCCCCCATCACCTCCCTCAGCATAGTACTCTCCCCCATCACCTCCCTCCCCCCCCCCATCACCTCCCTCAGCATAGTACTCTCCCTCATCACCTCCCTCATCACCTCCCTCAGCATAGTACTCTCCCCCATCACCTCCCACCATGCCCCCCCATCACCTCCCTCAGCATAGTACTCTCCCCCATCACCTCCCTCCCCCCCCCATCACCTCCCTCAGCATAGTACTCTCCCCCATCACCTCCCTCCCCCCCCCCATCACCTCCCTCAGCATAGTACTCTCCCCCATCACCTCCCTCCCCCCCCCCATCACCTCCCTCAGCATAGTACTCTCCCTCATCACCTCCCTCATCACCTCCCTCAGCATAGTACTCTCCCTCATCACCTCCCTCATCACCTCCCTCAGCATAGTACTCTCCCTCATCACCTCCCACCATGCCCCCCCTCCCCATCACCTCCCTCATCACCTCCCTCAGCATAGTACTCTCCCTCATCACCTCCCACCATGCCCCCCCTCCCCATCACCTCCCTCATCACCTCCCTCAGCATAGTACTCTCCCTCATCACCTCCCACCATGCCCCCCCTCCCCATCACCTCCCTCATCACCTCCCTCAGCATAGTACTCTCCCTCATCACCTCCCACCATGCCCCCCCTCCCCATCACCTCCCTCATCACCTCCCTCAGCATAGTACTCTCCCTCATCACCTCCCACCATGCCCCCCCTCCCCATCACCTCCCCATCACCTCCCTCAGCATAGTACTCTCCCTCATCACCTCCCACCATGCCCCCCCTCCCCATCACCTCCCTCAGCACCTCCCTCAGCATAGTACCCTCCCTCATCACCTCCCACCATGCCCCCCCTCCCCATCACCTCCCTCATCACCTCCCACCATGCCCCCCTCCCCATCACCTCCCTCATCACCTCCCTCAGCATAGTACTCTCCCTCATCACCTCCCACCATGCCCCCCCTCCCCATCACCTCCCTCATCACCTCCCTCAGCATAGTACTCTCCCTCATCACCTCCCACCATGCCCCCCCTCCCCATCACCTCCCTCATCACCTCCCTCAGCATAGTACTCTCCCTCATCACCTCCCACCATGCCCCCCCTCCCCATCACCTCCCCATCACCTCCCTCAGCATAGTACTCTCCCTCATCACCTCCCACCATGCCCCCCCTCCCCATCACCTCCCTCAGCATAGTACTCTCCCTCATCACCTCCCACCATGCCCCCCCTCCCCATCACCTCCCTCAGCACCTCCCTCAGCATAGTACCCTCCCTCATCACCTCCCACCATGCCCCCCCTCCCCATCACCTCCCTCATCACCTCCCACCATGCCCCCCCTCCCCATCACCTCCCTCATCACCTCCCTCAGCATAGTACTCTCCCTCATCACCTCCCACCATGCCCCCCCTCCCCATCACCTCCCTCATCACCTCCCTCAGCATAGTACTCTCCCTCATCACCTCCCACCATGCCCCCCCTCCCCATCACCTCCCTCAGCATAGTACTGTCTCTTAACTCTGTCTCTTTCTCTCTCTCACACATACTCACTCCCCTTCTCTCTCTCTCTCTCACACACTCCCCTTCTCTCTCTCTCTCTCTCTCACACACACTCACTCCCCTTCTCTCTCTCTCACACACACACTCCCCTTCTCTCTCTCTCTCACACACACACACTCCCCTTCTCTCTTCCTCTCTATTTCCCTTTCATCTCTCTCTTTCATCCTTTTCCATATGTGGCCCAGAGCCTCACATGAAGTCTCTGGGCCACAGAACTGGGACGATACACCCTCACACAAAAACATTTCACACTTTTCCTGTGTCTAGACTAGACAGCTAACAACACACATCATTGGAATGCTGACTTAGTCACATCAATACCTTCCATATGATCACAGAGGTGGCCGATGCTTAGTGAGATTGTTGCTATTTTAGTTACATCATTTACCGTAAATGGCAAGTTGCATCAGATACATCACAGTTAGTGAAAAATCTTTCAGATATTTTTTTGCAGTCAGCTCAATGTTTTTAGGAGAACAATAATTTTAGGAGAAAAGTTCTAATGAATAAAAGTAGATATGGTCCTTGTAAAGAAATTGATAAAGTGGTGAGATGTCTGACTTGCAGACTTCAGGAGGGGGAGGGGGTGGAGGAAGAGGAGGAGGAAGTGGTGAGGGTGGTGTTGGTTGTATTATAGAGGCGGTGGTGTTAGTTGTATTATAGAGGAGGTGGTATTGGTTGTAGTATAGAGGAGGAGGAGGAGGTGGTATTGGTTGTAGTATAGAGGAGGTGGTGGTGTTGGTTGTAGTGTAGAGGAGTAGGAGGAGGTGGTGGAGTTGGTTGTAGTATAGAGGAGGAGGAGGTGGTGGTGGTGTAGCAAGAGGTGCTGGGGAGACAGGGAGCAGGTGTCTGGGAGTCCAGTAGAGCTGAGTCCAGTAGAACTGAGTCCAGTAGAACTGAGTCCAGTCTGGAGTAGAACTGAGTCCAGTAGAACTGAGTCCAGTCTGGAGTAGAGCTGAGTCCAGTAGAGCTGAGTCCAGCAGAGCTGAGTCCAGTAGAGCTGAGTCCAGTAGAACTGAGTCCAGTCTGGAGTAGAACTGAGTCCAGTAGAACTGAGTCCAGTCTGGAGTAGAACTGAGTCCAGTAGAGCTGAGTCCAGTAGAACTGAGTCCAGTCTGGAGTAGAGCTGAGTCCAGTAGAGCTGAGTCCAGTCTTGAGTAGAACTGAGTCCAGTCTGGAGTAGAACTGAGTCCAGTAGAACTGAGTCCAGTCTGGAGTAGAACTGAGTCCAGTAGAGCTCAGACCAGTAGAGCTGAGTCCAGTTGGTTATTTGGACTGTGGGAACTGACTGTAGAGCTGGGGCCGGTTGCATAATGTTTTGTCCCTTAAGTGTCAACCTTAAAGGGCCGTTCACACCAAGGACGATAACTATAAAAAAAATTATGTTTTCGTTTATATGAATGACGACGTTCACACATAAACTATAACGATAACAACATGAAGAACAATGTCATTGGGGATCACTTTCAGAGTGATTTTAAGAACGATAAAAAGTAGAGACCGACCGATCGATCGGCCAGCCGATTTACTCGGCCAATTTTTGCTATTTTTTAATCAATCGGCATCGGCCGATTTTCTTATTTGGCCGTGCCGATTTTAAGTCAGGCACATCTGCGGGCAGCTAGGAGCAATCTTTGGTTTCAAGGAGCAAGACTGTCTACAGGTAAGGCATCAATTTTTACATTCCAGTGTCCCAAAGTCGTATATTTTCTCTTATGATTTCTTTTATGGTTGTAATCTGTGATGTTGCTTCATTTACCGAAAGTGTGTTGGGAATGCGCCGGCAAACCCCCTCAATGCTGGACCCCGTTTCTCGAAAGCATTGTTGCTAACCAGTTAGCAACTTAGTAGGTTGCCTATGGGAAATTGCATTGCAACCAAGTAAGTTGCTAACTTAAAATCATTTTGCAAAAGTGTGCCTATCTGCTAGTGAAAAGAAACAAATTAATGTGATGGAAGACAGTGAACAAGAATATGATGAGGATGACATATTCTATACTGACACTGTCACTGTGGAAAATGGGGCCACGCTGGAAGTTAGTGTGAACACAATAAATGCAGACAGGTGGATTGTGCCACTTACAGTGAATAGCACAAAGATTCACATGAAACTTGACACAGGAGCTATGGCAAATCTTATCACATTGAAAGACTTCAAAGCTCTGCACCACAAGCCAGTCATAAAAAACAAAAAAGTGGGATTGAGAGCTTACAATGGACAAATGATTGAAACACAGGGCGTCTGCAGGTTACAAGTCCAGAACAAGCACATCAAGAGAAATCTACCGTTTGTGATAGTGCCAAAAGGGAAGGCCTCCCTACTGGGAGATCAAGCTTGTGAGGAAATGGGACTTGTTAAGCGTGTCCTAAACATTGACAAGACAGAAAGAAAAGTACAGTCACCGCAGCTGAAAAATACAAGAGTCACCACATCACAAGCAGACAACTGGGAAGCGCAGTACCCCAACATTTTTGATGGCATAGGGGTGCTGCCGTTCACATACAGCATTAAAATAAAGGATAATGCTAGACCTGTGGTGCATGCTCCACGTCGAATTCCTGTTCCGCTGAGACAAGATCTTCGCAAAGAACTGGACAGAATGGTGTCATTAAATGTCATTCAACCCAAGGGAGCCACGGAGTGGGTCAACTCAATGGTCTGCGTAAGGAAGCCAAATGGAGCTCTCAGAATATGCATGGACCCAAAAGACCTCAATGAGAACATTCTCAGAGAACAATATCAAATTCCCAAGAGGGAAGAGATCCTGAGTGAGATGGCTGGGGCACAGTGGTTCACAAAGCTCGACACGGCACATGGATTTTGGCAGCTGCAAATTGACAGTGCAAGCGCAGATCTATGCACCTTCAACACACCCTTTGGGCGCTACAGTTATCAGAGACTCCCATTTGGTATTTCCTCAGCACCAGAAATTTTTCACTGTGCAATGGAGAATGTGTTTGAAGGACTGGAGGGGGTCAGGGTTTATATTGATGATGTCATAATATGGGCGGAGACCCCAGGACAGCTCAACAGCAGAGTGCACAGTGCACTTCAGAGAGTCCACAAGTATGGGCTCAGATTGAACAAGGAGTGCCAGTTCAGCACACAAGAAGTCACGTTTCTTGGGGATCGACTGACACCGGCAGGAGTACAGCCGGACATGAACAAAATTAAAGCAGTGACTGACATGCCCTAGCCAACAGACAAGAAGGCGGTACAAAGAGCATTAGGGATGGTGAACTACATGGGAAGATTTGTGCCTAATCTTGCCGCAAAGACTGTTGCTCTCCGCCAGCTCCTGCAGTCAAACACAGAGTGGTCCTGGCACCAAACACATGACAAAGAGTGGAAAGAAATCAAGGACATTTTAAGCACAGAGCCAGTGTTGGCCTTTTTTGATCCGAGTAAGAAGACGCAAATCTCCACGGACGCCTCAAAAGATGGACTGGGGGCCGTCCTGCTGCAGGATCATGATGGGGCTTGGAAACCAGTGGCTTATGCTGCACCATCCATGACAGAAACAGAACAAAGATATGCTCAGATAGAAAAAGAGTGTCTGGGGCTCGTCTTTGGCTGTGACAAGTTCCACTCTTATGTCTTTGGCTTGCCATTCATTGAACTTAAGACCGACCACAAGCCACTTATAACTATCAGTAAAAAGCACTTGAATGAGATGACACCACGCATCCAGCGTATGATGATGCGTCTACAGAAGTATACCTATGAACTGTCATACAAGCCGGGGAAATACCTGGTAGTGGCTGATGCTCTGTCAAGGGCCAGACCAGCACAAGGACTGAACACAGACGGCACAGAGGAATATGACGCCATAAGAGGCCATGTGGATGCTGTGGTGGAGGCTCTACCTGTGAGCTCTACCCTGAAAGAGACTGCAGTGGACCGCCAGCTCCAGAAAGTGATATGGCACATGCGAAATGAGTGGCCAAAGCAAGCGTGCCCGCAGTACTACTCATTCCAGGAACTATTGGCGGTAGCTGATGGCCTGCTGCTGAAAGGTGACCAAATAGTCATCCCAACCAAGCTGCGGAAGGAGGTCCTCCAAATACTGCATAAAGGGCACTTGGGCATAGAGAAAACAAGGAGACTAGCCAGACAGACTGTTTACTGGCCAGGCATGAATTGTGACATAGCAGAGATGATCAATGACTGTGCCACTTGCCTTACTTACCATAACAGACAGCAAAGAGAACCACTGCTCACAGACATGAGGGCGGAGCACCCTTGGGAAAAAATTGGGACAGACTTGTTTCACTTCAGAGGGAGAGAGTATCTACTGATGATCGACTACTACTCCAACTATCCTGAGAAGGCTCTGCTCACGAGCACAACAGCAACGGGAGTAGTTAAGCATATGAAGTCCAGTTTTGCACGACATGGCATTCCAGGAACTGTCGTCTTGGACAATGGGCCTCAGTATGCCAGTCAGGAGTTCAAGCAGTTTGCCAGAGAGTATGGATTTGAACACGTCACAGTAAGCCCACACTTCCCACAGGCAAATGGCAAGGCTGAGAAAGGTGTTCAAATAGTGAAAAGTCTTCTGACAAAGGCAACAGAGAATGATGAGGATCCTTCTTTTGCTCTGCTGGTTTATAGAGCAGCACCTCTGGCGTGCGGGAAGTCTCCGGCTGAACTGCTCATGGGCAGACGACGACAGACACAGATGCCAACAGTGAAGAAACAAGTCTCCACACCTGTGCTGGAGGCCATGAAAAAACTAAAGGAAAAAGAGATACTTTGATCGCACAGCAAAAGCAATGCAACCTCTGCAGGCGGGCGACAGAGTCAGAGTTTTCAACACAGAAAGACAGAACTGGCAGCGCGCTGGAACAGCTGAATGAAGTGGCTCCGAGGTCCTACGCAGTCCAGACGGACACTGGGGCTGTGGTCAGACGAAAACAGGTTGCAGCAATGCAGTTCCTCCAATAGAGGAGAACAGGGACAAACATGCACAGCATGGAACAGTAGCAGACAATCAGCCAGGGGTTTTAGAGGAGAATGCACCTGTCATGACGGAGCCAGAGGCAGCTCCAGAGAGACGGTCAGAGCGCTGAGAGATCAGAAAAGCCCCTGACAGACTTGATCTATAGCAGAAGGCTGTAAGCTAATTATTACACAGTACACATTTGAGCTATAATAAGGAAATGATCAGTTAAAAGTGTTAACATCAGGTAATGTGTTAATAGCCTTAGTATCTGGTCATGAGTTCTGTTTAATACCAGGTAATGTGTAGCCTTATTTATGTCATGTTCTCATGCTCAGGTTAGACTAAAGTAATCGTGACACAGTCTGTTGTTTATGAGGTGGTGGTAAAGACCGTCCTCCTACGGTGTGCTGGCAACCTCTGGCACCAAATTATTATTTATTTATTTTTATGTTTAAGAGTGCACAGTGAATCTGTTTTTGTTTACTGAATAAGGGAGATGTAAGGATATCCTGCAAGACACTATTATGTTCCTAAGAGGCCACCGTAGCTGGGTTTTGTAACGTAACGAAATGTTAATAAAGTTAGTTGAATACTTACCAGCTAAAGTGTCAGTCGCATATCTATGCAGTTGTGGTCTGACTTACCTAGAGGGGGAAGGGGGTTTGCACTGTATGCATCCCTCACGTTTGCATACATGAGGTCTATTGTCCTGTTTTTCCTTGTAGGGCAGACAACATACTGGTAAAAATTTGTGAGTGTGGAATCCAGTGTTATGTGATTGAAGTCGCCAGAGATCACAAAAAAGGCGTCAGTGTGTTGGGTTTGAAGCCTTGCGATTGTGGAGTGGATGACGTCACATGCTGAATCCGGGAGAGCTTGAGGTGGAACGTAAACACAGACAGCAATTGCGTGCGAGAACTCCCTCGGCATGTAGTACGGACGGAGACTAACCGCTAACAACTCCACATCCTTACAGCATACAGTCTCCTTCACTGTTACATGTGCGGGATTGCACCATCTATTGTTAATGTACAGCATACAGTCTCCTTCACTGTAACATGTCCGGGGTTGCACCATCTATTGTTAATGTACAGCATACAGTCTCCTTCACTGTAACATGTCCGGGATTGCACCATCTATTGTTAATGTACAGCATACAGTCTCCTTCACTGTAACATGTCCGGGATTGCACCATCTATTGTTAA
>NW_027468848.1:1772511-1777511 GCF_046254945.1 Alosa pseudoharengus
AAAAAGACTTTGGTAGAAGTGAAAGTTACCTTTTAAAATATTACTTAAGTAAAAGTCTTAAAGTATCTGATATATACTGTACTTAAGTATCAAAAGTAATTTTCTGATATTTAATGTACTTAAGTATTTGAAGTAAAAGTAAAAAGTAAAAAGCAAGCAGTTTTATTTTGAACTTTTGTTGTGAACTTTATTTTGGCTTTCTTATAGTAAAGCATAAAGCATATTCAGGGTTCATATCTTCTTAATCTCACTCATCAAATCAAATCGCATTCTTTTATAGGACTTTTTAGGCACAATTCTCTTAAGTTCAAAGAACAAACAGCATATTTTTAGAGCTGACATCAAAGAAAAAAACAGAAACAGAAATTTCACTTTTGTATGAACTTCAGGTAAAAATGAAAAATAAATAACTTATTTCTTTAAATAAAAATGACCTGAACATTTTGGTCATGTGGTATGAGCATTTCTAGGGCTTACTCACCATCTCACTCTCACACACACACACACAGGCCACCTATGTCCAGCAGCTACTAATATGCCAGTCATTAGTTGAAACTGAAAAGGTGTCTGTTCATCTTCAAAAGAAGCTGGTTTTCAAAGTTGCCAGAATTCAGTGCCCGGGAGTTTCAGGCCCAAGACCGGCCCACGTTTTCCATAGTGGTGGAAATTGGATAAATGAAGCAACATTTCAGCTCTTACTATCCTGTAGTTTTTATTAGTACCATGGTTCAACAAATGTGTAAAGGTTATATAATAATTCACTTCAACTGAGAAGTAAAAAAAAAAATATTCCACTATTCCACAAGTTAACAAAAACAGAAAGAAAGAAAGAAAGCCTTTGAAAGGTCCGTGTACCTTCTGTTCATTTGATTTTCAAGGTTGAAACAGTGATCAAAAAACGGATTTGAAGACCTTTACCTAAAACAGTACTTCCCAGAGAAAAATAAAACACAAATATTGAAGCATTTTGTGGAAAAAATAATCAAATATACAATGAGGGTTTGAATTTCAATATTGTAATTTCAATTAGTCATTATTCAAGTTAAAAATGAAAACAGGAACTCCACATTCACTACTGCATGCTGACAGCATTTTTTTGCCACTGCCCGAATGGATAATTGCTAGCCTATATGTTAATCAAAGGGAGCAAGATGGTGATGTTGAAGGAAAGTGATCTGCACATAGAAAAAAAAATCGCCAGAACATTCCAAGCTTCTCATTTTGATCGATATGTAGGCCTAATTTATGTCCCAGGTGTGCTAGGGATGGGATTAAGGTTGCGTGCACCCTTCGAAGAAAGAGGGGAAATATCACTGAAAAGACAATCGACATCATGCATTTATTTGCCTATGTTTTGTAGGTATAGGCTTAGCTTAACAGTTTAAACTGCAAAAAAAATAAAAATCTAACGTCGGTGCGTTTGACTCGTGCACATGCATATGTGCATGTTGGAATGTGATATATCGGTTTTAGTAGGCCTATGTATTTGCATTTACCTTGTGGTGTGTTAGCATGTGTAGTCTTCCCTTGGTTGTACCTATAGACGGTATATATATACAGTCTACAATATGGTTGTACCTCATGTGTTTATTCATGTGTGTTGTGTGTGACTACCCGTTCGTGTATTGTGCATGTGTTAGTGACTAGCCTTGTTTGTTCTATAATGATGTTTTGTCTGTGTTCGCTCCTGACCCAATAAATGTAGGCTACTGATTTTAACCTTGTTGCCTCAGTTGTTACAATATGAATATAAATATAAATTAGTTGTAGGCCTATGTCATTTTGAACAGAAGCATCTGCGAAATACCATTATCATAACCATAACCAAATAGCCTACGTCCTTGGTCAGCTGGCTACTATATGCTTCCTTAGGCCTTATCACGTGCACCCCCCCTCCCCCCACCCAATGCAAGGACAGCTTATTCTCGATTCTTTCTCCATTACTATTCTCCTTTACCAACATAATACAGGCAACGATAGGCTAGTCGCGCATACAGAACAACAGAGGAGCCCAAATGCATTATTTCCATGCCTCATGCAGTGAATTGTTGTCAGATTTTTTCCAGCTCTGCGTTCAACGGCTTCCACTCCCCTTGCTCCTAGTTAGGCTAGGCTAGCTAGCTGACATTTCTGCGTAAGTTAGCTTGTTTACAAATATGTCTCTAATTAAAACGTCATAGGTTTCAATGTAGGACAGCCTAGCGGGGATAGGCCAAATGAAAAATTGAGGAAAGTGCCGATTTCACATTATTGTTGTGCGTATTTTGGATTTCGGTCGTGGGGATACAAAGTTTAATATCCAAAACAAAAACACGAGGGAATTTCCTATTTTGTTTTTAAAAAATACAGATATAAGGTCGTTTTTCGATTTTCAATTTTCGTTTCGAATTTGAAAATCAAATGAACGGAAGGTACACGGACCTTGAAATGTAGCCTATCCCACGCTTCCACAAAGAGGCATATTGAACTAATGTTTAGGCTACATGTTTTTGCATGGGTAGGCTATATTGTTGTTTGGTGATTTAGCCTACTCTTTTAGCCTACTACACCCTCTTCTGAGCAAACAAGGCATATAGGTTTATCATGTAGAGTAATTGCTCTTTCTTACATTAAATAACTTTAATTTATCCTCTCTACTTGTCCCTGTAGTCATGGCCTCCTCATCACTAATTTCGGGCTCATCATTTTCAGTGGTCGACTGGTTGATCTGCTGCTCAGTCTCTCCTGGCCTCTTTCTACCATCCATCCTTCCTGACGCTTGTGTCTACTGTAGGGCCGGCTATCCGTATCTGAGAAAACTTTTTGGAAAAGACGGGCTATATGGACCCAACCAATTCTTTTTGGGAGGGGAGAACTCCCTCACGTAGGCTACAACCCATGCAGAGTCATTGCATTGGTGTCATGCACAGAATGCGGAAAGTGTCCTACTTTAAGAAAAGATAGACGTGACCAATGTCAATATTTTTTTCCTCGACCGGCCCAAAAGTGAAGCGGCCCACCGTGAATTCTCCCGATTACCCACCCCGGGCCTGATGGGCCTGATTAAGTCTTACTCTTCTTGGACCGAAGACAAGTCCTGCTATGCTAAATAGCCTTTCACAGGCCGCTGAGGCAGGTAGCGGAGTGTTCAGCTTCACAGAAGCTGCCAATGTACAGAAACATTTCTTGCAAATACGGCCACGGGTGTATGACGTTATCTTCACCACTACCCTGTTCGCCGAGTTCACCACTATCGTCGGGGTGGTCGTCTATGATAACGGGAGGTTCTCCAGTAGTTGCTCGTGCTCATGGTGGTTTCAGTTGTGCGTCCTCCTCCTTTAGCAACAAACAAGAGCTAAAATAGAGCGCGCAGCGTGCGGAGTGTGCGTAATGCTAGGAGCAGTGATTCGTCAAACCTCCCTTATTGCTGTCGCACACATTTCTTCTAATTTTATGTTTTAGTAACGAGTAACGAAGATGCTTAGTGGAAATATAACGGAGTAAAAGTATACATTTTTAGGAAATGTAGTGGAGTAAAAGTGAAAGTTGACATAAATTTAAATAGCGAAGTAAAGTACAGATACGTGACATTTCTACTTAAGTACAGTAACGAAGTATTTGTACTCCGTTACATTACAACACTGCACGAGTTAAGCTTTTTTAAGTTGCCAAAAGTTTGAACTAGCCAACTAGGTCCGCTGGTGGGAAAACGCATGGGACATTTTAATGTGGGTCTGGCTCGTCAGGCTAACCCTTAAGGCTTAATTTCTCCTTAGGTAAGGGATTTACTTAAGGGTGTTGCACAGAATACCTTAAAATGTTTCCTTAGTTAAGGAGAAACGTTAAGGGATTTACTGCACTGAAAGGGATTTTCCGGCACGAAAATTCTATAGTTTCCACGGAGATTGTTCAACAGCTGTAGGCTACTAGCTGCCTTTTCCGCGATGCCGTTGGTTAACCCACCGAACACAGTAAAGCTTAATGATCTTATCATTCATATAATATTCGCGGAAATTATCCAGGTAGCAAGTAAAGCATGTTATATACTGTACATGAACTGAACAATACTAGTTGGCAAATTAGAGATGATCCTGACTGTCATCAGTGCACCAACGTTTTGCCTAGCGAACCGAACCGAAGCTCATAGGCTAACAAGACATCCACATCAATTGTTAATGTTAGCCTACGCAAACCACGCAATAACAACACACCATGTTAGCCTATGTAAACCACGCAATAACAATACACCATGTTAGCCTACGTAAACCACGCAATAACAACACACCATGTTAGCCTACGTAAACCACGCAATAACAGCACACCATGTTAGCCTACATAAACCACGCAATAACAACACACCATGTTAGCCTACGTAAACCACGCAATAACAACACACCATGTTAGCCTACGTAAACCACGCAATAACAATACGGCATGTTTCTGACAGAGTAAGCATATTAACAGAGACGTTTTATTTTGAATTGTCAAAAGTAGTTAATATACTTCATTTATCAGCATCCATTCAGTTAATAATTTGGTTAAGGTAGAGTCAGATATCCCATAGTTAGTTCCACTTAGTTAGACTACTAAGGTCGTTTGTGCAACAGTTTAAGGGATTTCTTACAAGATAAGGACAAACCCTTAAATACTTAAGGGAAAATGTTAAGGAAACCTTAAGGAGAAAACTTAAGGGTGTTTGTGCAACCGTTTTCATTTTTAAGGGAAAAACTTAACTTAAGGTGCTTTGTGCAACCGGCAACAGCACTTGTAGCACCATTTCTTCAGAGCTGCCTGTAATCAGGACACCTTTTTGCAGTGACCAGGCCAGGCTTATCAATGTCTATGCAACGCTAAAACCCAAACGCTGCAGTAACCAGGCCAGGCTTATGAACATGGTGTGTGTGTGTGTGTGTGTGTGTGTGTGTTTGTGTGTGAGGGCTGAATGGCGGGAGCTGAATGAAACTGTATCTCAGGCCTCCACAGGCACAAGCGTTTCCAAACATGAGTTCCCCCACACACAA
>NW_027468848.1:1782511-1820011 GCF_046254945.1 Alosa pseudoharengus
GAACTCACGCAAATCTAGCCTACAACACGCAGACAGCTTCATGCGCAGGGGAGAGAGCGCGCGCGCGCACTGTGCTTTATGATTGTTGGCTTCTGATGGTATCTTGCTAATTCACTGAACTGCATTAGGTGACACAAATGGTATTGCCTTTATTTTATAACTCCTTGTCTGAGCGACTACCAGGCCTATGGTTTTTAAAAGTCAGATGTTCCCTGACAAAGACATTCGAAAATTAAGAATGTTTATTGACTTGAAAAATACACAAATTTCTCTCCCTTCATTCAACCCTTGAAGACATCGCGGTCTGGTGCGCTATGTAGATCGTTTCTCGTACCATTTAATTTCTCAGAATGTAGGTCTCCTAGGCCTACAATAACGTCATCACCAAATACATCTTTTATTTTTAGTTGATCAACCACAAAGAGTAGCATAGGCCTGCTGTGCACAGTGCACTGACGACTGTAGCAGCCCAAGGTAACCAGTTGTTGTAGATGAAGGGCAACCCCTTGTTTCAGATAGCCTGGACATGTTACCTGGGTGTTGCCTACGTTATTAATTAATGGTAGCCTACAATAGTTAATTGATTCGCGTAACATATTAGTTGGCTCAAAGAGTAGGGAATCAGGATGGAGAGAGTCACGCGTGTTATATATTTTTTTACATGTCTTTTGTCCGAGTGGCTGTAATGTAGCCGAGTGCTCATGGCGTATGAAAAGCGACTTCAAACCGCCTAAAACAACTTGTGTGTGAACTGCTGCAGCGCATGCACGCGCAAGGAAACCAGTAGGTGGAGAAACCAGAAGGCACACAACACCGGAGAGCACGATTCATTGGCGCTTGCATGTTCGGCCGTATGTCTACGAGCGCACCTGCCTACCATCAGGCTACTCAGCTACTAGAGAAAGAATTTCCCCTGTTTGTATATGTTCACTCCAAGTTGGCCTACCATAACTTACCAACTCTGCACTGCAGACCCTAAACTGGCTATTTATATTTTTCTGTGAAATAAGCAAATGTATTTGTTCAACTTTATGAAGCAGAATGCACTAGGCTACTTGGAACGTAACACATTTGACAAAGGACAGATGTATGTTGCTAGTGACAAAATATTAACTTTCAGTGTTTTACGATGTCTTTGTCATGGGGAAGTGTTTTGCCCCATGCATTTATTCTAGGCTACTGTCAGTGACTGCCGCGAGAGAAGCGGTGTCTGTGTTGTGTTGCGTTGCGTTGGGTTAATTTATTTTCATTGGGCATGCCCAGCCGTAACGTCCACAGCTCTTCAGTTCCGACAAAGCCGAAATTACTCCTTTTGAAACAATAAGTGCCGCTTGACAGGGGGGGATCCCAAGCAGCTTTCAGCCATAGGCTAAGGCTACTTTGAGAACATTTCCTAATTCACCCAACACTAATATTCAAAATGTTGGAAACTATTTCGGCATAGCCTATAAGCAGTTTAATTAAATGTAATGTTAGTTGTAAACAAACGGGCTACTTGGTGAGGCTTGGCCTCACAGATGCGCTCGTGCCTTAGATGGCAAGAAAAATATTCACGATATAGCCTAGGCTAGGCCTATTAACTGACCACCCGATTCACGTTGGCTGGGGGGCAGGGGGGCCATCAGACATTTGTGCCCAGTTAATCCGGCCCTGCCCCAGCGTCGGCCTCAAGGGTGGCCCATAGGGGGCCAGTGTGCCCCCCCAACTGAGTTCTCTCCCTCACATAAACAAATCTAAATATTATTATGCATGATTGAAATTAAATCCATATTGAACACTGATGTTGAACACTTACTACTCAAAATGAAACATGACATGTGTCAACTATGCTACTGTTGATTATGTGCGCAAACTGCGTGATGCAAACTGCGCGATGAAAAGGGATTCTGCACACTCGGACACCGTTGCAATGAGTGCCACCGATATATTTACCACGACTCCTGCAACGCCAAATGAGCATAAATCTCGATCAGTAGGGTTTTTAGACACTGCTGCATAAGAAATCCAGTAAAAGGTCTCAAGATAGATCTGGGAATATAATGGAAAATACAAGGTTTTTCGTATGACCGCAGGATGACCCAAGCTGAATGCATGATCTGTTAATCTAAATTGCAGAAACCATAAAGGGCCAAACTGACATGTCGCATTTCCTATATTTTCCGATATTGTCCAGTGCTAATGATAAACTCAAGCAACGGAGATAGTGCTTTGGATCATGTAGGCTAGGCCTACTTTAAGAATCGCCCTTTAGTGAGCGCAACACAGCAAGTCTTAACCTGCTTTATCCAGAGGGAGACATTTTTGGAAGCAGTGACAAAAAGCCTATCATGGACCTGGCTGGGAAATGCGACAGTGGAGTCGGCATTCGTAGGCTATAGCCTGTCGCTGCAAATACTTCTCCAAACTCAAAAACAGTAGACTTAAAAGTGGCAATAAAAGTGGACTGTCAGAGCAGCACAAAATACTAAAAGCCATGCCGAGTGTCCTGTTTGCTCTTAAACTTTCCATCACAGTTGGTGCATTTACCACTTCGTAAATGTGTTAGAATTTGTTCTGTTGGCTACTTTAAAGAACATTTTGAGGGATCACATATCCTATGTGCAATGTTGTGATATTATCAGTATGTGTAATTTGCTTTTGAGCAGGATCTTACAAGAACATTTCGAAATGAATGGAAAGACACAGTGAAGCCTATAGCCTAGGCTTGTTAGTGGTGAGTCTGTTATAGCCTATTTACTTGTATTGTAGCCTATGCAACGCTATTCTATTAAAATTCTATTATTCTAAACGTTGTGTGCTAGTTTATTTAAAGGCTATGACCGCTATGTTCTTGCACTATTTCCCCCCTTGATCATATTGATTCAGTTATCCAAAAGGCTCGAAGGATGCTCTTTATTATATGGCAAAATAACGAATAAAAGTGAGGTGAGGTGCCCCCCCGTCAGTGCTCATAGCCCCCCCACCAGTTGCTCTCTGGCGCCGACGCTGCCCTGCCCCCAACAAATCACACCTTCCCACCAGCTGTGACAGCTTAAAAGAAGTCGAGATGATTCCTAACTCACAGACTTATTCACAAACCGGTTTTGTGGCATTTCGCCTGTTTTGAAATCCTATGCGGCTACAGGAGCTTGCGATCGTGAGGAAGCAATTTTGCATTGTAGGCATAACTAACATGCAATAACGCCACCAACAACAACCAAAACTAGGCTACTCATTGTCAACATGTAAATTAAATGTAACATTATTGTGAATCAAATTAAAATGTTCTCTTTTGCAAACGTAGGCATAGGCATAGTAATAGATTAGGCTAATTTAATAATGTTACAAAGATACTACATCAATCCATATGTTTCATTAGGCTACTAGGCTATTTGTTTTGCCTTACTCTTGATTCATTTAGGCTAGGCCTTTTTATTCAGTTATTTATCATCTTCCGTCCTTGTGTAGCGCACGCATTCTCAGACCTGTCACCTGCCACTCATCGTAAGGGAGGTGTTTGGAATCATTCCCGCGTTACAATCATCAGCCAATCAAGGTGGTCACTTCAGTCAAGCTCGTGCATGAGTAATAACATCATCCATAGCAACGAAGACTCACTCACTCTTAGTCAAAGATTCTAGAGCGCTCAGCTCCAGAATCTGTTCAGGAGTTGTCATTTTTCCTTACTAAGAGTAGCCTAGGCTAGGTCTGAAAGGCTTTGTGAATAACTTAATAAGAGAAACTCCTAGCTAAAATCTTTTATTGCTATTTAGGAGTAGCCTACTCCTAGTGGTAAGATAAAAGGCTTTGTGAATATGGCCCCTGGTGTCTAACCCAATGTTGACCACCTCACACATTTCTCTAGATTTTGCAACGACCTTAGGCTACATGACACAATGCCATAAAATGCCAGTTTTTAGGACACAGAATAATGTTTGTAATGATACCAGTTAGGCCTACGTTCAACAGTAACATAAGTGTAATGAGCTATTCATTGTCGAAGGTGCATGGTGAAGTGAAATTCTTACTTTGGAAAACAAACATTTGCCGATTGGATAGGGGATAGGCCTAGGCCCACTTGTTTATTTTTTACGTAGCCTACAATCAGTGACGGACTGGGATTAAAAAACGGCCCTGGCATTTTCACCAACCAGCGGCCCACACGGGGACGCGCATGCATGTGCTCGCAACACACAGATATAACTTCACATGCACGGACATAACACGTTTGTAGCCCTGTTGGTGATGAACTCTAACTTTACAGTAATAGGCTATGCATAAAGACTGAACCAAGAACATGGATATATCAATGCACAACTTGTAGGCCTTATACTAAGGCTGTGTATTGATGTTGTGACAAGCTATGTTGTTGTAAGAATGTGAAATGAATAAATATCAGAACAAGAGGCTTTTGCGCAATAGCCAAAAGATAATGCGCTTTTACTGTAGCCTAGTAGAGTTTGCGAGGTGGAAAACAAGAGGAAATAATAGCTTTTAAAATGTCAATTTAAATTGTAGCCTTATATAATGCACTGGTGTGCATTTTAAATCCGAAATAATAAGGAATGTGAGGAGGCTGCTATTAACTTTTAAAGAGTGCATCTACAATTGAAACTATCAGCCTTTGACGCAAATTTAATAGCCATGCCCGGTACAGGATGTGTGCTTTAGTTGACAGCATGGTAACTAGATTTTAATCGGTCAACGGAAGCAGCTGTCCGTTAATGTTCATGCTGATTTTGCAACTGCGAGGTCCATGGCAGGCGCCCCACAGAAATGTTTCATTTTGCGAGTGAGATGCACGCTGCCCCCTCTGCAGCGCATTCGCCCCTAGTTTCAGAGCTATTCTAGGGCCGTGACTGTGGTAAACAAACTATACAACTATGCACAATTCTTGCAGGTAGCACATTTCTTGCTCACCAGGTTTATTTTTGTATCTTCCTATATCTCCGCGGCATCATCAAAGTCCGACGCTTTGACTGTATAGGCCTACTCGTTTAGAGGAGACTTTTTCAGGCTGTCCCAATGCGTGGCGAGATGTGTCAATTTCCGACTGTAGATTTTCAACCGTAGCATCTTAACTGAATTTAAGCAGACATTCTCTTATGTTTCGAAGTGCATTTGGGGGCAGTTTATTAGCTTTTATAAGGGGGAAATTCCAAGGATCAAGGCATGCTAGATCGGCAATTCCCCGTGCTGAAGGAAGTAGACGCATTCGGTTTTGAAATTCCCAGAAGTCATTGCTTCATGTAGCCTAACTTTTGTAAACCAATAATAAAATAAAAGATACAGGCAGCATATTTATTGTATTCCAATTTCAAACAATGCACTTTTAAATCATTTGATTGAATAAGGTTACAAAAGAATGTAGACTGATGTAAATATTGAGGGTCACCGTCATGGTGTAGAGTAGTGTAGTGTAGAGACTCATGTCTGGTATAAATACTGATCTGTTTCCATCTATGAAAGAGGAAAAGGGAGTTAGAGATAAATGGCTTATTCGTAAGCCATGTAACACTATTGATGCTTGATAGTGGGCCGAGAGATATTGTAAAACCGTGGGCCGCGCAAACCCGACAAGCATGCCGCTCCGTGATTGGCCGGCCCAAACGGCCCACGAGGGGCCGCGGCCCTTCTGGCATCTGCCCAAATGCCAGACCGTCCAGTCCGTCACTGCCTACAATGGCCAGTTCAGACAAAGCCGAAATTACTCATTTTTAAACATTTGTATGGTTATATTGCTTGACTTAAATCCCAGAGAGTAGGCTACCGCACCCCACAGTGATGGGCCTAGCTAGCGGTCTTACGCGTTCAGTGTGGGGTAGGCTATAAACAAGCTGAGAATTTAGCGGTGTCACCTCTGTCTGTTACAGACGTGGGGAGCTGAAGCTTGGGATACAGTTACAGTAACAGTATTTTATTTGACTTCTTATGGAATATTTTTTTTTTTTCACTTTTATAAAGGCTTTGCTTGAATGCTGTTGGAACAAATAGTAGGCTAGTTGATTATAAAGGCAACTTTCTGTTGCAATATTCTGTGTGTTCTGGACTGCAGGTAACTTGTTAAGCCAGTGGTTCTCAAACTTTTTCTTTCATTCCCCACTTTGATCAAGGGGGCATTGACTGATGATAGTGGAGATAACGTGTTATCCCAAGGCCTTTGCAAGTCAGCATCTTCGACGGTAGTCTACCCTATTAAAAATATAAGTTTTCGATGTCCCAAACGGAGAGCCATACTTTATTGTTTTAACGATCTCTATGCTACTCACCAAAATGTAGGCATGGGAACATGATGAAGTATCCAACTGTCGTGTGTTAAATTATTGTGATTACGAGCCAGTGGTTTTCAAACATTGTGCGTGACTCGGACATCTAACGAAATGCAACAGACTCGTCTTTGCGCGTCTGCAGAAGTTAGCCAAATATGAATGTAATTCTGCGGCATAAAGCAGATGTATTTGTTTATTGTACAGAAAAATAAAAATGACATGACAAGCAGTCAATTGACTACATTTTGTTATTAAATTCGTAGGCTGGGATTACTCTCGGCAACAATTATGTTTAATGGTAGCCTCCTGCTTTTTCAGAAGGGGCGGCCGGCAGAGCGATGTACAGTGGCAGAGCGACGCACAGTGGCTGAAAGTGGTACTAAAGCTTCCCGCAGCTTCACGCCTCGTAATGCGCGAATGAAGTGGTCATTTGAAAGCGATGCCCACTGTAGCACTGCTAGCAGCATTTACCAACCTCCCTGCTTAACTCACCACAACTTTGTAGGTCTTGTCCCTCATGCTGGCCCTTACAAAACCCACAAACTGACTCTCGGACACACAACAGTCAATAATGTGACCCGATTTAAAGTGGCTTTCATCCCTTTGGACACTCACTAAAACATAATATATTTCATACCTGTTTTGCAGCATGTAGGCTAATGTTAGCTGCATTATGTAATGACATACAATGTCGGAAATGCTAAAGGTTAGCCTGTCGGCTACCTAAAAAGTTTGAGTGTTTAAACTAACATTACAGTGGTCTATTTGATAGTGTATTGGCCCTGACTAAGTTTGTGTGATGTATAAACCCCAATCCTTGTTGATACAAGTACCAATATTCTTCAAGAAAGTTTTTAATCACATTAAGATTTTCGCCATAGGCAGTAAAAGACTCCGCCATCTTTGTCAATATTTTTCGCTGAGAAAGTTTCAAACTATGACCATAACGGCCTTTCCACCAATCAGAGGCATCACTGTGGGATTGTGGGTAATGAAGTACTTATCCAAGAGATCGCGAATAAAAGGCATTTATCTCAAAACAAGGTTAGTTCCCCATGAACTCTTGGGGTCTATAGGAGCATATACAATCGCTAAGTACAGCCGTAGCTGGTTTTAAGTCTACCACGTGCAGTTAAGTTTTTATGGCTTATACCGCAATTGTCAATGGAGAAATTGCATTGAATTTTTACATCCGGCATCGGCTATGGGCGGGACTGTGCAGCTCTATTGTAGTTGTATGCCTAAATCAAAATAGGCTTGGTAGACTGTCGTTATGGCAGTACTAAAATGTGTCGGATTGGCAGGATGTCGGAATAGCAGCATGTCAGAGTGGCAGCATGTCGGGATAGCAGCATGTAACCGAGTGAGAGCTTGTGTGTGCCTGTGTGTATGAGTAAGAGAGAGAGAGAGCAGATGAAGATGATAAATTCTGCAAAAACATACAACTACTAGGACGGCAGGCAGGCCTGGTCGAGGCTCCCAGTATCTTTATGTAAATGAGAAATACTTACTGGGAAACTTATCAAGGCAACAACAGTGCATTGTGGCCTAGGACTAAGGAAAGAGAGGAACACCTCATGCTCAGCTCAGGCTTGGTGTCAACAGCCACCACAGTGAGTGGAGTGGAGTGGAGTGGTGGAGGGGAGTGGGGAGTAGAGTGGAGTGGGGAGAGGAGAGGAGTGGAGTGGAGGGGAGTGGGGAGAGGAGATGAGAGGAGAGGAGTGGAGGGGAGTGGGGAGAGGAGTGCCGTGGGGAGCTGGGTTTGCTGGGTCGTGGGTTGTGAGTCGTGACTGGTTCCCTAAAGCTTGGGAGCCTGCAGGTTGGTTTTTGTTTTCCTTCCCCGGGTAAGTTTCCTCTCTCTCTCTCAAACACTCAAAGCCCCCCGTGTAAAGGAATTAATATTTCACATCTTTACATAACTGCCCCTCCAGGGGCAGAAGCTGTTCCCTCTCTCCTTCTCTCTCCCTCTCTTTCTCCCCCTCTCTGTCCCTCTCTCTTTCTCTCTCCTTCTCTCCCTCTCTCTCTCTCTCTCTCCCTGTCCCTCTCTCTCTCTCTCCTCTCCCTCTCTCTCTTTCCCTCTCTGTCCCTCTCTCTCTCTCTCTTCTTTCCCCAGTGCAGAGGGCCAGATGTCCATGGGTCAGTTGATCCGCATGCTCCCTGGCAGCTCTGGAGTGGGCGGGGGTAAAGTGCAGGACGTAGGGAACACCCTGGACAACCACCACCTGACCAATCAGAGCGGAGCTGTGCATTTCCCTCTTCAGCCCAGCCAATGCTAATGAAGCTCCGTAGTGATGTCATTAAGTACCAGGTTAATTAGAGGAAAAGAACTAACAATGATAATTAGAGTTCTTGTAATACATATCAATTCATTTGATTGAATTATTTCTGTGTGAGATTGTGTGAAAGTATTTACAGGTAATGCATACGGATAAAAAGAAAACTTTCTGATGGCTCGGCCATCCAGTTTAAACTCACTCTGTCTGTGAGAAATAGCTGGATTCTTTCATTTCATTCAGCTCCCTCCATCCCCAACACACCATATTTACATACAAAGACATATATACATACTGTATGTAGTAATAACACACACACCATATTTACATATATAGACATATAGACATACTGTATTTACATATATAGACATATATACATACTGTATGTAGTAATAACACACACCATATTTACATATATAGACATACTGTATGTAGTAATAACACACCATATTTACATAGACATATACATATTAGGGGTGTGCATCTCTCCCTTATAAGACGCTTTGATACATATCTAGATGTATAAGCTACAATACAATTCAGAAACAATACGTTTTAATACGATTTGGTGCAATTCAATCCAATTCGATCCGGTGCGATCCGATGTAATAAGGCCCCAAAATGCAATACAGTTCTTTGTTTAAAGGGATATTCCACCATTTGGGGAATTACACTCATTTTCCACCTCCCCTTGAGTTGAGTTAAGTGGCGATTGTCTAGGCTGCTTTGCACATCTCTGCCTCTGCCCTGTGCAGGTACACACCTGTGGTCAGTTGGCACTCACCTGGGCTTGTATTTAACTCCGGCTCTGAAGCTCACCCAGTGCTGGAGGGCAATTCCATGCAAAGGTCATCCTTACCATGGAAAAAAATTTGTGCATACGCAAATAGAACTGTTGTTAAAATCTTCATTTAGGTCTATATTTTATTGTTTGTAACTGATCTGATTGAATTTGATGGAGAATTACACTCTTTTTACATCATAAATATGGTGTGCAACCATACAGAAACAACATATTTCACATGGTAATATTATACATATTTCAAAAGTGGATAAATGGACCCAATGTTCAAACAAATTGTGTCAATTGACAAATTCCAGATTGACAAGGGAATGGTAGAGTAATGTCTATGCTCAGCTTGCCTTTAAGACCACAACTCCTTACATTTGTAAGGCTTTTGTTTTTAAGTCAGAAAGTTCCATGGCCATGTCACATCCATAACGTTTTATAGGAAAAGTTTATGCTACACATACAGTGTTGATGCGACAATGTCCATAGTGTCTGTGCAAAGCTGATTTATATCAATGTAAAGTGTGATGACCAAATTGTGCCCCTTTCTTACTTTTAAAACCTTTAATGGTGCGTTATGGATGTGACGTTATGGATGTTACATAATGTGAATTTACAAGACTGGGGACTTTATTATACCTCAAAGCCGATAAAACGTCTGGTGGCATGTCAGTTTCAACGCTACTTAGTGTTTACAATTGACATTTCAAAGATTATTAGGTTGATCAAAACCACAGGGAGGCCTTGCCTAACCATTAGCAAAACAAACATAATATTAAAATACCTCCAGTGATTACCCTAGCCATAGCCTATTTTCAAGTGGCCTAATCACGAAAATCTGAGCGATTATCTTCCTGTAACTGTCATACTAATGTTGTACAGTATCTGGATTATCGTGTTAGCTGGTGAAGATGGCTGACTTTGCAGCTGGAGTTAACATAGCAACCTCCTTCTGTTGCAGATCTGTTCAGCTTGCCGTTCACGTCTGCTTAACACAGTTTAATTTTAAATGTGACGCGATATGACAGCATTTGAAGTGTCAGGTCCTCTGTAGCTACAGCTACCCACAGAGTAACATGAGTAAGGGCAGCAATAAACTAGATGTACCGCATAGCGGTACAAAATATGACCGCCTCTCAGTCCTGCATATTCTCTTCGCAAAAATAAATCACGCTAGTCAATTTGTCTCCATCTCCTACTCCTGCAACTCATGTGCATGTAAATGTGTGCATATGTGAGTTTGCTTTTGTTTATAAGAGTGTGTGTGTGTGTCTGTGTGTGTGCATGTGCGTATGCGTGCCTGTGTTTGTGTGTTTATGTGTGTGTGTGTGTGTGTGTGTGTGTGTGCGTGTGTGTTTGCATGCCCACATGCGTATGCGTGCCTGTGTGTGTGTGTTTATGTATCTGCATTCATGTGGGTGGGTGTTTGTGCATGTGTGTGGGTGTGTGTGTGCTTGCCTGTCTGTATGTGTGCGACTGTACGTGCGTGTGTGTGTGTGTGTGTGCACATGTGCGTGTGTGTGCATGTGTGCACGTGCGCGTGCATGTACTTTATGTGTGCAAATCACAAATGAGTGGGTATGGGTTAGGTTAATGCAGGCTCTTGAGACTAACATACCATAAATATGTTGTCATCTTGGGTGCAACGGTTCAGATAGGGCTAGTTATTTAGGGGAGTGGCCACCAAGTTTCGTGTTCCCTGGTGTTTCAGTAACCCGGGAATCACTGAACAAAATTGATGACAGTAAAAAAAAATTTATATTTTAAATGACTTGTTGTCCGGATTTTTCCTGTGGATCTTAGTTGGCACTGAGGAAGCAATAATTTCATCGCTAGTTTTTCATGATTACTATTTCAATTGTTTCATATCAAAATTCACTACTTAATTATGTGTTTTATGTAGTTTGTCGAGGACTTGTTCAGACACGTCACATCCATAACGTAAAACAGTCACATCCATAACGCCAGTTTTTCCTACATAATGCATTACGAAAATGACGCATAGTTTTAAAAACACACTTTTTGTGTTCATTCAAGTCTCCTTCATGGTACATATATCATAGTTTCAGCAGTTTCCTTCAAAATTCACAGAGTTTGTAGAAAACCTGTAATCTCTCACAAAAGTGTGTCCATTTCATGTCACATCCATAACGCTGATAAAATGCCTTGTATTCTTAGGATGAAATTGATATGAAATTTGAGGATTTCTCAGTATTCAGAGGACAGAGGTTGCATTAAAAGTTATGCAAATTAATTCACTGATACTAATTTTGCCCCCACTCTAAGGTATTTTGTTTACCAATATGAGTCCAATTGTCACATCCATAACGCTGGAACTGCCCTGGATTAACTTCTTACCACAGCACGTCGTCAGGAGCCTCGCCAAGCTGTCCACGTCTACGACCACGACAACTACCGCGATCTCGACCATGACACCGTCTACGACCACGACAACTACCTCGATCTCGACCATGACACCATCTACGACCACGACAACTACCACAATCTCGACCATGACACCGTCTACGACTACGACAGCTACCGCGATCTCGACCATGACACCGTCTATGACCACGACCATTACCGCGATCTCGACCATGACACCGTCTACGACCACGACCACTACCGCGATCTCGACCATGACACAGTCTACGACAACTACCGCAATCTCGACCATGACACCGTCTACGACCACGACAACTACCGCAATCTCGACCATGACACAGTCTACGACCACGACAACTACCGCGATCTCGACTGTCAGGGTTTAACATCAGAAATTGGACCCAAGCGCAGATACTGTTCACAAATTTATTATCAGAGTCAGAGTGAACAAAAGGGGCACACAAAGTCACAGGCAAACAGTTCTCCTGGCAAAATTAGAATTCAACATGAAACAGCCGGAACTCCAAAAACAAAAGTATGTCTTCGGCCAACATCAGAAGTTAGGCAACGTCAAAAATCCAAATCGTGAAAAGAGAACAAAAAACTCCAAAACATCCAGACAGGCAAAATCCAAACAGAGTCCGTGTCAAAGATATGCAAACAAATCAGGAAAACTCACAAAACAGGACGTTCCTTGGTTTGGCAACAGTCAGAGAGCAACGATGACCCACGCACAGCAAGAGACAATCTGACAATGAGGCACCAGTAGGGCAGGGTATAGATAGGGCAGGTAATACAAGCAAATAAGAAACAGGTGAGTACAAAAATTGGCAGTAAAGAGAACAAAGACAGGAAGTAGGGGCGTGGCAAAAAGGCACATGGTGGGCCAAAACAAAAACATGCAGTGACAGAAGCAGACCAGCAGAGGGCTACAAATAAACAGAGTCCTAGAGCAGAGTACTGACACTCGACCATGACACCGTCTACGACCACGACAACTACCGCGATCTCAACCATGACACCGTCTACGTCTACGACCACGACAACTACCGCGATCTCGACCATGACACCGTCTACGACCACGACCACGACAACTACCGCAATCTCGACCATGACACCGACTACGTCTACGTCTTCGCCCAGTCTGGATTTCTCTGCCCTAGATGGATTTTCCCCTTTTTCTTTTTCTCCGCTTTGTTGGATTTTTGGACGTAGCTGTTTTTGCCTCTTGAGACTTGTCTGCCCCAGCCTGGCCCGTGCTGCTCTCCTGTGTGTTGCTGTTTTCAGTGAGAAGTTTTTGATCTGTGTTTTTGTGTTTTGTGTTTTTGGATTTTCATGGACTCTCTATTCTACTCAAGACTTCTCTGTTTTTCCCTGTGTTGAAGATTTCTTTCATTAAAGATGATCATTTTTTGACTGAAGTTTACTGGGCTCTGCAATTGCTTCCACTTTGTTAAACTCGGCCACAGTGGCCGTGACATTGATGTGTCCAGATGAAGGATGATAAGTCTAAGTATGATAAGTATTTAATGTACTGGTCCTTGTCTATCTGTGTTATAATACTGTCTGCATTGCTATTTATCATTTTGTGTGTTGTGTCGTTGGTTGTGCGTTTCTTGCAACTTAATCCCCCATATGGGATAATACATTTGACTTGACTTGAAGTCTGGGACACCCAGCTAGATAGATAGCTAGATAGATAGATAGATAGATAGATAGTGTCAGGATCTGGCCCGGACTGTTGATTTTGTGCCACCCTAGTGGCCATTTTGTGTATTGTCCTGTGTTTGTTTTTGCCTGTTCCCCATGTGCTTTGTGTTACCTGCCTGTCACCTGTCTTTGTCTCCGCCCCATCTCCTTATTTGGTCTGTGCTTCCTGTCTTGTTAGTTTCCCATCCATTTCTGCCTCCTCACCTGTTCCCTGTTGTCTCGTTGGTTTCGTCCAGTCCTCTGTCTTTCTGTTAATTGGTATGTGTGTTTCTACCCTCCTGTTTCTCTGTTCCTTGTCGGATCGTCTCTCTGTTATCCTGTCTGATGTCTGTAAGTAGTTTGTAGTGATGGGTAAATGAAGCCTCGAGCGCTACTCGGCACATTTCCCTAATGTGCCGAGTAATGTGCCGAAGCTTCGAAACATGGAAGACAAGGAAAACACAGCGACATCTGGTGGTTTGCATAAATTATCGCAGCCACGGACTACTGAAAAGAATGCCTACAACGTTCAACACAATGCCAAAGCTTCGAAATGTTCTCATTCATTACATTAAAAGTGTTGCAAGAAATTTGCATTTCTGTTTGTCTCAATTCAATACAATAAAATACGATTAGGCAACATAATCCCGTCACTCGTTATCACATGAAGATTGGTGATTCCGTGGAGGCGTGAAATCATGTGTTATCCCAGTCAATGATCCAATCGGTCTCCCATCCACTTAACGACCGCAGTAGACACTACTTAGCTTCTGAACCAGGACGAAGTATTATCAACCTCAACACGCTATGGACGAGAGTGAAAAGGAAACGACCAGGCGCCTAATTAAACCAAACCCTACATGGCCTGACATAGTTTGACGTTTCATGAATCAAACTTTCAATAAAAGGAAAATATTATGTCAGCCATTATTGTTAGGCCTACATAGAAATGATTAGCCTGTATTGCTTTTAAATTACATGATTGAAGTTGAGACAAGATTGCAACGCAGACACGTTTTAATGTCATTGTTCTAAATGGCAAAGCTTTAGGCTAGGCCTAGGCTATTTCTTCTTTATTTCTATGTGCATGATATTATGGATTATGGACATTTTCCGGAAAGAAAAGAACGTAAATTCACAAACAGAGAAAGCATCCTATATAAAACAGGGCTACCCACAAATTTCGCCTGACTCTTGCAATACAACACAACTCATTCCGACACTAGAGCGGGTGCCCTGGTCCGCGCAATTCAAAGCCTTTGAATCAGATTCCGAAGCAGTCACGTGGGTGTGTGTCCCAAACGAAGCTTCAGACGTCACACTCACAAACCGAGGCCTCGTTTTTTCACGTGATTTTTATGGAAACGACACAAGCCTCGAACCGGGGCTTCATCTGGCACGCCCCTTTCTGCTCGACACAAGCTCCGAAGCCTCGCTTCATTGGGCACATCACTAGTAGTTTGTAAATTTGTTAGTTAATAAAGTGTGTTTTCTGTTAGAAAGAGTCTTGCGCATGGGTCCTATATTTGTATCCCTGACAGTACGATCCGACCACAAATGGACCCAGCGGACTCTGATTTCCCAATGGAGGAGCTAAGTCAAGTGGATTATACTCTCAGCAGGCTCAACTCCGAGCTAGTGAAGTCCACTGACTTGGAGCTCCAGCAGGCTATCTGTTCCTTGATGGTGAAGACTATTTCCTCAAGGCCCTGGCTACTGAAGGTTCCAGGAATGGCTACCCTGGCTGACCAGCTGTCAGGTCTGGGTAAGAGCCTTCAGTCCCTCCTTGGTCCCTCCAGTAATCCAGTTTTTGAGGCTGCTAGTCTCCCGCCTGCCCCTGCCCCTCCAGCTCATTGCCAAGGGCTTAGGGTGGGCGTGCTGCGCCTGCAGCCGGTCACTTCAGGTCCAGAACCCCAGCCTGAGGAGTTCCAGTTCCCCCCAGAACTCTTCCAGGTCCCTCAGGCTCCCTCCAGGAGGAGACGGGCCAAGCGTCGGCCAACCCAGTCATCTGACACCATGCCTCCTGTGCCCAGCCCAGAGACGCCCGCTCCTGTGCCCAGCCCAGTCTCCCGACGCCCGCTCCTGTGCCCAGCCCAGTCTCTGCCTGTCTGTCCAGCCCCGCTTCTCCCCGAGCCGGATCCGCCTCTCTGACCGCCTCTCTCAGGTAAGATTTGCGCAGGTGAGTAGCCCAGGTGAGTAGCCCAGGTAAGATTTGCGCAGGTGAGTAGCCCAGGTGAGTAGCCCAGGTGAGTAGCCCAGGTAAGATTTGCGCAGGTGAGTAGCCCAGGTGAGTAGCCCAGGTAAGATTTGCGCAGGTGAGTAGCCCAGGTGAGTAGCCCAGGTGAGTAGCCCAGGTGAGTAGTCCACCTCATCAGACAGCGGTGGAGGAATGATGTCCCGTGACAACCCAAACCAACGCACGTGGGAAACCAACAGAAGAGCTGCTGCAACCAGGGTGTGTGTGTGCGCCATCACCCCAGAGATGGTTAAGTGTGTGTGTGTGACATCGGCCCAGAGATGGTTAAGTGTGTGTGTGTGCGTGTGTGACATCGGCCCAGAGATGGTTAAGTGTGTGTGTGTGCGTGTGTGACATCGGCCCAGAGATGGTTAAGTGTGTGTGTGTGCGTGTGTGTGTGTGTGTCATCGTCCCAGAGATGGTTAAGTGTGTGTGTGTGTGACATCTCCCTAGACATGGTTAAGTGTGTGTGTGTGCGTGTGTGACATCTCCCCAGAGATGGTTAAGTGAGTGTGTGTGTGTGCGTGTGCGTGTGTGCCATTGCCCCAGAGATGGTTAAGTGTGTGTGTGTGTGCGTGTGTGACATCTCCCCAGAGATGGTTAAGTGTGTGTGTGCGTGTGCGTGTGTGCCATTGCCCCAGAGATGGTTAAGTGTGTGTGTGTGTGTGTGTGCCATCATCGCCCCAGAGATGGTTAAGTGTGTGTGTGGGTGACATCGGCCCAGAGATGGTTAAGTGTGTGTGTGTGTGTGTGTGTGTGACATCGCCTCAGAGATGGTTAAGTGTGTGTGTGTGTGTGTGCCATCATCGCCCCAGAGATGGTTAAGTGTGTGTGTGTGTGTGTGTGTGCCGTCATCCCAAGGATGGTTAAGAGTGTGTGTGTGCGTGTGTGCCATCGCCCCAGAGACGGTTAAGTGTGTGTGTTTGTGTGTGTGCCATCATCGCCCCAGAGATGGTTAAGTGTGTGTGTGTGTGTGTGTGTGTGCCATCGCCCCAGAAATGGTTAACTGTGTGTGTGTGCCGTCATCCCAAGGATGGTTAAGAGTGTGTGTGTGTGTGTGTGAGATGTCCATGATGGTTATCTCTCTTTGGCTTCATTGACTGTAAACACAGCTGGGAAATTCCCTTTTATCATGAATGTAAAAACAACACACACACACACGCAGCCACAAACACGTACAGTACGCACACACACATAAATAAAGGTTTGTTCTTATTAAAATAATTTGCATATGTTTGACACATGTATTTGAAGAAAGAATCAGAGAGAAGAGAGAATCAAATGATGGAAAGATCAGAGGGAATCATGCACGCACACACACACACACACATACATACACACATACACACACACACAATACACACACCAGGGTTTCCGTTGTCCGGTAATTACCGGACATTGGCCGAAAAAAAAATGAAATGTCCGACAAAATTAAATCTCTCCGGTCAAATTGTCCGATTGAAATTGGCTAATAATCCCGTCCCCTAACGCAATCTGAATTTGAGAATAAGCCTTAATATGAAGGCCTAAGACTATATTATACGTCCTCTGGCTATGTTTTTTAAATGAACAGGCTCTACCGAAAGTTATTAAACAACACTGCATTTCAAATAGGAAGCGCACGCTTAAAACGTCCATGTTAAACAACGAACAAATGAGTGAGGCGGTTCAAACATGGCCAGGCCCAGGCAGACTAGCCTTAAACGTTTTTTCAGAGGCCATATGCGATGGATGATGATAAATTGGTAAGGTCTGAAGCCTCAGATGTCCGGTCAACTCCACCACCACCAGATAAAAAGCAGAAGTGTCGGGCGTATCTGTCGGAATCAGTGACATTGGAAGTGGAGTTGCGGGGGGTGCGGCCGCTCCAAGACACTGTCATTCTCCGTGTACACTGGACATGCAAAGTGTTCTTTACCCAAAGCATACAGTAGTTTTATGCATTCTCTGTCTATGATCTGCAGGGTTAGGGCCTCCTCGACGAGGCGATTACTGGTCCGCGGATAATTTCTGGCACAATTAAACGGTATCATTGAACCGCGGCTGAAAGAAAAAGAAACTAAACATTTCCCAGAATAGGAAACATTTCTTAATTTATTGTTATCAAATAAAGAGGCATAGTATTAGGGGGTAGGGTCACTTTGCCCGGCACCGTTTTTTTCTAGCAGAAACTCTGACACACACACACAAAAATGCAAAGCTCTTGAAACGAATGTGTTGGAAACAATACACACTGTGTTGTCCCTATCTGGACATAGAGATATGCATTTAAGTTGTTTTCAACACATGGTTTTAAGAGTGTATTCATGTCAAGGGTTGTTTCCCATTATCTTGAGGCTCAAACGTGTTGCAACAAGTCCACTGGATTTGTTTATTCGGTCTAATCTGAGTGTTAGCGTCGCCAGAGGTTATTTCACCTGTAATCTCTAAATTACATGCACATTACATGGTCACTTAGCTGCTGAAAGGCTTTAGATTTGGCTTTGCAGTATTCGGCCTGGGATCTGGGGGGTCAGCCCTATGTTCCCACAGCCCTATGTTCACACATTTCTAAGGTTGGGGTTAGGCCTGAGGTGTGGGTGCATGGGTTGGGGTTAGGCCTGAGGTTTGGGTGGATGGGTTGGGGTTAGGCCTGAGGTTTGGGTGGATGGGTTGGGGTTAGGCCTGAGGTGTGGGTGCATGGGTTGGGGTTAGGCCTAGGCCTGAGGTGTGGGTGCATGGGTTGGGGTTAGGCCTGAGGTGTGGGTGCATGGGTTGGGGTTAGGCCTGAGGTTTGGGTGGATGGGTTTGGGTTAGGGTTGGGGTTAGGCCTGAGGTGTGGGTGGATGGGTTAGGGAACATAGAGCTGTGGGAATATAGGGCTGTTGGAAGATAGGCACGCTCCCGGATTTGGTATAGATATGGCCCTGATGATCTGGTTTTAATCGGGTTTAATATGGCCCTGATGATCTGGTTTAATATGGCCCTGATGTGGTTTAGATCTGGTTTAATATGGCCCTGATGATGTGGTTTAGATCTGGTTTAATATGGCCCTGATGATGTGGTTTAATATGGCCCTGATGATGTGGTTTAGATCTGGATTAATATGGCCCTGATGATGTGGTTTAGATCTGGCTTAATAGGGCTAAATCTGGTTTAATATGGCCCTGATGTGGTTTAGACCTGGTTTAATATGGCCCTGATTATCTGGTTTAATATGGCCCTGATGTGGTTTAGGTCTGGTTTAATATGGCCCTGATGATGTGGTTTAGATCTGGTTTAATATGGCCCTGATGATCTGGTTTAGATCTGGTTTAATATGGCCCTGATGATCTGGTTTAAAATGGCCCTGATGATCTGGTTTTATATGGCCCTGATGATCTGGTTTTAGATCTGGTTTTATATGGCCCTGATGATCTGGTTTAGATCTGGTTTAATAAGGCCCTGATGTGGTTTAGATCTGGTTTAATATGGCCCTGATGTGGTTAAGATTTGGTTTAATATGGCCCTGATGTGGTTTAGATCTAGTTTAATATGGCCTTTATGATCTGGTTTAATATGGCCTTGATGATCTGGTTTAATATGGCCCTTATGTTCTGGTTTAATATGGCCCTGATGATGTTGTTTAGATCTGGTTTAATATGGCCCTGATGATCTGGTTTAATATGGCCCTGAATCTTGTTTAGATCTGGTTTAATATGGCCCTGATGTGGTTTAGATCTGGCCTGGATCTGGTCAGGATGTGGTCTGTATCCGGCACTGGATTCTCCTCTTCTACGATGCTGTGTGTGTGTGTGTGTGTGTGGGAGAGACAGAGACAGTCAGAGTCATTTAGAGTGTCTGAACCTGGTGAAAGTGTGCCAATCATTAATCAAGTATTTAAGATAATCTGCTGAGAGTGACGCACTGAGAATGTGTGTGTGTGTGTGTTTGTATGTGTGTGTGTGTGAGCCAGTAAGAGTGTCTGTGTGTCTGTGTGACCCAGTAAGAGTATATATACCTGGTTGCACAGGCAGGCACATATAGCTGTTTCATGAGCTACACATAGGGGCATGCTAGTTGCACATATAGCTGTTTCATGAGCTACACATAGGGGCATGCTAGTTGCACATATAGCTGTTTCATGAGGTACAGTGCCTATAAAAAGTATTATGAATACGAATACAAAAACTTTATCCACAGATGTGAAAAGAGTACAAGGAAGACAGGACAATCAACAAGACACAACGGTACATAGCTTTAAATGAATAAAATAAATAAAAAGATAGGTAAGTATAGCCTACTAAAAATGCTTGCTGCGCGTAAAATCTGCAACCCAGAAGTCTGTCTCGCCCTACATTCCATTCTTATGTGTCTAGTGTTATTTAGCACCTTCGCAGCGTTGGGGACCAAGGATTTCTTAAAGATGTTTCTGTTTGCTGTTGCTACTCTAAAAGGGCTCCCTGAGGGGAGGAGTTTCATCCCTTTTACTGCTTTTAGAAATGGAATCGAGATCAATTTCATTTGGCCCTTTTTTACAATCATTTTCCAAAAATCTCCTTTTTAATTTCAAAGTGAGAGCAGATTTGTACAAAGTAATGTTAATCAATTAAAAATATATAATGCAAAATAAGCAATTCCATAAATATTCTCTTTAAGTCAGCATTTAGTAAATGTACCTTTGGTCGCAATTAAAGCATAGACAGGTCTCAATTAGGCTTGCACATCTGGATACTGCAACTTTACTCCATTGGGCTTGCACATCTGGATACTGCAACTTTACTCTTTTCTTTGCAGAACTCGAGCTCTGTCAGGCTGGAAGGGGATTGGGTGTGAACAGGCCTTAACTCGGCCACTCCAGCATATCCTCCTTGCTGTCTTTAAAGCATCTTCAGCATATCTTCCTTGCTAAAGCATCTTCAGCATATCTTCCTTGCTAAAGCATCTCCAGCATATCCTCCTTGCTGTCTTTAAAGCATCTTCAGCATATCTTCCTTGCTAAAGCATCTTCAGCATATCTTCCTTGCTAAAGCATCTCCAGCATATCCTCCTTGCTGTCTTTAAAGCATCTTCAGCATATCTTCCTTGCTAAAGCATCTTCAGCATATCCTCCTTGCTAAAGCATCTCCAGCATATCCTCCTTGCTGTCTTTAAAGCATCTTCAGCATATCTTCCTTGCTAAAGCATCTCCAGCATATCCTCATTGCTAAAGCATCTCCACATATCCTCATTGCTGTCTTTAAAGCATCTCCAGCATATCCTCCTTGCTGTCTCTAAAGCATCTCCAGCATATCCTCCTTGCTAAAGCATCTCCAGCATATCCTCCTTGCTAAAGCATCTCCAGCATATCCTCATTGCTAAAGCATCTCCAGCATATCCTCATTGCTAAAGCATCTCCAGCATATCCTCCTTGCTCTCTTTAAAGCATCTCTGTGTAGTTTTCGCTGTATGATCTGGCTCACTGTCCTGCTGGAGAGCAAATCTGCTCCCAAGTTGGAGTTCTCTTGCAGACTGAATCAGATTGTCCTCCAGGTTTCCATATATTTTGCAGAATTCATTTTACTTTTACCTTAGGGGCAGTAGATAGATAGATAGATAGATAGATAGATAGATAGATACTTTATTGATCCCCAAGGGGATATTCAAGGTCTCAGTAGCATACAGACATCACACACAACATGCACTTACAGCAGAAATGGTAAATATAAGTATAAACATATAACAAACCCCCACTGTAGAGACAGTAGAAGATAAGAAAAACTAACAAAACTAAATACTAAATATACTATATAAATTAAATAAAAAAATCCACAGTGTGCTTGAGGGTGATCAAGCATGAGACGCTTGCAGTGACAGGGCCGGGACTGGCCTGTAGTTCTGTGTGTATGGTAAGGTGCTCAAGAGAGTGAGTGTCATGGTGAAGGTGCAAAAAGTAGTCCAACAGTAGTCCTGTAGTTCGGTGTGCATGGTGAGGTGCTCAAGAGAGTGAGTGTCATGGTGAAGGTGCAAAAAGCAGTCCAACAGTAGTCCTGTAGTTCTGTGTGTATGGTAAGGTGCTCAAGAGAGTGAGTGTCATGGTGAAGGTGCAAAAAGTAGTCCAACAGTAGTCCTGCAGTTCTGTGTGCATGGTAAGGTGCTCAAGAGAGAGAGTATCATGGTGAAGGTGCAAAAAGCAGTCCAACAATAGTCCTGTAGTTCTGTGTGCATGGTAAGGTGCTCAAGAGAGTGAGTGTCATGGTGAAGGTGCAAAAAGTAGTCCAACAGTGCAACAGTGCAAGAATAAGGTCTAGAGACCAGCATAAATAATATTCCTGCTGGAAAAAAACCAGCCTGACCAGCTAAAGGTGGTTTGCTGGTTGACCAGCTTGTTTGACCACCCTATGATGGTTGACCAGCTAGACCAGCAAATCTCTTGCGAAAACATACCTTCAGCTGGTTTACCCACCTAACGATGGTAATTCAGCTGGTTTTGCTTGTCGTACCACCTCAAGCTGATCATTTTAGCTGGTGTTGCTGGTCTACACTGCTGGTTTAACTGGCCGTGCCAGCTTATGTTGGTCAAACCAGCATGACCATCTTACACCAACAATGTCAAGCTTGGCAAGCTGGTCACCAGCATGACCATCTTGCACCAGTTGTATCTCACACGACAGGCTGGTCAAACCAGCATGACCAGCTTCCTCAGATGGTCACGCCAGCATATCCAGCTGGTGGTCCAACCAGCTACACCAGCAAAGACCAGCCAGAGCTGGAAGAAAACCAGCAAAGACCAGCTAAAACCAGCTAAAACCAGCTACCAGCATAAGCTGGTTTCTAGCTGTTTTTTTCAGCAGGGTGGTTGACCTGCTAGACCAGCAAAACTCTTGCGAAAACATACCTTCAGCTGGTTTACCCATCTTATGATGGTAATTCAGCTGGTTTTGCTTGTCGTACCACCTCAAGCTGGTAATTTTAGCTGGTGTTGCTGGTCTATAGTGCTGGTTTAACTGGCCATGCCAGCTTATGTTGGTCATTCTAGCAAACCAGCATGACCAGCTTGACAGGCTGGTCACCAGCATCACCATCTTTCACCATCTTTCACCAGCATGACCAGCTTCCTCAGATGGTCACGCCAGCATATCCAGCTGGTGGCCTAACCAGCTACACCAGCAAAGACCAGCAAGAGCTGGAAGAAAACCAGCTAAATCCAGCTAAAACCAGCTACCAGCATAAGCTGGTTTCTAGCTGTTTTTTTCAGCAGGGTATATAATAGAGTAAAGTATAATGTAGACAAGGTAATATAAAAACTATGTCAGTGCAAGAATAGGTTGAGGTAATAGGGTTACAGCCATTCAGTATTGTAGCAGAAACCATTGGTCATGTGTGCTAATATAGCATGAAAAACAGTGTAGCAGTAAAATAGTAAAAACATTAGGCTGTGGACAGTAGTAATACAGTAGTGGGCAGTCAGTACTCAAACATGGAGAGGGTGGAGAGGCAGACAGACTATGCAGAGAAGTCTATCTGTCCTCTTCCCTTTAGTGAAGCATTGAACAGTTCAATGGCCCTGGGGACAAATGACTTCCTCAGTCTGTCTGTTGTGCAAGGCAGTGAGCGAAGTCTCCAGCTTATCAGGCTCTTCTGCTTTGTAATAGTGCTGTAGAGTGGATGACACTCATTGTCCAAGATGAGATCAGTTTGTTTAGGGTTCTTTTGTCAGATATTGAAATGATGCACTGAAGTAGGGGGCAACACAGGGCAGTATAGGGCAGTATAGAGCAGTATGGGGCAGCACAGGGCAGTATGGGGCAGTATAGAGCAGTATAGAGCAGTATAGAACAGTATGGGGCAGCACAAGGCAGTATGGGGCAGTATAGAGCAGCATGGGGCAGTATAGAGCTGTATGGGGCAGCACAGGGCAGTATAAAGCAGTATATAGCAGTATGGGGCAGTATGGGGCAGCACAGGGCAGAATGGGGCAGTATAGAGCAGTATGGGGCAGTAGGGGCAGTATAGAGCAGTATGGGGCAGTATAGAGCAGCATGGGGCAGTATAGAGCACTATGGGGCAGTATGGGGCAGTAGTGGCAGCACAGGGCAGTAGGGGCAGTATAGAGCAGTATGGGGCAGTAGGGGCAGCACAGGGCAGTATAGAGCAGTATGGGGCAGGTGGCAGTATAGAGCAGTATGGGGCAGCACAGGGCAGTATGGGGCAGTATAGAGCAGTATAGAGCAGTATGGGGCAGTATAGAGCAGTATGGGGCAGTATAGAGCAGTATGGGGCAGCACAGGGCAGTAGGGGCAGTATAGAGCAGTATGGGGCAGTATGGGGCAGTAGGGGCAGTATAGAGCAGTATGGGGCAGTATAGAGCAGTATAGAGCAGTATGGGGCAGTATAGAGCAGTATGGGTCAGTATGGGGCAGTAGGGGCAGTATAGAGCAGTATGGGGTAGTATAGAGCAGTATGGGGCAGTATAGAGCAGTATGGGGCAGTATAGAGCAGTATGGGGCGGTATGGGGCAGTAGGGGCAGTATAGAGCAGTATGGGGCAATATGGGGACAGACAAGGAGAGCACTTCAAGCACAGAAGATGCAGGATGCCAGAGAAAGTGGTTAAAGCACTGCAATTTACCTTCCTGATAATGAGGCCACGGGGAGTTGAGGAGTGTGTGTGAGTGTGTGAGTGTGTGTGAGTGTGTGAGTGTGTGTGTGAGTGTGTGTGAGTGTGTGAGTGTGTGTGTGTGTGTGTGTGTGTGTGTGTGTGTGTGTGTGAGTGTGTGTTTGTGTGTGTGTGTGAGTGTGAGTGGGTGTGTGTGTGTGTGTTTTGGGGAGTCTAGGAGGCAGGCCAGGATCAATTCAAATTAATTGTGTTGCATTTCCTGATTGTTGGGGGTGGGGGTATGGGGGCCATGTACGTCATGATGACATCATCAGCTGTCTGGAGCACTCAGCATCAATCAGGCAGACAGACGTTCTCAGCAGGCCTGACCTGTCTGCTAATGCTGAGCACTGCCTCAGCCCAACAGAGCTGAATGCTGCACCCACAATACCAAAGCCAAGGATTCTAGAACGAAACTGTGGAATGCCCACGAATGGACAACCAGCATCATTCGGAATCAGCTGCTGTCACTGTCAATGTTGTCTGTCTCAGTGCGTACTAGTGACAGTGGCGCTTACTGTACATAGGCCTACAACAAAAACGACTCGGCGCAGAGTTATTATAGTTTTGAGATTTTCATTAGTTTTTATGTAAGAGATAACGGCCGCCGAGGTGTACTGTTATACGGAATTAATGGACGAGGGCGAGATGCAAAGAACTCTCCAACGCGCAGCGGCTGTTATCTCGTTTATCACCCGGTTACCACTATATGCAATAGTCATGCCTTTATAGCACGCAATGGAAACAAGTGGTTCCGTTTAAAAAGAAGCCAAGTTTGTTGTACAACTTTCTTTGGCCCTATAACAGCGATACAGTTCACTTGTTTACAGTTGATTTATTTTTGCGGAGCCTGCTTCCAGGCTCAACCGTTGTCCTACTATGGTTGTTATAATTACCATTCATAAGCATTGATATGGAACGGTGATTAAACCTTTTTTACCAGATCTACTTCATAGGTGTCCCGTTATTCAGAATTAATAGCCACCCCACCAGCCAATCAGAAAAGAGTATTTCTTCTCTCCGGGTGATCATTTTATTTAGTCTTTCAGTTTGGTTTCTGATTTCAGTTTAGTTTGAGCTAGTTTTACTAGTGCAATCGTAGTTTGGTTTCTGATTTCAGTTTAGTTTGTGCTAGTTTCACTAGTGCAATCGTAGTTTTAGTTTAAGTTTTTCAGGTTTTATGAGGAACGTCTTGATTTAGAGATCCTGTAGTGCAATAACTTCCCAATAATATAATAAAAATCTCCTCTTAACTTCCCAATAATATAATAAAAATCTCCTCTTAACTACGTGCACTGAAACACAGTGTCCCTTTGCTTCTTGGTCGCCAATAGAGAAGGTAGAAACACAATGCTTATCTACTTAGGTCTCTAATTAGCCCACAGGTCTTGGTGACACCTTTGACCAAGTTAATACAATATTGGAAAATTATTACATTACTGGGTTCCTAAAAAATAAGGTTAAACCCAATAATGGTGTAGGGTCTTTATAGAGCCCCAGGTGTGGTGCCCAGGAGTGGTGTAGGGTCTTTATAGAGTCTCAGGTGTGGTGTAGGGTCTTTATAGAGTCCCAGGTGTGATGTAGGGTCTTTATAGAGCCCCAGGTGTAGTGCCCAGGTGTGGTGTAGGGTCTTTATAGAGTCCCAGGTGTGATGTAGGGTCTTTATAGAGCCCCAGGTATGGTGCCCAGGTGTGGTGTAGGGTCTTTATAGAGTCCCAGGTGTGGTGCCCAGGTGTGGTGTAGGGTCTTTATAGAGTCCCAGGTGTGATGTAGGGTCTTTATAGAGCCCCAGGTGTGGTGCCCAGGTGTGGTGTAGGGTCTTTATAGAGTCCCAGGTGTGGTGCCCAGGTGTGGTGTAGGGTCTTTATAGAGTCCCAGGTGTGATGTAGGGTCTTTATAGAGCCCCAGGTGTGGTGCCCAGGTGTGGTGTAGGGTCTTTATAGAGTCCCAGGTGTGGTGCCCAGGTGTGGTGTAGGGTCTTTATAGAGTCCCAGGTGTGATGTAGGGTCTTTATAGAGCCCCAGGTGTGGTGCCCAGGTGTGGTGTAGGGTCTTTATAGAGCCCCAGGTGTGGTGCCCAGGTGTGGTGTAGGGTCTTTATAGAGCCCCAGGTGTGGTGCCCAGGTGTGGTGTAGGGTCTTTATAGAGTCCCAGGTGTGATGTAGGGTCTTTATAGAGTCCCAGGTGTGGTGCCCAGGTGTGGTGTAGGGTCTTTAGCTCTCCCTTTACCATCCTGCGCAGGTGTTCTTGGGTCGGCCTCTTTTACGCCATTTGGTGTCCAGTGAAGGGCAGTTTGCGTGATGTGATAGCAATAAAATGTATGGTTAAAATGGATAATAAGGGCAGTTTGCGTGATGTGATAGCAATAAAATGTATGGTTAAAATGGATAATAAGGGCAGTTTGCGTGATGTGATAGCAATAAAATGTATGGTTAAAATGGATAATAAGGGCAGTTTGCGTGATGTTATCTTGCTTTCTATGTATTACCAATCCAAAAAGATCTTGAATAAATGGAAACATATCAGATGCTCTTTCATTGTGCCTGTTTTGCCATCTGTAGAACCCAATAATGTAATAACTTCCCGATAATGTTATAACTCTCAATAATGTAATACAAATTTCCTCTTTACTCCAACAACAATGAAATAAAACTTGATAATGTAATCACTTCACAATGTAATGCAATAAAACATTTTATTACATTAATGGGGGTTTATCACACACCTGGGAGACACACCTGAAGACCCTACACCACACCTGGGACTCCATAAAGACGGCTGAAGACCCTACACCACACCTGGGACTGTATAAAGACCCTACACCACACCTGGGCACTACACCTGGGACTCTATAAAGACCCTACATCACACCTGAGACTCTATAAAGACCCTACACCACACCTGGGCACCACACCTGGGACTCTATAAAGACCCTACACCACACCTGGGACTGTATAAAGACGGCTGAAGACCCTACACCAGGGGTCCCCAACCTTTTATGTACCATGGACCGGTTTGATTCCTATTTTTTTATTCACGGACCGGCGGGGGGGGGTTGGGTTGGGGGTTCAGGGGTTCCATGTTCCATATGTGTTGTGCATGCATTACTTGAAAAGAACTAGCTTTAGTTATGTATGAACAGTGAAGGTAACGATCTCTTGTGAAAAACGTGAACTTGAACAATATGAACTATGAATATTGAACAACTTGAAGCTACATCTATAAGTGTGAACATGCTTAACAAAATATGGGAACAAAACATGGGAACTAAACGTGCATTACGAATATAATCAGTGGGAGCCCTGCTTGTTTCCCTGCAACAAGAAGCTTCCATCTGGGGGTGATGGAAGACAGTGACACCCTCAGTGTGTTTGAAATGTCCAGTCGATTGCGCAATTTGGTCTTAGTTGCAGTCATTGCCGAAAACCCGGCCTCGCATACCGGTAGATACGTGGTGGGAAACGTTTTCAGCACTTTTACGGCTATCTCGGGATATTCTGCTTTGGTTTTGATCCAAAAACCCGCCAGAGAGGTTTCCTTATACACACTCTTAAGCAATTTCGATCAACTGCTCTTCCTCCTGCGCTGACAAGTTAGGACTATTCGGGATATTGACAAATGGGTTGCGGACCCACTCATTGGTTTGCCGTAGATCTTTGGAGGATGGGAAGTAATGCTCAAACTCATTTGAAAGCGCAACAAGGTGATCGCGCACCAGCTGCGAGAGAAAGGGCCCTGCCTCAGTCTCTCCCAAAACCCACTACTGTTTGGAACATATCAAATACACGGTCCACTCGTCGTCCCCACAAATCAAGCTTGGCTTTAAATGCAGCGACTTTATCTGCCAGTTTAAAGACAGTCGTCATTCTCCCCTGGAGTGACAGGTTCAGGTCATTAAGCAACCCGAATATGCCACACAGGTAAGCGAGTTTTGACACCCAGTCCTCATCACTAAAATGTGCAGCTGACTTTTTTTCTGTAAGAAATCTCTGCAGCGGCTCTCGCAACTCAAACACTCTGGCCAGTACACCAGTGACCTGCTAAAGATGCTTGTTTTTTGTTGTTGCTCATTCTAGCAGTTTAGTTAACTTCGTGTGACACTACCGTTCGCCAAGAACTGATCAAGTGAAGTGAGCTGACCTGAGGCTGCGCAGCGCTGAAGGCAATACTGTATGTAAAAGTGTTGAAGGCGGGACAGACAGACGTAAGAAAATAGACCTTGCAAAATGCAAACATGCGTGCAATCAAACAACTGCATATAGGCCTATGCCATGTAAAAACGTGACATTATTGCGAATTAAATTTAGTTTACTTTGCATGCAACTCATGTCGTAGGCTACGGCCCGGTTAGGAATGTCCTGCGGCCCGGTGGTTGGGGACCGCTGCCCTACACCACACCTGGGACTCTATAAAGACCCTACATCACACCTGAGACTCTATAAAGACCCTACACCACACCTGGGCACCACACCTGACACTCTATAAAGACCCTACACCACACCTGAGACTCTATAAAGATGGCCTCTAACAGATGATGAGGTCTAGTACAGTAAGTGGTGTGTGTGTGTGCATGTATGCACCTCTAACAGATGATGAGGTCTAGGGTGGTGTGTGTGTGCATGTATGCACCTCTAACAGATGATGAGGTCTAGGGTGGTGTGTGTGTGTGTGCATGTATGCACCTCTAACAGATGATGAGGTCTAGGGTGGTGTGTGTGTGCATGTATGCACCTCTAACAGATGATGAGGTCTAGTAGGTGGTGTGTGTGTGCATGTATGCACCTCTAACAGATGATGAGGTCTAGTAGGTGGTGTGTGTGTGTGTGCATGTATGCACCTCTAACAGATGATGAGGTCTAGGGTGGTGTGTGTGTGTGTGCATGTATGCACCTCTAACAGATGATGAGGTCTAGTACAGTAAGTGGTGTGTGTGTGCATGTATGCACCTCTAACAGATGATGAGGTCTAGTACAGTAAGTGGTGTGTGTGTGTGCATGTATGCACCTCTAACAGATGATGAGGTCTAGTAGGTGGTGTGTGTGTGTGCATGTATGCACCTCTAACAGATGATGAGGTCTAGTAGGTGGTGTGTGTGTGTGTGCATGTATGCACCTCTAACAGATGATGAGGTCTAGTAGGTGGTGTGTGTGTGCATGTATGCACCTCTAACAGATGATGAGGTCTAGTAGGTGGTGTGTGTGTGTGCATGTATGCACCTCTAACAGATGATGAGGTCTAGGGTGCTGTGTGTGTGTGTGCATGTATGCACCTCTAACAGATGATGAGGTCTAGTAGGTGGTGTGTGTGTGCATGTATGCACCTCTAACAGATGATGAGGTCTAGTAGGTGGTGTCCTCTTTGATTAAAAAGACCCCACTGTAGGCCCCAGCTGTGGCGCAACTACACCGTACGCCGGCGACCCGGGTTTGATTCCCGCCCCGTGGTCCTTTCCGGATCCCACCCCTGCTCTCTCTCCCACTCACTTCCTGTCACTCTCCACTGTCACTATCATTAAAGGCATAAAAAGGCCAAAAAAATATACGTAAAAAAAAAAAAAAAGACTCCACTGTAGATCTCGAAGCTTCTCCTGTCTGAATGGTGCTGAGTTTTCTTCTCCTCCTCCTCATCTCCTCTTCATCTCTTGTCTTCTCTCCTCCTCCTCCTCCTCCTCATCTCCTCCTCCTCTCCTCTCCTCTTCATCTCTTCTCTCCTCCTCATCTCCTCTTCATCTCTTGTCTTCTCTTCTCCTCTCCTCCTCCTCTCCTCTCCTCCTCCTCTCCTCATCTCCTCCTCTTCTCCTCTTCATCTCTTCTCTCCTCCTCCTCTCTTCTCCTCTTCATCTCTCCTCCTCCTCTCCTCTCCTCTTCATCTCTCCTCCTCCTCTTCTCTTCATCTCTCCTCCTCATCTCTTCTTTGTTACTTCTCTTGTCTTCTCTTCTCATCTCTTCTCCTCTCTCCTCACCGAGCTGTTCCATGACTTGTGTGTTTTTTCTCTTGATATGCAAACTGCCAGCAGTTGACACACATCTTACAGAGCTCTCACACACATACACAGCAGACACATGCACACCCACACATAAAGTGGTGATCATATTCATACCACACACACACACGCACGCACGCACACACACACACACACATACACACACCCACACACACACACACACGCACACACACACACACACACACACACACACACACACGCACACACACACGTCCGTCCCTCCTCCTTAGAGTGACTCCCACTCTGTGTCCTGCTGGTTCGGGGCTTCGGCGTCGGGCGAAGACTCCCGCTGAATAATGGATACCTCTCTTCACACGTTTCTGCCCAATAAAGCCAATTAATCTGCTCCACCTGTCTGTCCCACCAGCGGGCAGGCGAGCGGCCAGGCAGGCAGACCTCTCAACGCCAAGGACAGGACAGGACAGGACAGGACAGTCAGGGGAGCACAGAATTAACCACCAGAAATGCTACATCCGAGGTGAAGGTGTGTGTGTGGGCATATCTCAGAGACGGAGAAAGACAGCAACAGACTGTGAGTGTGTGTGTGTGTGTGTATAAGAGAGAGAGAGAGAGATACCAAGACACTCTTTTTCTATGTGTTAGCTGAGAGGGTCCCTATTCTATTCTGCATGATGGGCTAATATGGGCTCTCTGCTCCAGCTGAGCTGGGCCTCATGGGTGGGGTGATCTCGGGCTCTCCTGGGCTCTGCTGGGCTCTCCTCCTGGACTCTCCTGGACTCTCCTGGGCTCTCCTCCTGGACTCTGCTGGACTCTGCTGGACTCTGCTGGGCTCTCCTGGACTCTGCTGGACTCTGCTGGACTCTGCTGGGCTCTCCTGGACTCTCCTGGGCTCTCCTCCTGGACTCTCCTGGGCTCTCCTCCTGACCTGGAGCAGTGATCAGAAAGGATCTGAAAGGAGCACAACTGCAGCAACCAGCTCAACTCATCAGAACCGGACCACTGGACTCTTACTGAAGATCTATCAGAGCATCAGTCTCCATGCATCAGAACCAGACCACTGGACTCTCACTGAAGATCTATGCCCATGGGGAAGTGCTGTAAAGGGCATCAGTCTCCATGTGTGTGTGTGGAAGCTGATGATGACTGGCTTTCTACGTCACCAAACCTCTAAACAGCTGCACTCCTTTAAACAGAGGCATACATGCCACTGGTGCTTCTGTTCAGGATGTTACTGACCAGACTGCAACTAGCAGAACATCACAGAGACACTTGTCCCTGTCTGGACACACACTTTGAGTCACCTGTGCATTCTGGACCTCACACACTAGTTCAGTTTTTCCTACGGGACATATTGGACCTCAGGCTACAGGACAAGAGTCTGTGAACTCGGTGACTCACCTCTGTGTATCACGCCTCTAGTGTCAGAAAAGTTATTCCGCATGTAGCCACTAGAGGGACCCCGGAGCAGCTGCGTGGAACCCATCATAGCTCTGCACAAAAACAGTAAAAGCAAAAACAGCGGTAACGGTTTACCTGTGCCCTCCCGTTATCAGCCTCGAGCCAGGACAAACTGGGACAACACTCCACGCTATTTCTGAGGGGATGTTCTCCAATAAACGGCAAAGCTCAGTGACAAAATAAAGATAAAAGATTCTCGAAACGGTCTTAACCTTAATTTGGCATTAGGGTATATTTTCTTGTCTTTTATTTTTGAGAATTAGTTGTTTCAAATTGAGTTGTGAAAATAATTGTAAAACAATATGGCGAATCGCATTGCTTCTTGAAATAAAAATGTGTCTTCCTTAAGGCGCCAGGCCACATATCTTGCTTTGCATTCTATTCTCAGGGGGCGTTTGGTATGTCAGCCAAAAGTGTGGCATATAAGACATAGGCCTACGCGTATGTTGTTAAGTATATTTACAGCGGGTTAAGGAAGAGCCGGCTGGCAAATGATTTTGACCTCTCCACATTGATTGATTGCTTACTTAGTCATCCCTCTACTTTAATGGAATCCATTCAATTGAGAAGGTGGAGCACTTGGATGAATTAACATATTCCGTTCCCCCCTCAATCGGAGCTGAAGTGTCTTTGAAAGGGGCAAGGAAGGGGGTCGTGGCTTAACATTATAAAGGAAAAAATAACGCCGCATCGCTTCTTGCTTGGTGTAGAATCCGCGTCTTCACGAGCTTTTGTACAAACCTGGATACTGTGGAAGACACTGCGCGTGACTTTTGGCTTTTGCTTTTGTAGCTAATTGAATCCCCCTTTGCAGCCTTGCAGTTTACATGTTTTCCGTCTGTTCACTTGAAAATGAAACTTTTGCCATTTTGCTCCTGGCTCCCGTGCCTTCTCATTTGCATCATGTGCTTGGGATATGCGTGCGGGACCAAGAGGCGAGATGGGAGAGCCAGCAGGGACTTGGTGCGCATTAGGGAAGCCACTGCTACCTCCTCTGGAGCCTGTGCCACTCGCTTGCCGCGGGGCAAACGCTCCTTGCCCGGGATGAATCGGCGCTCTCCTCGCCGGTACCCCCGGTCCTCTCATGCGGAGAAGAGCCCACCCGGGCGCCTGAAGGCTGTTTACTTTGCCGGCAGAAGTGATCAGCTGCGTCTGAAGCCCAGCGTGGAGGTGCCGAGGGGGAATTTCACTCTGGAAATGTGGATCAAACCCGAGGGTGGACAACGGTCGCCAGCTGTAATCGCAGGTCAGATTTAATTTGATTGCTGAGTGAAATGTTTGTGCAAATGGACAATTAAGTTCGCAAAGTTTACAGTAACACTTGATGACTTGATATTCTTTTGTTTATTGCACAATAACGCCTTGTATTTCAAAACTGTATCTTTGAACAAGTAGCCTATGAGGCGATCAATTAATTTAGAGAAAGACCATTCGAGGTTAGGGAATTCAGCAGATGCGTCGTAAAAGGCATATTCTTTTCGAGCTCAATTCGTCCAGACACCAAGAGATGCCAACTTTATTATCAGAGCGAATGGAGGCTGGAGCAGGCTACAGAACTGAAACTCGCGCAACTGCAGGCTCCATCGATACGTAACGGTCTGGAATTTTGTCGTTATTTAACATTGAGCACCCCTATAAAGAAAGTTGATGCCCGCATTCTCCTTGACGTGCACACAGTGATGTTCAGACGGAGTCTATGGTAGGCTATGTCCGCATAGCTGTGTGACAAAAGGTAATAAGCCTATCAGTATTTTTGTATGAGATACAAATATAACAGTCATGCCAATATGCTGTGCATGCACAGGTATGATTTCTCATAGTAAGTTCTGCATGTTCTTGTTTATTATCTGAATTTACGATGAATAACCCCGCTGAAATGTTCGGGGCTGCTTCGGCGTTCTCACAATAATATCTCCACTCCCCCGACTCTTTAGCTCTTAGTATGACGTCAGTTAGTTACTCAGAGTCAGCGCTGCCGGGGAGCCATGGGACCGGTTAGAGTTGGACCACTGAACGTACCTGATGTCAAATATGTTGCCCACATTGGCAGACCATAAGCGTTGCACTGATCGTAAACTTTAAACTAACAAATGTAGTAGATTGTGTTCATTTTTTTTCAGCAACAAAACGCCATCTCATTGGTGTCTAATCTGTTGGTTAGTTACAGCACCGATCCCCAACTAAAAACAGAATCGATATATTTCAGGGATGTCCAAGATGAAACATATCGGGCGTCCGACGAATTGCTATGAACCCAAATTGCGCATCAATAGTACATCTCGTGAATGTAGCCAAAGGGGAAAAAAACTGCGGTCACCATACAGACCTACAGCATGTGAGAGTGGGTCGTCTAGAGAACTTGTGAATGAGAACGAAGCCATAAACTGTAAAGGAGAATGGAGTAAGTGGGCGGGTTGTTTTGCTGTTTTTTTTTTAATCTCTCGGAGTGAAATGTATTTGACTCTTTCCTTCCATGCCCCCGTCTGCCAACAGAGAGCGTAATCCTCATTTCGTGCGCTCGTGTGCAGTTTTCCTCCGGATCCTCGTGTCACCTCTCGGCTCGTGCGCCGTGCAGGACAAGAGAGGAGGATGACTTCACGTCAAGGTCAGATTACACAGGCCTACAGTTCTAGGGAGGAACGCTGATGTGTTATCGGTGACGTCCTTACCCGTCAAAGAAAGCCTAACATGTGCAGTAGGAGAAAGTGTTTTCCGGTGGTATTTTCAAAGTTGTGCTGTTGGCAATCACCAACACGAACCTGAATTTACATTAAAAAAGGCCTGCCTATAGTTTATATGCAGAATATATGATAAATAAATAGTCAAAACATGTGTTTTAACCTGTCAAAGCAGAGAGAAATCGGAGAAACACGATTTAAAATGAAGTCAATCTGTTAACTAAACTATTCCACGTTTAATCCATTTGTCTTTGCGTTAAACTGCTGTTAGGTTAGATGCCGTCAGTAAACATGGCGCCTGCTGTATGTCTGCGCATGACTCTGTCAGGCATCATCAGTACTCTGTTTTCAAACAAAGAGCATCGCATTCATCTCACGAGCCTTTCATTGAGATTATTTGGATGGAAAGTGTATCCAAACGTGTAAAACAATATTTGGTACAAATAGGTCATATAGGCCTGTAGCTCGGAGGTCATATAGGCCTGTAGCTCGGAGGTCATATAGGCCTGTAGCTCAGAGGTCATATAGGTCATATAGGCCTGTAGCTCGGAGGTCATATAGGCCTGTAGCTCAGAGGATGGTGGATGAAAACGCTGATGATCTCATGGCAGTTGTTCAGGAGATAGGCTACAGTGTGCAGAGAAATGTGTGTGTGTCAGTGTGTAGGTTCCAGGGAGGTGTGTGTGTGTGTGTGTGTGCGCATGGCGTCAGCATGGGGTCAGTGGCCCTTGTTTTGCTCCTCTTTGCTCCCCTGGAAACACACAAGATGGGAACAGGCATCACCCTCAATACTACTCCTCCCTCAATACTACTCACCCCTCAATACTAACCTCACCCCACCCTCAATACTACTCCACCCTCAATACTAACCTCACCCCACCCTGAATACTACTCCACCCTCAATACTACTCCACCCTCAATACTACTCCTCCCTCAATACTACTCCACCCTCAATACTACTCCTCCATCAATACTACTCACCCCTCAATACTACTCACCCCTCAATACTACTCACCCCTCAATACTAACCTCACCCCACCCTGAATACTACTCCACCCTCAATACTACTCACCCCTCAATACTACTCACCCCTCAATACTACTCCACCCTCAATACTAACCTCACCCCACCCTCAATACTACTCCACCCTCAATAATACCCCTCAATACTACTCCACCCTCAATACTAACCTCACCCCACCCTCAATACTACTCCACCCTCAATACTACCCCACCCTCAATACTACTCCACCCTCAATACTAACCTCACCCCACCCTCAATACTACTCCACCCTCAATACTAACCTCACCCCACCCTCAATACTACTCCACCCTCAATACTACTCACCCCTAAATACTAGTCACCCCTCAATACTATCCTTACCCCTCAATACTACACCACCCTCAATACTACATCACCCTTAATACTACTCCACCCACAATACTACTCCACCCTCAATACTACCCCACCCTTAATACTACTCCACCCACAATACCACTCCACCCTCAATACTACTCCACCCTCAATACTAACCTCACCCCACCCTCAATACTACTCCACCCTCAATACTACCCCACCCTCAATACTAACCTCACCCTTAATACTACTCCACCCTCAATACTACTCCACCCTCAATACTACCCCACCCTCAATACTAACCTCACCCCACCCTCAATACTACCCCACCCTCAATACTACTCATAGTATGGGAACAGGGCTCACCCCACCATCAATACTACCCCACCCTTAATACCTCTCCATCCTCAATACTACTCCACCCTCAATACTAACCTCACCCTCAATTCTAACGCCACCCTCAATACTACTCCACCCTCAATACTAACCTCACCCCACCCTCAATACTACCCCACCCTCAATACTATCCTCACCCCACCCTCAATACTACCCCACCCTCAATACTACCCTCACCCCACCCTCAATACTACCCTCACCCCACCCTCAATACTAACCCCACCCTCAATACTACCCCACCCTTAATACTACTCCACCCTCAATACTACCCCCACCCTCAATACTACTCCACCCTCAATACTACTCATGGGAACAGGGCTCACCCCACCCTTAATACTACCCCACCCTTAATACTACTCCACCCTCAATACTAACCCCACCCTCAATACTACTCCACCCTCAATACTACTCATGGGAACAGGCCTCACCCCACCCTCAATACTACTCATGGCATGGTACCAGAAAACAAGAAGAGGCTGCACTTAGCATAAAGTGATTCCGTTATTGGAATGCCTCATGCAGATGCATCTCAATATAGCCCTCTTCATCAATATAGCCTTCTTCATCAATATAGCCCTCTTCATCAATGTGACGTTCCAATAAAATAATGACTTTAGAACTAAGTGTGGCCTTCTCTTGTTCCCTTACCCTGTGGTTCCCTGCCCTTCTCTTGTTCTCTTACCCTGTGGTTCCCTGCCCTTCTCTTGTTCTCTTACCCTGCGGTTCCCTGTCCTTCTCTTGTTCTCTTACCCTGCGGTTCCCTGCTCTTCTCTTGTTCTCTTACCCTGCGGTTCCCTGCCCTTCTCTTGTTCTCTTACCCTGCGGTTCCCTGTCGTTCTCTTGTTCTCTTACCCTGCGGTTCCCTGCCATGGTCCATGGCGCTGAAGGACCTCAGTGAGCTGAGCAGTGGAGTGTCCAGCAGCAGCGTTAAATACAGTACGCTGGCCTGTTAATGCAGTAATGCAGTACGCTGGCCTGTTAATGCAGTACGCTGGCCTGTTAATGCAATACGCTGGCCTGTTAATGCAATAATGCAGTACGCTGGCCTGTTAATGCAGTAATGCAGTACGCTGGCCTGTTAATGCAGTATGCTGGCCTGTTAATACAGTAATGCAGTACGCTGGCCTGTTAATGCAGTAATGCAGTACGCTGGCCTGTTAATGCAGTACGCTGGCCTGTTACAGTAATGTAGTACGCTGGCCTGTTAATGCAGTAATGCAGTACGCTGGCCTGTTAATGCAGTAATGCAGTACGCTGGCCTGTTAATGCAGTACGCTGGCCTGTTACAGTAATGTAGTACGCTGGCCTGTTAATGCAGTAATGCAGTACGCTGGCCTGTTAATGCAGTAATGCAGTACGCTGGCCTGTTAATGCAGTACGCTGGCCTGTTAATGCAGTACGCTGGCCTGTTAATGCAGTACACTGGCCTGTT
>NW_027468848.1:1825011-1837511 GCF_046254945.1 Alosa pseudoharengus
TCTTTTTTTAGCGCCCCTATCATAATAAGAGCTCTTTTTTCAGCGCCCCTATCATAATAAGAGCTCTTTTTTCTTTTTCAGCGCCCCTATCATAATAAGAGCTCTTTTTTCAGCGCCCCTATCATAATAAGAGTTCTTTTTTCTTTTTCAGCGCCCCTATCATAATAAGAGCTCTTTAATAAGAGCTCTTTTTTCAGCGCCCCTATCATAATAAGAGCTCTTTTTTCAGCGCCCCTATCATAATAAGAGCTCTTTAATAAGAGCTTTTATTTCAGCGCCCCTATCATAATAAGAGCTCTTTTTTCATAATAAGAGCTCTTTTTTCATAATAAGAGCTCTTATTTAAGCGCCCCTATCATAATAAGAGCTCTTTTTTCATAATAAGAGCTCTTTTTTCAGCGCCTAAGAGCTCTTTTTTCAGCGCCCCTATCATAATAAGAGCTCTTATCATAATAAGGCCACGGCAGCCAGAGGAGGCCACGCTACCTCAGAGCCCCAGTGAGGGGGTTCACTCCTCAGAGCCCCAGTGAGAGGGTTGACTTCAGCCTGCGCTCCTCAGGGCCCCAGTGAGGGGAAATACAGTAAACTGAAAGTTCACACAACCTTTGCTCTATTGACACAAGACCGCTCGGTAATGGCTTGATAGTTAGCAGATGGTGGATGGCAGACTTAAAGAGATCAGTGTGTGTGTGTGTGTGTGTGTGTGTGTGTGTGTGTGTTATGGCAAACCCTGACATGACAAGCATGGAGTGTGGGCTGTTTTTGCTGGCATATGCATTGATTCATGTTCCCAAACAGCACTGTGAATATGTAGCACGGCTTTGCTAAACATGACAGCCACTGTGTGGCAGGACCACAACTGTTTACTTACTCACTGCTCTGTCTGTCCAGTGGCATACCTCCACAGACACAAAGACATGTTTGTGTAACTCAGAGTAAGCAAAACAATATTAGAGTAAATCTGTGTGTGTGTGTGTGTGTGTGTGTGTTTGTGTGTGTGTGTGTGTGTTTGTGTGTGTGTGTGTGTGTGTGTGTGTGTGTGTGTGTTCCATGTCTCTTTGATAAGAGCTTCTGTGTGTGTGTGTGTGTGTGTGTGTGTGTGTGTGTGTGTGTGTGTGTGTGTGTGTTCCAGGTCTCTTTGATAAGTGCTTCTATGCGTCCAGTGACCGCGGCTGGCTGCTGGGCATCCGGTCCGTGAGTGACCATGGCAACCGTGACCCACGCCTCTTCTTCTCCCTCAAAACGGACCGGGCGCACAAGATGACCACCATCACCTCCAACGCGGCCTACCTGCCTGGGCAGTGGGTACACCTGGCTGTTACCTACAGCGGGCAGCACATGCGTCTCTACGGCAACGGCGCCCAGCTGGCTGTCAGCCGTGAGCAGTCGGGCGACATCTTCAGCCCGCTGACCCGGAAGTGCAAGGTCATTTTCCCTCCGCACTGTTCAACATTCGTTTTTCCTATCGATCTATCTATCTATCGATCTATCTATCTATCTATCTATCTATCGATTGTTAGAGTCAATAGATCGATGGGATCGAGCTGCTGATGTTGGGGGGCAATGCTAATGCTATCTATCTGTGTGTGTAGGTGCTGATGTTGGGGGGCAATGCTCTGAGCAATAATTACCGTGGTAGTGTGGAGCGTCTGAGCCTGTGGCGGTATGCCCTCTCACAGCGTGACATCATCAGGGCCATGCGTGGCCATGGCAACAACGGAGATGACAACAGCAATGAGTGGCAGCAGCTCACCGGCGAGCCGTCACAGTTGGTGGTGTGGGAGGGCTTTGACCAGCCCACACGCCATTGGCTTACGGTAAAGGATGGGCGTCTACCTGAGGCGGAGCTGTCTGATCGACTGGGAACAGGGGCGGGCTCGGAGGAGGGGCTTACCATGGGGGAGGGGCTTAGCTCTCTGGACACTGCCTTGCCTCCACCTCCGTGCGGTCAGACAATCTGCGACAACGTGAAAGTTGCGACCAACTACAACCGGCAGTGGAGTTTCCGGCGGCCGAAGACAGTGCGCTACCGCGTGGTGAACGTGTTCGATGACGACGGCCGGCGTCCGACAGTCACTGACCACCAGATCCACCTGCAGCACCAGCACCTGAACGAGGCCTTCCGCCGGTACAACATCACCTGGGAGCGCTCGGTGGTCAACGTGCGCAACTCCTCGCTCCGCGGCCGCCTCGTTCTGGCCAACTGCGACCTCAGCAAGGTCGGCGACGAGGCCTGCGACCCAGAGTGCAACCACGCGCTCACGGGCTTCGACGGTGGTGACTGCCGCACTCACCGGACCGACTGCCCTGAGCACAAGCAGGGCGACGGAGTGTGTGACCCCGAGTGCAACTCGGAGAACTTCTACTACGACTACGACGACTGCTGCAACCCCAACGTCACAGACGTCACAAAGACCTGCTTCAACCCCGCCTCACCTCTCAGGTAAGCACACCTGCTCACACACACATGCTCACACACGTTCATCTCCACTACTGTCTGAGAGGAGAGGAGAGGGGAGGAGAGGAGAGGAGAGGAGAGGGGAGGAGAGGAGAGGGGAGAAGAGGAGAGGAGAGGACAAACATATTGACTAGACACTTTGGCCAATAAACATATATGCACATATATATTATATGCACATAAACATATATGCACATATATTATATGCACATATATCCACCCGTCATACCAGTATCGGTAGCAGTATTATCAGGAGGACTGCACACTCCCTGGACAAGATAGGCTAAAAATAGACCAATAACTCGGTATTGAAAATGTGTGAGTTTGGATTGGATGTCATTGTTGGGTAAGGCCTTGGTTACACTCCCTCATATGATTGGCTGGAGTAGAGACAGCACATATGCACAGTTGGTCTTATTATACATTATATATTGGTTATAGATGGTGTTATTATACATTATAGTTGGTGTTATTATACATTATATATTGGTAATAGATGGTCTTATTATACATTATATATTGGTTATACAGGGCTTAAAATTCATTTTTCAAAATGGGGGGGAATTCCCCCCTTAGGTTATTCATGTAGGGGGGATTTACACAATTGGGGGGGGGGGGGGGGGGGGGGGGTTGTTGATTCTAAAACCAAGTCAAGAATTGCGATTTCGATACTTTTCTAAAAATGTGTTTGATTTGGGGGCCCCCACCACCTTGACGTCATCAGTAATATTGAATATACTGTAGTGGGATCATTCACAACAGTGGCCATCCTAGATTCTGCTTGACTATCCACACACACAAACACACACTAAAAATGATGGCTTATGTAATATATTTCTATTTCTTATTTTTTTTAATTCATATAGAGTGTATTGAATGCTTCATATTGACGTTTAAACTATAACACTTAGGCATATCTTTATTGTGGTGTGTAGGTCTAATTAAGTGCACATTGGTGATGAGTAGGTGTAATTGAGTGCCTGTCACTTTAAGAAATACGTGAGAGTAATTAGCCTCCCTTCAGCCTGACGGTTTTAGGCTAGTCGCTAGTGAATAAAAGTTGTGCATAGTGCATAAGGATATGTGGATGCAATTCATTATGTTTTCTATGTCATTAGATAAAATAAATGTTCAAAAAAGACGAGGACAATCTTTCTGGGATCAAGTGTTGACGTGACCTGAGCTAGCAGGATAGTTACCAAGGAGCTCTTTCCAGATGTAAAAGTTTGCCGTGGTTGCATAGCCTACTATGCGTAGCCTATTTGCGTAAGCGCTAGAGCCCGACCGATAAAGGATTTTGAAGGCCGATACCGATACAAATATTTGTTGATTTAAAAATCCGATATTCCGATATATCGGCCGATATATATATATTTTTTCAGAAACGCGCAACAAAACATTAACAGATTTCCCTAACATTAGTTATTTGGGTAACACTCCATAATAAGGTGCCATAATAAATAGCAAACTAGTAATTACCTAACCCTTTGTTAATTGTTACTAACATATCTATTTGGCACAAGTTAATAGTTTTTTAATCATTAATTAAATATTAGTTGTTTGCATAAAATCTGTATGTTAATGTTTTAGCAAATCTATTAACTAATATTGTATTAATATGTGTTAATAGTTAACTAAATGTCTTTTTGGCACTAATTAACAGTTATTTCTTGCATCATTTAAATGTTAAATGTTTATTTGCAAACTATATGTTAATAGAAAAGTTAATGACTTAATATTATTTAACTAATTGTTATTAAACTGTGCTTCTGCCTATCCCAATATGAACCGCTCTCCATAGGACCCTTACAATAGATAGATAGATACTTTATTGATCCCCAAGGGGAAATTCAAGAAAAAAACATGGAGCTACCTTGACATGCTGCCACTGTTGTCGGTGCCGGAACCGCTTGCAATAAAGTTGGTTAAGCTTAATTAATATATTAGTAGTATATAGCTATAAGCGTGGGGCCCCTTATAATAAAGTTGGTTAAGCTTAATTAATATATTAGTCATATATAACTATCAGTATGGGGGACCCTTATAATAAAGTTGGTTAAGCTTAATTAATATGTTAGTAGTATATAGCTATCAGTGTGGAGCCCCTTATAATAAAGTTGGTTAAGCTTAATTAATATATTAGTAATATATAACTATCAGTATGGGGGACCCTTATAATAAAATTGGTTAAGCTTTATTAATATATTAGTAATATATAACTAGTCAGACGGTGAAGGGACTGAGACCAAAACTGGCTTATCACATTTATTCCTTAAGGAAAAGTTAAAACAAAACAACAAGTAGTTGAATGGGCTATATTACATGCATCATTTCTATACCATCACTGTCAGCCCTACTAGCAAGGGAGACATGCGACATGGAATGTTCAGGTGCACAGAACAACAGTTTATTAATATTCTGAGACTCACTAAACACTCACAGACGTAGACCATACGGAGGTAATGCATAAACATAATGCTAAACTAATGTACATTCATTTCCTGCTAGACTGAATTGCACTTTCCATGCACACTAAGCTAAACTACACTGAATGCATGGAAAGTTGCTAGCGGAGTTTGAAGCTAGTCACGTTAGACTCAGTGTGTATGAACTCGTGGTCATAATGAAAACATTAATAAACGTTCTCTAAGTTGCTAGAATTGCACCCAAATCTTAACAATACATGTAAAGTAACATAATACAGGTGGTATATCAAAGTTTTCAACTTAAACAACATTTTACAGTTACAAAATTAAAACAAAGAGGGGAGAGCTTTATACAGTCAACCTACGCAATGCAAAGCATACCGCTTCTGATCGGCTATGGCAACAATACAAGGACAAAACGCAGCAGAGCTGCAGTATAGCGTTTCTCCAAAGGGAGCTCCAAAACACCAATCTCAATAAAGCTGCTTAATTACGGCGAAAATCACATACAAACACTAAACTACATTTCTAACTCTGTTACACCCCCCTCCCCTGAATTTCACCAAATTCAAGCAGCAACCAAATAGTACTTCCAAAGGCAAAGAGTACACTACTTTCAAACACTAGACAGAGTCACCAATTACAGGACAGCCAACCACAAAGGTATCCAATAAGGTGGAAGAAGAGGAGCGCAAATTCTCACACAACCAACACTGGCAGTAGGGTGCCTTATACACCCCACAAGACCATAAAGCCATAAACCATAAATTCCATAAATTATCCACAAAGCTAATCAGAAAAGCTAGATAAATAATAATATGTCATTAACTTTTATATTAGCATATAGTTTGTAAATAAACATTTAACATTTAAATGATGTAAGAAATAACTGTTAATTAGTGCCAAAAATATATTTAGTTAACTATTAACATATATTAATACAATATTAGTTAATAGATTTTTTAAAACATTAACATACAGATTTTATGCAAACAACTAATATTTAATTAATGATGAAAAAACTATTAACTTGTGCCAAATAGATATTTTAGTAACAATTAACAAATATTAACAAAGGGTTAGGTAATTACTAGTTTGCTATTTATTATGGCACCTTAATTTGGAGTGTTACCGTTATTTGTAGTTATTTATGAGTATTGACTAAAATAATATGATAATGCATTTCAAAAACAAACTTGTTTATTTTTAAATAATATTGTCACAGTGGAACAGAGGAACATCGAAATATATATAAGTTCTGATAAATAAAATGTATAAAAATAGAAACTTAAGATATGAAACTTTGGTTTTTTGAACAAAAACACAATAACAACAACAAGTTTAATAAATATAACTTTGAACTAAGACTTAAGAATTACAAAAAATAATGATGACATTATTACTATCATCATAATTTGTATTATCATTAAACAAGATAAAGGTCACTCTTAAATGTTTGAGTGTGCGTGTGTAATAATTAGTCCTTATTGCCTTATAAGCTACCTTATAATTACAATGTCAGCTTGATCATCCCTTTACCTGCACTTTTAAAATTATTTCCATCAAGCTACATCAAACCATTTTCAATCATCAGTTGCTGCCTGCCTTCTAAAACCTACTATTTAGTGATCTAAATCCATTATGTAACTCTGCTGCGGCTGAACGACAGTCTGAAGCGCACACTTGGCGTCATTGGATTTCACACACGTGTAAAAGAAAAGCTAACTTTTATGCACAAGCTACGTTTGATACTTTTTCTGTATGTCTAAATGTTTACTCCTCTCAGGTCTAATTTACATTTTACAATGCAGGGACTGTAACTACAGATATACTAGTAATAAATCATTACTTTATTTAGGCAGAATAAGTTCGTTGTGGTTTCCAAGCTCATTAATGTTAACGTTAGCGGTCTTCCACTGATATTCATAGCATTAGCTAGCTTTGTGGTTAGCTAGTCTATGATGAGCCCTAATTTAGCAATGGATAACGTCATACTGCAAATTGTAAAACATACGCTTTCAAAATTACAGGCCAGGGAGAGATGATACGTCTCACTGCTATAACTGTCACGCTATTAAAGAAATACATCTTCAGTCACATTGTCAAAAGTTAAAAGGACAGAGTCAACTACACTGTAACAACGTAACGTAATTACTAGCTAATTCCGCTTCACTCTCGACTAACAGCAGCAAAACTGGACATTGTTTTCACAAATTTTGTCATGCTTATTTGAGTTAAGAGAATTGATGGGGATGTTCTTTTAATTGTTATTTCAAGCAATGTATGTCTCGTGACCAAATCACCATGAACACACTTCACTGATGATCTCGCTCGCGGATAACTGGTTCTCTCTGCCCGACTCTGGATCACAAAAATAAATAAATTGTTGGACACTTTTTTTTCTTGGTTCCCAGGAGGATGTTGATTATAGTTGCTGTTACGGGGGTTTCTCACCCACCTGCTAGCTGTCAGTTGGTGCCTGTAGAGAGAGCAGTCGCCCCCGTGTAGACGTTTAGTGTAAATGCTCATAGCTGATCTCTCTGCTGGTCTCTCATAGCCGCTAACTGAGCTACGCCGCTGGTCTCTCATAGCCGCTAACTGAGCTACGCTGCTGTTGCCTTAGCTACACTGCTGTTCTCTGTTCTACGCTGCTGTTCCCGGTTCTACTCTGCTGTTCCTTGAGCTACGCAATGGTTCCCAGTTCTACTCTGCGGTTTCCTGAGCTCAGCATCTGTCTGGCCCAGTTCTCTCGGGCCTCACAGAACCAGATCCACAGCAACCCCTGTGCCACACACACACACACACACACACACACACACACACAGCAACCCCTGTGCTGGCCTGATTTCACACACACACACACACACACACACACACACACACAGTACACACACACACACACAGTACACACACACACACACACACACACACACACACACACACACAGCAACCCCTGTGTTGGCCTGATTTCAGCGTCAATGATCCGGTTCCTGTCAGGTCGGCATGGAGACCAGGCCTGGGCCTGTGTCTGAGTCCGGTGTGGGGCTAAGTGCTCTCCAGGGCAGCGGCGAGGCAGATTTCTGGCATATTTGTGCTTTTTGGTGTGTGTGTGTGTGTGTGTGTGTGTGTGTGTGTGTGTGTGGTATGTATGAAGGCATTGGAGCGCAAGTGGGAATGGAAACTTTGCTCATCCCGAGGGTAAGGAACGGGGCAAATGGCCATCTCAGTTCAGAGCCGACAGGCAGGCCAGCCAGCCAACCTTAGCCTGGGGGTCCACAGCACACACACACACACACACACAAGCACACACACATGCACACTGACCCTCATCCTGGGGCTTCACAACACACACACACACACACACACACACACACACACACACACACACACACCACACTGGCCCTCAGCTTGAAGGTCCACAACACACAGCACACACACACACACACACACACACAAACACACACAAACACACTGGCCCTCAACACACTGGCCCTCAGTCTGGGGGTCCACAGCACACACACACACACACACACACACACACACACACACACTCAGCACACTGGCCCTTAGTCTGGGGGCTCCACAGCACACACACACACACACACACACACACACACACACACACACATACACACTGGACCTTTGGGGACATGCTCTCCAGGATACCCAGCAGCTCAGCTATGACTGTCTCTCTCATTTATGTGTGTGTGTGAGGGTGTGTGTGTGTGTGTGTGTGTGTTGTGAAGCCCCAGGATGAGGGTCAGTGTGCATGTGTGTGTGCTTGTGTGTGTGTGTGTGTGTGTGTGTGTGTGTGAGGCTTCAGGAGTAGCAGTTCCAGTGCAGGCTGGTATGAGCGTGTGTGTGTGTGTGTGTGTGTGTGTGTGTGTGTGTGTGTGTGTGAGAGAGGCTTCAGCAGTGGTCAAGTGTGTGTGTGTGTGTGTGTGTGAGGCTTCAGGAGTGGTCAGTTCCAGTGTAGGCTGGTATGTGAGATAACCCGACTGTATTTAGGTCAGTACAGTGAGTTACGCAGGTTTCACAAAACAATTCTCTGCTCTCTAGCGGAGCACCTGTGTGTGTGTGTGTGTGTGTGTGTGTGTGTGTGTGTGTGTGTGTGTGTGTGTGAGAATAGGAGAGCGAAGCACCAGTGGCTTAAGCCAGCGTAACTTGTGGCTGGTTTTGATTTGATCATGCTCTGTCTGGAAAGCCGTGCGGAAGGCAGTGTAACAACATCGGGTCACATTCCGCTCTGATTGGACAACATTGGGTCACATTCCGCTCTGATTGGACAGCTATGCGTGAACTACGAGTCCAGCTGAATAATGATTTTTGGAAGAGTGTGAGGATCCAGTTTGGCCTCTGATCTGCTCTTCCATCCTTTGGTGCCTGTTACTTTAGCTTATTTCATTTGGGTATTATGGGATGTATGACATAATCAAGTTAGTACATTTTGGAGGCCTTTGTGTATTTGTCATGATAAGTGAGATAGAGGTGATAAGAAACTATAGCCTGCCTCTGGGAGGTGGGGAGACGCTACTGGTGTCTCTGTGTGTGTGAGCACTCGCCTGCTGCAATTATAACAACACCCAGCTGAGTTTGCAAAGGCCAACACTCAGGGCTGGACGTAGGGCTACACAGAAAGCGCTAATAGGCTACTGAGTTTTTCTATGCAGCGAACGCTGTGCTTTGCCATATTGCGTGGAATTTACTAAGCTGTCACTTCATTAGGCTACGTAAACATCACTCATCACCGCCCATCCCTGCCGCTAATCGCGTGCTGCCCGCAGCTGAACCACAAGCGCAGATGAACGGAGATAACCGATTGCGACATTAAAAAGAATCAAAGTTTAGCGATCATAGGCTACATGATAATACGATGTCAACAAGCAGCGACATACAGTAGCCCTAGTAGTTCTACTCCACTTAAAAAAAAATACTAGAACTATTTACTGCACGTAGACCAGGGCTATGCCTAGCAGATTGAGAAGTGGATGTCGTGAAAGTGAACAAACAATAGCCTATTAGAAAGGCAAACAAAAGTTGCTTTTGACATTGTAGCCTACAATGAAGAAAACTGATGCTCTGAATACTGAATCAGCTGTCTCTGAAAGTTTCTATAGCCTAATTGATGCATTTAACCGGAATTTGTATTTAAGTTTTTTCACCGCAAAACAGACGTGCGCTGTTTTAATATGGTGGAGCACCTAATTGCTAATAGCACTTCTCCCCCTGTGTTTGCGTGATAGCCTACTCCCACTTTTCCCTCGCCCTCCCATAAATTCATCAATGCATATGAAAATATGATCCATGGTAGCATGTTCAAATGTATCATGAAAATTGTTCTCATATCTTTAGTTGGATATTGGATGTGAGAAGAAAAAAATGGATGTTCCATAACTGTGCATTTATATTAGTAGTCTGTGAAATGAATGTCCCACACTGTAGTTGGATTGCATTATAGCATATGGCATTATAATTACACTGGCATTATAGTTTGATACTGCAGCTGAAGTTAGACTTGAAGAAGAATCTGTCTAATCACCGGTTCCATTTTTTTAACAGCCATTTCATTGTTGATGAAATAAGTTGGTTACATTTGTATATTAATATGTTCTATTAAAGAAAAGATATAAAATAACTATTTGTGTGTGTGCTGTAAAATGGTTAGAAGAAATGAAATCGGAATCGGCTAAAATCCGTATCGGCAGGTCAAAATCTATGAAAAATCGGAAATCGGAACCGGCCCAAAAATTGCAATCGGTGCATCTCTATCAAATAGACATGCCCGAACGTCCCCGCAGCATCAAATAAACATGCCCGAACGTCTCCGCAGCATCAAATAGACATGCCCGAACGTCTTCACAGCGCAGCATCAAATAGACATGCCCGAACGTCTCCGCAGCATCAAATAGAGTGTCCCAGTGACGCCACTTCCACTTGCCTCCATGGGACCTATCTTTCAAAACATTTTGAACGCCAGTCTATGGCGAAAAATAAATTATTTTCTGGTCCCGGTTGACTTGTGCCTTGAATTACCCATATGATGTTTGTCAATTTTAAAGACAATTTTTCATGTAAAGACATTTGCAGTTTGTTTTCGTAACTATTCAATTACAATATTGTGAAAGATCGTAATTCCAACGACTACAAACCCATCAGTCGCGCTAGTGACGTTAGCTCATTCACAGCCACACTAGATTGTACAAGCATACCAGCAACAGGTCTTAATTGGGCTTTCCTTGCCGATGAAAATACCATGAGTCAGAGGATTAAACACATCGGGTAAGTTGTATTCGTCCATAGACTGTACATTAGATACTGTTAAGTGACATAGCAGGCAGCAAGATGCAACGTTATCTAGCATAACAGCTATCAGCTAGCTTCTAATCTTATCGTTTCATTACGTTGGTGACGTACATCGTTCGAGACGAGAGATGTAGTCCACTGAGCGGATTCGTACAAAACCAACATAACTTCTATCGAACAACAGTACTTTCTTGACGTGAAAAATTATCTTTTAAATTCACACACATCATATGTGAAATTCGTGGCACAATTCAAATGGGACCAAAAAATAATTGTTACCTCTCCATTAACGCCCGTTCATATTTTTTTGAAAGACAGGTCCCTTGTAGCGGAAGTAAAACGGAAGTCACTGGGACACTCTATAGACATGCCCGAACGTCTCCACAGCGCAGCATCAAATAGACATGCCCGAACGTCTTTTTAGTCTTTGTCATATTTAGTCATTCAAATATAATTTTTGTTAGTCAAGTTTTAGTCGACTAAAAGTGTAGTCATTTTAGTCTAGTTTTAGTCAAAAGAAAACTAAAGGTATCTTAGTCTTAGTCAGTTTTAGTCAACATATTTTAGTCTTTTTTTTATAACAAATTATTTCTGATTACCATTTGAGTCAAATAGTGTTTCACACATCTCAATTTTCTAACAATATTGTGTGTCCACAGGGCTACTCGTCTGTTATAATTACTCATTCAGATTTTTTGTCAGTCAGTATGTTTACATCACTGGTGGTCCGCAAGCTATCCCAAGTGGTCCGCGAGCAGACGTGGTAAAATATAATATATCTCCAGTGTTCTTGTTCCATGTAGTTTCGTGTTGCAGCAACAGCACGTAGACTAGCCTACAGGAAAGCTGTTGCGTATGAACTCATTCGGAATATTTTGAAAACGTAACAGCTAGATATTCTGTCTTCTCATTTTGTAGACGAAAATGAAGAGAGATTTTATCTTAGTTTTTATTTCATGCAAAACATTTTAGTCTCGTCTTTTTTCGTCAACAATAATGCATCTTAAGATAGTCTTAGTCAGTGTTTCAGGACATTACTGCCGTCTCGTCATCGACTCGTCTTAGTCATGAAAAAAAAGGTTGTTGACGAACATATTTCCTCTCGTCTCGTCTGACGAAATTAACACTAGCCCGAACGTCTCCGCAGCATCAAATAGACATGCCCGAACGTCTCCACAGCGCAGCATCAAATATCATCGTACTGTATAATGCTGTAAGCAGTAAAAACTTTGAGGTGTGTGAGTGTGTTAGCCTGCGCTGGTCATAAATGATGACGTCAACTGGCACCTCGTCCAGTCTGAGGTCACAGCAGC
>NW_027468848.1:1852511-1870011 GCF_046254945.1 Alosa pseudoharengus
TAATTTCCAAAATAACTTTATCGGCGAGGGAGATGACTTATGCGGTCGTGTGGACAGGCCTTGGACTGAGACGCGGCTTGGGCCAGACGCGACGGACGGTTCCGTCCCAGAAAACCCTGCGGAGCGACGGCATGGAAAAACTCAGTCACGGGGGCTGCCCTGACGTTTGATTTTCTCATGTGTTTATTTCAGGAGAAGAGGGCATATAAATATATCATAAACATCGTCCATAGAGCTTTCCACACATCAAGGGTTCTGACTCATGTTTTCCTGCAGATATTCCCCTGACAGGACGTGACACAGGGCCAGTCGAAGGGTCAGCCAAGATGGGCTATCTGGGAGAGAGGCTGCCTGCTACCCTAAATTACACAGGGTCAGCAGCCATGATGGGCTATCTGGGAGAGAGGCTGCCTGCTACCCTAAATTACACAGGGTCAGCAGCCATGATGGGCTATCTGGGAGAGAGGCTGCCTGCTACCCTAAATTACACAGCTGGCGTATCAGCAGATAAGAATGCCAAGAACGCCACATGCTCAGTGAGCTAGCAAGGAGCTGAGGAGGCCGAATCTCAACTTGACAACTATGACTGAGTTACTTTTCCTCCAATCTTGGTATCTTTGGTATCTGGTGGATGGGTGACTTCAGGCTCTCACTCTCTGGATAAGTTCAGCAGTGCGTCTTCACCTCTTCATATCTCAGTAGTGCCACTTCACCTCATATCTCATATCTCAGTAGTGCCTCTTCACCTCATATCCTCTTCATCTCATATCTCAGTAGTGCCTCTTCATCTCATATCTCAGTAGTGCCGCTTCATCTCATATCTCAGTAGTGCCTCTTCACCTCATATCTCAGTAGTGCCTCTTCACCTCATATCTCAGTAGTTCCTCTTCATCTCATATCTCAGTAGTGCCTCTTCACCTCATATCTCAGTACACCTCATATCTCAGTAGTGCCTCAGTAGTGCCTCATCATCTCATATCTCATATCTCAGTAGTTCCTCTTCACCTCATATCTCAGTAGTATCTCAGTAGTTCCTCTTCACCTCATATCTCAGTAGTGCGTCTTCACCTCATATCTCAGTAGTATCTCAGTAGTGCCTCTTCATCTCATATCTCATATCTCAGTAGTTCCTCTTCACCTCATATCTCAGTAGTATCTCAGTAGTGCCTCCACCTCATATCTCATATCTCAGTAGTGCCTCTTCATCTCATATCTCAGTAGTATCTCAGTAGTTCCTCTTCACCTCATATCTCAGTAGTGCCTCCACCTCATATCTCAGTAGTGCGTCTTCACCTCATATCTCAGTAGTGCCTCCACCTCATATCTCATATCTCAGTAGTGCGTCTTCACCTCATATCTCATACCTCAGTAGTTCCTCTTCACCTCATATCTCAGTAGTGCGTCTTCATCTCATATCTCAGTAGTATCTCAGTAGTGCCTCGTATCTCTACCTAGTCCCTGCTAGTTTCTAGGGGTGAGTGTAGCGGTAGCCAGCTGATATGTATCTGTGCAGTATGTGCATTGGGCAAACCTCCGTCCCAACGCCATAAGAGATGTGCTAGTAAGAGACGTGCTAGTAAGAGATGTTAGCACTCATGGGTATTAGCTCCTTAAGAGACGTGCTAGTAAGAGATGTTAGCACTCATGGGTATTAGCTCCTTACGAGACGTGCTAGTAAGAGATGTTAGCACTCATGGGTATTAGCTCCTTAAGAGACATGCTAGTAAGAGACGTGCTAGTAACCCTAGCGGAAATTCCAGTAGAAATCCAGTTGAAAATCCAGTTGAGATCCAGTAGGAATCCAGTTGAGATCCAGTAGGAAACCAGTAGAAAATCATTAGGAAACCAGTTGGAAACCAGTAAAAACTTCAACTGGTTTTATTGGTTTTTATATGGAAATTGGAACACTTCTACTGGTGGGTAACTGGTCTCTACTGGACTGTATTGGTAAGGTCCAGTTAAAGAAACCTACTGGTTGATGAACTGGTGTTAAATGGTATGAACTGGTTTAAGATTATATTATATTTTTTTACTGGTGGGTAACTGGTCTCTACTGGATTGTATTGGTAAGGTCCAGTTAAAGAAACCTACTGGTTGAATGAATTGGTGTTAAATGGTATGAACTGGTTTAAGATTATATTATATTTTTTAACTGGTGTGAATTGGTCTGTAATGGTTTTAACTGGTGACAACAGGTTTGTACTTTAGAAAAACAAAAATAGATATGACTCAGCTTAAAACTCTAGTTGTTTTACATAGGCCTACAAATGTTTTCAATTATCAACTTCTCCTTTTTTAAAATGTGCAATTCTATTTTCCTACTATTATACCTACTCCCAGAACAATTAACAAAGAACAACATATTTCAAAAGGTATGATTAAGGCGGTTTTTATTTTTTTCTGTTAAGATCTATGATTTTTTTCTGAAATGAATACTCCTATTTTCTTGTGGCGTACAGCCACCTCAGCTTCTCCTACGCCATTGTCCACAAGCCATCACTTGAATGTGTCTGAAAAACAAAAACAAAAATATCAGAAACAATTCATGTTCATGTTTTTGTTTTGTTATATTTTTTAATAGAAATAGAATCGGTTCTCTGTTAAACGTGAATGAATTGAAACCCTTTACTGCCTGATATTTCTCAGGAGTGAGGGGAGGTTTTGCTGTAACTGTTTTGGTAAGCTATGGTTTGAATGTATCTTGCCATCTGAGCAGGGAGGCGATGGCAAGGTACATTCAAACCATAGCTTACCAAACCAAGCATAGCCTTGACATACAGTGATCTGCGACTCCGATTGGGCTGCACAGGATATTGACAAAACATATTGTTAATCAGTTTGATTCAATACACGTCTTTTAAAGAGATTGCATTTGAACTTGCATTTTTTTATTGCATTATTATTAACTCACCCATAGGCTGACCTCCCAACACTCGGGAAGTGTTTGTATGAATTGCCTCTATGGTTGCCCAAAGACCATCCCTCTCTTTTTTTATTTTTGTGTTTCCAAATCTTTGTATCTGTCATTTAACACGTTTGAGAGAAAAACACAAAAAACAAAACAACTCAAATAGTTATCCTTTCTTACACAAGCTGAGCGTGTGCGTGTAAGATAAGATCTTGAATTTACCTTTGTTTGAGGTCTTCATTTTCGCAGGATATTTTTTTGTTTTTGGTCTTTAATTGCTGGTAAGCTTTTTTGATGTTTCCAAACATCCTTTGGGGAACAACACCATCATCTGATACATCAGAATCCTAAATGCGAAGTAAAAATAAAGTATGTAATTTATGTCAGCACAAAGGGTCATCAGAATCTGTTTTTCTGTAAAACCATACACATTTTCTTGTAAAAAACTTAACATGCAGTCATCATGTGCAAAGCACTTTACCTTGTCATCAGACATCCAAAAAGTCCTATAAACACAAAAACCTTAGTATATTCAAATGCAGTTTATAATAGTTGGATCCATCTAAAGCAATAGTAAAGATGGGATATATCCCCACAATTGCAAATGGACATGATAAGCATTTCATTACCTCAGCATCAAAGAATGTGGGATTCCGACTGGATGGTCCGACTCCCTCCAAAGCATCCTAAAAACAACCAATAAGATTTTTTGCTGATTGCTTCTTTTCTGTTCTTATCGTTTACTTGTATGTCCAATGAACACACTCAGTGAGGTGAAGCACACACTAACCCGGAGCAGTGAGCTGCCTTGCTACAGTGGCGCTCGGGAGGCAGTGAGGTTAGGTGCCATATTCAAGGACACTTCAGCCGTGGATGTGGACATGGGAGAGCAGTGCTCAACCACTTCCCCTGCACACATTTTTCCTACTGGTTGGGGATCGAACTGGCAACCCTTTGGTTTCAAGCCCGAACCCCTAACCAGTAGGCCACAGCTGCCCCTGCCTGTGTTGTGTGTCATGAAGGTTTGAAGATATGGGCATTGTGTGAGGAAGTCTTACCTCAAACTCAGAGGGGACCAGAGCCACTTGGTTGGGAGATCCCTCCACACCATGCTATATGACAAAAACCTCAGTAAACTAATATGTATTCATCATCATTCATCAAATATATGGTCAATGACTGTAGAAGTCTTACCTGAAACTCTGAGGCTGTTTCATTTTTTTTGAGAAGTTTCTTTTTTTGGGGGATGGGTGATCTCACAAAGGTTGCGTCCTGTAAATAAATACCTTTGTAAAGGGTTCGTTTTTCGTAAAGACTGCAGTTCTATTTGGTATGTTGTTATGTATCCCGTTTAATACTATTTATCTTAGCCTTGTTTAGCCTTAACTTTACATTAAAGAAAGCAAACTTACCAAATCTGACTTTTGACAAAGGGGTTTCCTTTTCTTGGCAGCTATTTTTTTTTCCCTATTATTTTCTGCATGAATTGTCTGTCCCCTTCTCTTTCATGTGTCTTAATTATCTGAGAGGTGATTGAAATACAATGTGCCGTTTTGGGCTTGTTAGTGACAAAGTGGCAAATTGCAACTTAAGACAGTGTTGCAGTTTTCCTCAGTTGCTTTGGTGCTTTTCTCAGATCAGGAATACAAATTCTAACTATTCACAACTATTAGTTCAACCTCCACAACATTTATTCATTTGTGCACATCATAGTAGCAATTTCTCCTTCCTCTGAACAAATTGCAAATGTGAAGCGTACATATTCACTAACTGCTGTGCAAATGTTAATAGTGATGTGAGAAAAGCATCAAAGTGACTGAGGAAAAACTGTAAATGTTGTGGGGATGCAAATCTTCTTATTGCTTTTTCACAAATGCTAAGGTATTTGCAGGCTTAGTGCTGTGTTAGTGAATGGCAGGCTTACTTTTTTGGTGCCATGGAAGGCTGTTTTCTTTTCTTTTCTCATTGGCCAACAAAGGCTCTTGCCTGATCGATCTTGGGCACAGGAGGTCTTTTGAGCTCCATTTGCTTCCTCAGATTGTCCTCATCCTCTGTAATACAAAAAGATAGATAGACAGAAAGATAGATAGATAGATAGATAGATACCAGAGGGCAATTTTAGATATGCAGCAACTTATACAGTACATACACACATATCTCACACACATACAATAAATGTAATCACCCAGTTATATAAAAGTAAAGAGTGAGGATTACTAGGCCTGATAGTGCCAGTAGGGACTGCACCTATGATACATTGACCCTGATTGGTGCTATGGTGGAGTATGTGCAATGGTGGTAGTGCAAAAGTAAACAGTGCAGGGGCATCATCAGTGCAAGCACTGTTTTTGTTATAAGAATGTGGAAAAATAAGAGTATGATTAATTGACACAATTAATGTAATTACTTGACACAAAAAGATATACTAGGAGAACACTAGCACAACAGGAAGTCAGAATGACAGTCAGGCCTACATTGTGCATTATCTTATATATAATAGGCCTATATTATTTTGAACTAGTTAAAATCATTAGGCCTACTACAGCAAAGGCCTACCATGGCCTAGCCTACACTCATATGTCTACAGTGGTTACAATGTGTGAGCCTAGTTATTTGTTAGATGATAGGCTACAGTCCACATGTAACGTTAATAAGAGAGGCGACCGCCTGACACAACATTAACGTTAGTGCGGCGACCGTCTGTATCAACAGGACATAAGGTAACCCAAGCAAGCTGTCACCCCTACTGCTCATGATGACTTCATGTAACTGAAGGTAAGCGATCAGGCTAGTGGACGTTTCATAAGCCTACACTCAGCAAATGTGTCATACCTAACCGCTAAGTTAAGTTAGCTACCTTTGGAACCAGATTTATGCATGAGCCTGTCTGACGGCTATGCTAACGTAACGCTAGCTAACGTTAGCGCTAACAGAGTCTAGTATTTGTTACTACACCGTATCAGAGAGCTAAATTAATAATGACATTATAAAGTCTATGTAAGCCTTTTATACACATGGACTGTAGTGTGTGTTATTCATACTTACCAGACAAGAGCAGTAGCATTTGGGCTTGGTGGTAGATCACATCACCCACCACGTCAAACAAGGGATTTGTTTTGCTGCGTTAACGTTGAAGTCCTTAATGTCCTCTCAGGAAACAATTCTTCTATAGCACTTCTAATTGTCTGCTAAATATCGTAAGTTACTAGGGCAAACATTTTAAAGTTAAAATGTATAACGTTAGCTTCCACTATTGTACGTTAAGCTGTACTCGCTATGGCTATGCACACAATACGTTATTAACGTTAGTAATTCTAGAGTGCTGTAATTTAAATAGTAGCCTATGTGCGCGTGACCTTATTTTCGCGTGAGAATTTGGTAGTTTCAGGCTCGTGCAGTAGGCTACGTTAATGCAGCCAGTGTTATCTTTTCGTGGCTCGTAGGCCTACTTGAATTCATGACTGGACAGATTAGGCCACATTGTCACTAAGCACGTGATCGTTTTCCATTTCTAAAAAGTTTTGTTATTATAAACATCCAATATAAGCAGGTCTGTGTTCATTTACTCATATTTGTATTTATAGGCCTATGCATATCCAAGAAATGACCTCAAGGACTTACAAACAGTTTTTGGACCCACAGAGAGTGTCCTGAATTCCCAGGAATTCAAGATGGAGAAAGACCAAGACCAACACCTGTACAGACCAGACCAAGGTAGCCTACAGTCTGTTGATGGCAATTTAGGACTCTATAAGAAGAATAAATTAGCCTACTGCAATCTAATAAAATTGATATCTTTGACAGGAATGTGACAGAATGATCTGATGCTGTTCATTTCAGTCTAATGAAACTCAAGGATTTCTATGTTTTTTCAACAGAGACATGAAGAAGATGAAGAAGAAGGTGGATATTGTATAAGGAACAAGAGGTGCAGCCACACAAATAATTCACAAATTCATATTAAGGAACACCTTGCTAGTATTTTCAAAAAATGCATTTCAAATAATACCATTTTAGCATATGACTATTGACAATGCGCTCTTAAAATAACATACAAACAACTCGCCATAGACTTCTGACCAGGTGTACAATAGCGATTTTTAGACAATGCGCTAGGCCATTCCCTCGGTTGTTAATTGCCACACCCCTGGGCGCATTGTTTAAAAAATCAACGTGCAAAATAAGGAATTAAACTTTGCGCCGGCTGGAAAACGAGTTTTACGCCATGCACCAGGGTGCAAAATACAGCCCATAATCTGTTGGTGATTTATCTCACAATGAAAAAAAAAGTTATTTTGAGAAAAAGGAAAATCTCATAAAGAAATAAATATTTTTTAACAAAAACATGTCGCTCATAATTATTGGCACCCCTGCTTGTAATACCTTCTTAAGCCTCCCCACACAGCAAAAGGACTCCGCGGCGGATCCGCCGCGGATGTATCACGACATCCGGAACGGACCCGCGAAACGGACCCGTATCGGAGTCCTGATGCTCTCAGGAACGGATCCGCTACGAAGGCGGATCGCGGACCCGCCGTGGCTCCGCGCTGCATCCGCCCCGCATCCGCGATTAAAACCTTACCTCCGCGGCGGGTCCGTTTGGGACCCGTAAATTGATACATGCATCCGCCGCGGACCCGCAACGGACTCATAAAGGCTCATCTCGCCCGGGTCCGTTTCGGACCCGTTTATCTCATTTTCAAAATTTCTTCTGTTCTTGCTGTAGGATTAAATAGGATAAACTATAGGATAAAAGTAAAACTATCACTAGGCCTAGCCTAGGCTACTACAGCAAGATAGGCCTACGATTAGCATCGCCTCGTATTTTTAACTTAACAATACTGTCAATAAACCTAACAGAAAAGGTTTAAGTCAAGACATCAATTTACTGTACAAAAGTGATCACTACTCAATGGAAATATAAAATGGACATTTATGGAAAGTTACAGGTTATAAGCTATTCTGTTTTTGTTAAGTAACCTACGTTGCCTAGGCTACTCTACATTAATTTTGAGGTCAAAACCTAATTTAGTGCTTTATCAGCCTAGGTCAGTGCAGACATGAAATATTTTATCTAATAGGCTACAACTTCAATGAAATGCTGCGCTATGCACATCTAAAATATCAGAAAATGAATAATTGGTGAATGGCAAGAAGTTCAATAAAAAGATTGTTTAATGCTTATTTCTCCTATTAATCCATTTGTGTGGATGGAGGCGGAACATGTCTCCTCGTTGCCCGATCCACTGCCAGTTGAAACACCTAATTGCGTGCTTGGTGACCTCAGCGTCCGTGGCCTACCGTGTCACCATGTTTTTCCTCACAGCACCTGTAATCAAACAGACAGATATGTTTATGTTTATGGTATGTAGCATCCAAAGCCAAGTATGCTTACACAATACAATATATGAGATAGGTATTAAGGAGATTACATTTAAAAAGAAACATGACTTACAAAGCTCCTCTGTTCGCTGCACGTTGAGGGCTGGTGTGGGGGTGGAGGGAGTTGAGGAGGGACTGCCATTCCTGGCCCATAGTGAGGTGGGCGGTGTGCGAGAGGGGGAAAAAATGTATTAAATGGTAGTCATCATTGATAATACACATGGGGCCTTTTTATTCACTAATATTTCAGAGATCAGTCCCTACCTTGAGTAACTCTCCGTATGTTAAATGCGGGTGCAGGTGCAGGGAGTTGAGGTGGTGAAGAGTGTTGCGGTCCTGCCCCATGGTGAGGTGCTAAGGGAGATAAATGGTTGTGATCTGTTAACCATGGTAGGCTGAGAGCTACAGGGCCAAACAATGGCAAACAAAAACAAATCTCTGGTCATACTGGACATGAATTTGTATGTTTCAACATTTTGGTATGCACTATCTATATCAACTCCATGGATGGATTAACATTGAAATCAATGTGTTTCAATACAATCTGATAATAATGAATTAACTTTTCAGGCAATATTGCATGAATGCAGATGTTTTAACTGACAAAATATTTGGCTGAGATTTTGAAAGTAATGTATGAAGTATGCAGAAAATCTGAGATGGTAATGCAGATGCAATCTGTTGATTTGAAATAGAGTGACTACTGCTGTGTTAATATAGATGGGGCCACTGTATTCAATTTTATTTCAGAGATCAGTCTTTACCTTAACAGTTTTCTCCAGGTTGAGGGGTAGTGACTCGGCTGCCTGGCACTCGGCAAGATGGTGGAGCTGGAGGAATAGATACAAGGAGAGGGGAATGTCTTTAGCACTAAGAATGTTAACCATATCTCTAATATTAATATAATGATTTAGTTATTTCAATGTTAAGAGATTATTACTTACTTTGCCAGTGCAATTGGCTTGGGCTTGAGGCTTCAACTGATATACCAGGCGAGTTGGAAGGTACCTCAGAGATGCAAAGTCACCATTTACTGGCTCTTCTTCACTCTCATCAGAGTCCCCGAAACGATGGCTGTTAAATAACCATATCATTATGGTTATTGCAATCCCAAAATTTCCAAATATACATATAGTACAAGCATCTCTGGTCTATTTTGGAATGCTACGGGAATGTGTTCACATTACATTTTAACAACCCAGAAAGTATCTTCATCAAGCGAACCCAACAGAGGCAATCATAACGTTAGATAAAAGTTGACGCTGCAGAACAAACAAAATAGAAGATGGGGACCAAGTTCCATACAGTTAAGTTACGTTAGCATAATAAATCACAAACAGACGCCAATACCCATTAGTTGTCTGAACCGACTTAAACAGTGATTAAAATGCCGAGGCTTTCATTACAAAGATGGCAGAAGGACACTAAAGTTACGTATGAGACCAAACTTGGCAAAATGCAAACGTTAATGCACAGCTAGCTAGAAGCTAGGGCAGGGGTGGGCAAACTTTTTGGCTCAAGGGCCACATTGGGTTTTGAAAATTGCCCGGCGGGCCGCACAACAACCCCACCCCCCCACGACACACACATAAAAAAAATACATTTTTTATAGCCTATAATTTAGTATGAAAAGTATTTGTTTTAAAATGTGAATTTCTTAAAAATACTGCTCATTTTATGCTGTTTAACAAATGTACAAATTGTGCACTGTCACTTTAAGACAGTCGCTTTAATTCACGTTTATTTCTCAATGATCTTCTGCCTGCTCCGCTATGGCTAGTGCTGTACCTACGGCTGTGCCCTCTCACGGTTTTTAAATGGTCAGTAGTGGGAACTACTGTTGCCTTCATTTCCTTTTAAAAGTTTCTTATCAGAAGGACATACATATCACTTATCAACAATGACAAGCCAGAACCTGCGGCTCTCTCTCCCTCTCGTGAGTGCAGACGCGTTCCCAATTAAATGGATCGCATAATGTTCACGTTAGATTTGCTGCAAAGGAGATAACTAAGAGTTAACTTAGTTTAACATGATGTTATCTCTATTTAACATGATGTTTTGACATTGACATTGTAAACGTTCTCTAAGGAGAGTGAAAAGCAGTTTGCAGTAGCAGCTAAAGCTAACCAACTATCGCAGGAAAAAAAATAGCGAGCAGCCTAATAAACAAATGAAATGCTCGGCGGGCCGGATGAAAGTGCTTGGCCGGATTCGGCGGGCCGCAGTTTGCCCACCCCTGAGCTAGGGCTAAACCATTATCAGTGAGTCAACATGCTAAAGTTGTAGGTAGCTTTCATAGCAGACGAGTGCTTCACTGACTTCATTGACTGAAATACCAGTGCCAATGTATCAGCTTAATCAAGGATTGCATCGCAAACGTGATCTCAAACATATATATGTATAATAGACATTAGCAATAACTTATGCAATTGCGCTTAGCAGCATGCTAGCTATCGATAGCAGCTGTATGCCGCTAGCATAGTAGCACTATGGACTATGGACAACAGCAACACATTAACAGACAAGACCAGACTAACGTTAAATAACAATGTGTGTTTTTTAAATCACACTACATATTCTGACGAATCACACTACATATTCTGCCGAAATTGCTAACCCATTTTAAATCAAATAGGCTACAGACTCATATGAGCATCACAGCTAACAATAACGTTAACTTAACCTTAGCCTGTTGCTCAAAATTACAAACGTCTGCACTAATATCAAACAACGTCATTACAATCATTAAAAACATGATAAGTATAAAACCACAAAGGCCAATGTTTAGCTATTGTGAATGTCGCAATATATTAATAAATATCACTTACTCGAGAGGGTTCAGCGCAACCGTGTCCCAGCAAAGAAAATATCCACTAGTATGACTCTTCTCGGCTCTTGGTGTAACGTTACAGTCATATTCAACCGTTACAGTACAGGCGCGTCCGCGCCCGCGGATCCGACATGGGTCCACTCAGGACCCGCTGTTTGACAGTAGAATTTACGGAGCCGCCTGGAGGCGGAGCTGATCCTCTGTGCGGCACCAAAACGAATGCGACAGTCACGCGGGTTTGGCGACTTGAAGGCGGATCCGCCTAGGAGTCTACTGCTGTGTGGGTCCCTTTGCCAATAAAACAGCTTGTAATATTCACCTATGACACCCCATAAAGTTGGAGAATACAAAGCAAGGGATTTAAGATCGTTCGTCTTTACAAAATCTCCCCAGATCGTCCAGATTCCTAGGTCCACACTTATGCATTCTCCTCTTTGACTCACCCCACTGTTTTTCTATGGAGTTTAGATCAGGGGACTGAGATGGCAATGTCCGAAGCTTGATTTTGTGTTCAGCAAACCATATTTGTTTTGATCTGGATGTTTGCTTTGGTTCATTGACCTGATGAATGATCCAATCATGACCAACTTTTAGTGTCTTGGCAGAGATTGACAGATTTCCTTTTATTTGAAAATGTTTAGTTTTTTCTTGGTGTTCATGATACCATGCACCTTAATTAGGTTCCCACGGCCTTTGGGAATAAAAACAGCCCCACAATAGCACAGCCCCTCCACCATAATTCTTATTAGGCACGGGGTTCCTTTCAGTATAGTCATTCTTCTATATATGCCAAACACACCTAAAGTGTTTCTAGCCAAAGAGCACAATTTTCATTTCATCTGACAATAGACCACACTTCCAGACAGAGTCACTGTACCATTCAGTAACTCCTGCCATTTATATTTGGTAATTAAATGACTGGACAGGCTTTTACTTGGCATGCCCTCTAAATAAGCTATTAGCAATGAGGTAACTTTTGAAGATTTTTGGGGGGACTTTTTTTGACCCCCAAGATGGCACCTTTGTCTGTAACTCTCCAACAGTGGTTCTTATGGAATGTTTTGCCTATCTTACCATCCTCCATACTGTACGTGTGGACAAGATAACCATGGGTCTTTGTCCATTTTAAACAAAGTACCTAGTTTTCATAGACATTCTCTGACTTACAAATGTCAACACACTTTCTTTTTATTTAAGTTTAGTGTATTATCTTGTCTTTCCGATGTTGAGAAATGACTAGAGGATTTAGCCTCAGTGTGACTTTATTTTCATACCATAGTGAAAAAGAAAGTCATGAACTACTTCAGAAAGTTCACAGACACTCTGATTAACTTAAATAAATTGAAATTAGATAGGAAAATACATTTTTCAGGGATGCCAATAATTGTGAGCAACGTGTTTTTGTTAAAAATATGTATTTCTTCATGAGATTTTCCTTTTTCTCAAAATACATTTGCTTACCTTCAAGGTTGGATTTTTCCTATTTGTTTTTAATGTGAGATTACAATAAATTACCAACAGATAGATTAGCAGAGATGCCAATAATTCTGGAGGGTAGGCTACTGTAGATTCAAAAAAGAAAAAAACAATTCCAGAATGCAATTAACAAACAATACATTTGGAGAAATCAATCAAATTCTTACTTGTAACTTAAGTAGCCTAAATCTTTCAATCTTGGTTACAAAGTTGTAAATCTTGAATTTCCCCTTGGGGATCAATAAAGTATCTATCTATCTATCTATCTATATCTAAACACAATGCATATAACTCACAGATAAAAACATGATTGTGTCACCAAGTGAAATTGTAAGTAAATGCTTAATTATTAACCACACTGATAAACTGTATACATGTACATTTCCCAATTTTTATGAGCGAGACTATGGTGAAGTAAGAAAAGAAAAATAAATTACATATCAAACTCAAATCTGGTGTTTCTGTCATTTACATTACCCGTTTTTGTGTTAAGTTTTCTGAATTGTGTTGTTAAAATATGTAAAATACGTAGTGGGCTCAAAATAGCACGGTTTTGCATAGGCTATTATTCAATGCAGAAATGTAAACAGTATTGTTATTTTTTTTCACATAATAGCCCAAGGTAAATTGAAATGTCCTATCCATTGTCCATTCATTGTAAAATTGTAAATTGGTTTACTTCTGGTTTGCCAGACCAGTTGAGACCAGTTACTGAACCAATTGAGACCCATAACCATTGAAATTGCAGACACCAGTTACATTCAACTGGTTTCAACTGGATTGAACTGGTGAGCATCCCCAGTCCAAAAGTTCTATTGGTTCTATTGGTATTTAAATGGTTTCAACTGGTGTTACTAACTGGGTAAACCAGTAGAAAATCAAAAACCCAGTTGGAACCAGTTGCAACCAGTACAGACCATTTCAGACCAGTTCAGACCAATAGGCTTCCTATTGGATTTTCTACTGGAATTTCCACTAGGGAAGAGATGTTAGCAGTCATGGGTATTAGCTCCTTAAGAGACATGCTAGTAAGAGATGTTAGCACTCATGGGTTTTAGCTCCTTAAGAGACGTGCTAGTAAGAGATGTTAGCACTCATGGGTATTAGCTCCTTAAGAGACGTGCTAGTAAGAGATGTTAGCACTCATGGGTATTAGCTCCTTAAGAGACATGCTAGTAAGAGATGTTAGCACTCATGGGTTTTAGCTCCTTAAGAGACGTGCTAGTAAGAGATGTTAGCACTCATGGGTATTAGCTCCTTAAGAGACGTGCTAGTAAGAGATGTTAGCACTCATGGGTATTAGCTCCTTAAGAGACGTGCTAGTAAGAGATGTTAGCACTCATGGGTATTAGCTCCTTAAGAGACATGCTAGTAAGAGATGTTAGCACTCATGGGTGTTAGCTCCTTAAGAGACATGCTAGTAAGAGATGTTAGCACTCATGGGTGTTGGCTTCCTTGCTAGCGCGCTCTCCTCCCAATCTGAGGTGCTGCAGCTTGGGGGATCGAGTTCGGGTGAGTGCAGGGCTGAGCTGCGCGGTCAATACGACGCAGATTACACTAGCGTGATGTTTTATTAAAGGATTCCCATTAGCTTGTGCCATAGCAGTTCGCTAGTCTTCCTGGGGTCCACATCAAATCCACATTCTAACAAGTATATTTAAATATAAGTATATATACTCTTTTGATCCCGTGAGGGAAATGTGGTCTCTGCATTTATCCCAATCTGTGCTTTGGCAACATTGTAACACTTACAGTCATGCCAATAAAGCTCATTGAATTGAATTGAATTGAATTAGTGAAACACAAACAGCACACAGTGTACACACAGTGAGGTGAAGCACACACTAATCCCGGCGCAGTGAACACACAGTGAGGTGAAGCACACACTAATCCCGGCACTCATGGGTATTAGCTCCTTAAGAGACGTGCTAGTAAGAGATGTTAGCACTCATGAGTATTAGCTCCTTAAGAGACGTGCTAGTAAGAGATGTTAGCACTCATGGGTATTAGCTCCTTAAGAGACGTGCTAGTAAGAGATGTTAGCACTCATGGGTATTAGCTCCTTAAGAGACATGCTAGTAAGAGACGTGCTAGTAAGAGATGTTAGCAGTCATGGGTATTAGCTCCTTAAGAGACATGCTAGTAAGAGATGTTAGCACTCATGGGTATTAGCTCCTTAAATGACTCCAGGCAAACCTCGCTCCTATAAAAAGTAGTGTCCATTCAACCAAAATAAGCTAAATAAACCTAATACCTGACATCAACCACTGAGAAAGTACATCTTTAATCTCTTTTTGAAGGATATTTTGCTCTTTTTCTTGACTGATATCAAGTGGTAATTCATTCCAAATTTGACTTGCTCCATAAACCACTGTTCTTTTCAGCGAATTAGTTCTTGGATGAGCTTGCACAATATCACCATGGCCTGCCTTGCTAGCATTACAGTATGTTTATGCACAAAACGATTTGATCTTTCATGAACTCAGGTCTGTGTATTCTCAATGTGTTGCTAAGAAATGTCACTGTGCTTGAGGTCAGCCTCTTTTCAACATTGAGTCATGATAGGCTAGACTGCATCTTGAGCATGCTAGTTCTAGACGAGCAACCTAGAACAAGCCTAGCAGTAGTTGTTCTGAACAACTTGAATTTTTGTCAGATCTCTTCTTGTGGCTGAGGCCTAAACCACTGAACAGTAATCCAGGTAGGATGATATTAATGATCTACAGACTATATAAATCAGTAGTTTCACCTTCTCCACTGGTCTACAGACTATATAAATCAGTAGTTTCACCTTCTCCACTGATCTACAGACTATATAAATCAGTAGTTTCTCCCTGCCTCTCCTCTCCTCTACAATGGAGGCTGGTTCACGGAGCCATAGCTACAAACAGACACATGGCACACCTTAGTCCAGCGGTTGGGAGGGTGTGTTTGTTTTGTGGGGCTGATGAGACGGTTGAGCACCTGTTTATGTGCTGTGATAGGGCTGGGGGGGGGGGGGGGGGGGCTTTTGAGCTCTTGAATGGTAACCCAATGTATCAGAGGAGGAGGAGGAGGTGTATTTGGTGAATTTCTTGTTAGGGCAGTAAAGTTGGCTGTCTGGAAGAGCAGGAAGAGCAGGATGTTGGGGACTGGACCAGTCCACCCGGTGGAGGTTCTTAAGGGGATGGTGGAGGATCTTAAGGGGATGGTGGAGGTGGAGGATCTTAAGGGGATGGTGGAGGTGGAGGATCTTAAGGGGATGGTGGAGGATCTTAAGGGGATGGTGGAGGTGGAGGATCTTAAGGGGATTTTGGAGGATCTTAAGGGGATGGTGGATGATGTTAAGGGGATGGCGGAGGATCTTAAGGGGATGGTGGAGGATCTTAAGGGGATGGTGGATGATCTTAAAGGGATTTTGGAGGATCTTAAGGGGATGGTGGATGATGTTAAGGGGATGGTGGAGGATCTTAAGGGGATGGTGGAGGTGGAGGATCTTAAGGGGATGGTGGAGGTGGAGGATCTTAAGGGGATGGTGGAGGATCTTAAGGGGATGGTGGAGGTGGAGGTTCTTAAGGGGATGGTGGAGGATCTTAAGGGGATGATGGAGGTGGAGGATCTTAAGGGGATGGTGGAGGTTCTTAAAGGGATGGTAGAGGTTCTTAAGGGGATGGTGGAGGATCTTAAGGGGATGGTGGAGGATCTTAAGGGGATGGTGGATGATGTTAAGGGGATGGTGGAGGATCTTAAGGGGATGGTGGAGGTGGAGGATCTTAAGGGGATGGTGGAGGATCTTAAGGGGATGGTGGAGGTGGAGGATCTTAAGGGGATTTTGGAGGATCTTAAGGGGATGGTGGATGATGTTAAGGGGATGGTGGAGGATCTTAAGGGGATGGTGGAGGATCTTAAGGGGATGGTGGATGATCTTAAAGGGATGGTGGAGGATCTTAAGGGGATGGTGGATGATGTTAAGGGGATGGTGGAGGATCTTAAGGGGATGGTGGAGGTGGAGGATCTTAAGGGGATGGTGGAGGATCTTAAGGGGATGGTGGAGGTGGAGGATCTTAAGGGGATTTTGGAGGATCTTAAGGGGATGGTGGATGATGTTAAGGGGATGGTGGAGGATCTTAAGGGGATGGTGGAGGTGGAGGATCTTAAGGGGATGGTGGAGGTGGAGGATCTTAAGGGGATGGTGGAGGATCTTAAGGGGATGGTGGAGGTGGAGGTTCTTAAGGGGATGGTGGAGGATCTTAAGGGGATGATGGAGGTGGAGGATCTTAAGGGGATGGTGGAGGTTCTTAAAGGGATGGTGGAGGTTCTTAAGGGGATGGTGGAGGATCCTAAGGGGATGGTGGAGGTTCTTAAGGGGATGGTGGAGGTGGAGGATCTTAAGGGGATGGTGGAGGTTCTTAAGGGGATGGTGGAGGTGGAGGATCTTAAGGGGATGGTGGAGGTTCTTAAGGGGATGGTGGAGGTGGAGGATCTTAAGGGGATGGTGGAGGATCTTAAGGGGATGGTGGCTGGTCGTTATCTTACTGTAGCCTGTATAAGAGCATTGAGGGGTTTCTGGATGTGTGGGGGGTTGTGTGAGAGTGGGGGGTGGGGGGGGTGTATGTATTTATGTATGTTTGTATGGTGTTGGGCTCTGTATGAGGTGTATGTATTTATGTATGTTTGTATGGTGTTGCGCTCTGTATGAGGTGCGTCTTGATTTCATGGGTTGAGGAATGATCCAATAAATGGCGTTTGAAACCTCTTCTCTCCCCTCCTCTCTTTTCTTCTCCTCTCCTCTCTCTCTCCCCTCCTCTCTCTCTACCCTCCTCTCTTGTCTTCTCTCCTCTCTCTCTCCCCTCCTCTCTTTTCTTCTCCTCTCCTCTCTCTCTCCCCTCCTCTCTCTCTACCCTCCTCTCTTGTCTTCTCTCCTC
>NW_027468848.1:1872511-1887511 GCF_046254945.1 Alosa pseudoharengus
TAGCGGGCTGAAGGTTTAGCTATATGAGGTGGCAGTGTTGTTTAGCGGGCTGAAGGTTTAGTGGTGTGAGGAGGTGGCGGTGTTGTTTAGCGGGCTGAAGGTTTAGCGGTGTGAGGAGGTGGCGGTGTTGTTTAGCGGGCTGAAGGTTTAGCTATATGAGGTGGCGGTGTTGTTTAGCGGGCTGAAGGTTTAAATAAATGAGGTGGCGGTGTTGTTTAGCGGGCTGAAGATTTAGCGGTGTGAGGAGGTGGTGGTGTTGTTTAACGGGCTGAAGGTTTAGCTAAATGAGGTGGCGGTGTTGTTTAGCGGGCTGAAGGTTTAGCTATATGAGGTGGCGGTGTTGTTTAGCGGGCTGAAAGTTTAGCTATATGAGGTGGTGGTGTTGTTTAGCGGGCTGAAGGTTTAGCTATATGAGGTGGTGGTGTTGTTTAGCGGGCTGAAGGTTTAGCGGTGTGAGGAGGTGGCGGTGTTGTTTAGCGGGCTGAAGGTTTAGCTATATGAGGTGGCGGTGTTGTTTAGCGGGCTGAAAGTTTAGCGGTGTGAGGAGGTGGCGGTGTTGTTAAGCGGGCTGAAGGTTTAGCTATATGAGGTGGCGGTGTTGTTTAGCGGGCTGAAGGTTTAGTGGTGTGAGGAGGTGTCGGTGTTGTTTAGCGGGCTGAAGGTTTAGCGGTGTGAGGAGGTGGCGGTGTTGTTTAGCGGGCTGAAGGTTTAGCTATATGAGGTGGCGGTGTTGTTTAGCGGGCTGAAGGTTTAGCTATATGAGGTGGCGGTGTTGTTTAGCGGGCTGAAGGTTTAGCTAAATGAGGTGGCGGTGTTGTTTAGCGGGCTGAAGGTTTAGCGGTGTGAGGAGGTGGCGGTATTGTTTAGCGGGCTGAAGGTTTAGCTATATGAGGTGGCGGTGTTGTTTAGCGGGCTGAAGGTTTAGTGGTGTGAGGAGGTGGCGGTGTTGTTTAGCGGGCTGAAGGTTTAGCGGTGTGAGGAGGTGGCGGTGTTGTTTAGCGGGCTGAAGGTTTAGCTATATGAGGTGGCGGTGTTGTTTAGCGGGCTGAAGGTTTAAATAAATGAGGTGGCGGTGTTGTTTAGCGGGCTGAAGGTTTAGCGGTGTGAGGAGGTGGTGGTGTTGTTTAGCGGGCTGAAGGTTTAGCTAAATGAGGTGGCGGTGTTGTTTAGCGGGCTGAAGGTTTAGCTATATGAGGTGGCGGTGTTGTTTAGCGGGCTGAAAGTTTAGCGGTGTGAGGATGTGGCGGTGTTGTTAAGCGGGCTGAAGGTTTAGCTATATGAGGTGGCGGTGTTGTTTAGCGGGCTGAAGGTTTAGCGGTTTGAGGAGGTGGCGGTGTTGTTTAGCGGGCTGAAGGTTTAGCTATATGAGGTGGCGGTGTTGTTTAGCGGGCTGAAGGTTTAGCTAAATGAGGTGGCGGTGTTGTTTAGCGGGCTGAAGGTTTAGCGCTGTGAGGAGGTGGCGGTGTTGTTTAGCGGGCTGAAGGTTTAGCTATATGAGGTGGCGGTGTTGTTTAGCGGGCTGAAGGTTTAGCTAAATGAGGTGGCGGTGTTGTTTAGCGGGCTGAAGGTTTAGCGGTGTGAGGAGGTGGCGGTGTTGTTTAGCGGGCTGAAGGTTTAGCGGTGTGAGGAGGTGGCGGTGTTGTTTAGCGGGCTGAAGGTTTAGCTAAATGAGGTGGCGGTGTTGTTTAGCGGGCTGAAGGTTTAGCGGTGTGAGGAGGTGGCGGTGTTGTTTAGCGGGCTGAATGTTTAGCTAAATGAGGTGGCGGTGTTGTTTAGCGGGCTGAAGGTTTAGCGGTGTGAGGAGGTGGCGGTGTTGTTTAGCGGGCTGAAGGTTTAGCTATATGAGGTGGCGGTGTTGTTTAGCGGGCTGAAGGTTTAGCGGTGTGAGGAGGTGGCGGTGTTGTTTAGCGGGCTGAAGGTTTAGCTATATGAGGTGGCGGTGTTGTTTAGCGGGCTGAAGGTTTAGCGGTGTGAGGAGGTGGCGGTGTTGTTTAGCGGGCTGAAGGTTTAGCGGTGTGAGGAGGTGGCGGTGTTGTTTAGCAGGCTGAAGGTTTAGCTATATGAGGTGGCGGCACTCAGATGCGCAGGAGAAGACAAATGTTTTTACACACACTGTTGTCATGGCCACCGTAAAATCCCAATTATGGCTGAGGTATGTGGAACTCTGTAGGTCCACCTGGAAAAGCAAGAACTTTCCTGGAAAAGACGAGAACTTTCGCTCCTTCCTTCAGCACACAACGGCTCATTTTGTACTGTATGTTTGTGTGCAGTTTTTTATATTACATGTAATTAGCATTTATCGTAAGTATGTTGACAATGTGTGAAAGTAACTTCTAGGAGAAAGTCTTGGTTTATTTTAGAGGAGCTCCAATTGTCCATTTGTTAATCAATACCACCAGCTTACTGACTGTGTCATTACCCCCCCCCCTCTCTCCACACACACACACACACGGCAGGCCCGCCGGACGTGGAGCAGGTGTGTGAGCCGAGCGTGCTCACCTGGAGTCCGAGCGCAGGGCAGGACGTGGGCAGTGTGGGCGTGGCCTCTTGCCCTCCGCAGGGCTGCATGCTGCAGCTGGAGTTCCGCCACGCGCTGCGCGCCGACGCTCTGACCCTCTGGGTCACCTACTTCTCTCCCGAGGAGACCGCCGCGTTGCCCGCCATCCACAATGTGCTGCTGCTGACCACGCCGGGCGGCCGCAACCTGTCGCTCGGCCCGCAGGACGTCTTCTGCGACGCGCCACTGACCCTCAAGCTGCCCAGGGCGGTCCGCGACGGCCTCGAGGACGTCTACGCCGTGCAGGTAGGCTTGGGAATCGGTTCCAGGTATCGGTGAGGAACCGGTTCCAAATGTTCCGATCCATCGGAATCGTACACATCCAAACGTTAACGATTCCAATACAAAGCTTTGTTTTAGAAATGTTTACTTTTTTAGAAATTTTATATTTAAATTTAGTATTTAAATTGATATAGTAGTTTAGTATTTAAATTGCCCCTTGGGGACAAATGAAGTGCTTTGAATTGAATTGAATTTAATTGAATTGTATTCAACTTCTGTATTGTTATTGCACACTTGATATTCATTCTCTAAAACCACTTTAAATTAGACATTAAAAGCCAACAACTCTCAAAGCCATCCTATAAGTGATAAGGAATCGCATCGACAAGCAGAATCGACAATGGCATCGATATCGATGATTTCTTAACGATGCCCATCCCTACGTGTGTGTGTGTGTGTGTATATATGTATATATATGTGTGTGTGTGTGTGTGTGTGTGTGTGTGTGAGTGAATCGACAATGGCATCGATATGGATGACTTCTTAACGATGCCCATCCCTACGTGTGTGTGTGTGTGTGTGTGTGTATATATATGTGTGTGTGTGTGTGAGTGAATCGACAATGGCATCGATATGGATGACTTCTTAACGATGCCCATCCCTACGCGTGTGTGTGTGTATGTATATATATATGTGTGTGTGTGAATCGACAATGGCATCGATATGGATGACTTCTTAACGATGCCCATCCCTACGTGTGTGTGTGTGTGTGTGTGTATGTATATATATGTGTGTGTGTGTGTGTGTTTGAGTGAATCGACAATGGCATGGATATGGATGCCTTCTTAACGATGCCCATCCCTACGTGTGTGTGTGTATTTATATATATGTGTGTGTGTGTGTGTGTGTGTGTGAGTGAATCGACAATGGCATGGATATGGATGACTTCTTAACGATGCCCATCCCTACGTGTGTGTGTGTGTGTGTGTGTATGTATATATATGTGTGTGTGTGTGTGTGTGAGTGGTGAATCGACAATGGCATGGATATGGATGACTTCTTAACGATGCCCATCCCTACGTGTGTGTGTGTGTGTGTGTGTGTGTGTGTGTATGTATATATATGTGTGTGTGTGTGTGTGTGTGTGAGTGAATCGACAATGGCATTGATATGGATGACTTCTTAACGATGCCCATCCCTACGTGTGTGTGTGTGTGTGTGTGTGTGTATGTATATATATGTGTGTGTGTGTGTGTGTGTGAGTGAATCGACAATGGCATGGATATGGATGACTTCTTAACGATGCCCATCCCTACGTGCAGGTGTTCACCATGGAGCAGCACCTGGAGGTCGACGGCGTCATGATGTCCTCGGGCCCCGACTGCCCGCTGTGCCGCGCCTGCCGACCGCTACGCTACCGGCTGCTCCGCCAACCGCCCTTCAGCCACGCCCCACACGGGGTACTTGTGGAGGACGGCAACCGGAGATACGTGGACAGGTGAGAGTGTAGACCCAGACAGGTGAGGGTTTGGACCCAGACAGGTGGGCAGTTAAACGGGAGGACAGGTGAGGGTGTGGACCCAGACAGGTGGGAGTTAAACGGGAGGACAGGTGAGGGTTTGGACCCAGACAGGTGAGTGTGTGGACCCAGACAGGTGGGCTGTTAAACGGGAGGACAGGTGAGAGTGTGGACCCAGACAGTTGGGCAGTTAAACGGGAGGACAGGTGACTGTGTGGACCCAGACAGGTGACTGTGTGGACCCAGACAGGTGAGGGTGTGGACCCAGACAGGTGAGAGTGTGGACTGGACTCAGACAGGTGAGTGTGTGGACCAAGACAGGTGAGGGTGTGGACTCAGATAGGTGAGTGTGTGGACTCAGACAGGTGAGTGTGTGGACTGGACTCAGACAGGTGAGGGTGTGGACTGGACTCAGACAGGTGAGTGTGTGGACTCAGACAGGTGAGGGTGTGGACTCAGACAGGTGAGTGTGTGGACTCAGACAGGTGAGTGTGTGGACTCAGACAGGTGAGGGTGTGGACTCAGACAGGTGAGAACTGAGATAGGAGGTAGCAGGACAGGTAAGTGTCCATACTAACTGGTTCGGGTTATACTGTAGGTAAGAAGAGACAGGTCATCATAGGTGAGTGGAGTGGAGGTGGGCAGAGAGGCAGTTGCAGGTAAGCAGGCTGCTCAGGTGTGCTCAGGTGGGCAGTTGCAGGTAAGCAGGCTGCTCAGGTGTGCTCAGGTGGGCAGTTGCAGGTAAGCAGGCTGCTCAGGTGTGCTCAGGTGGGCAGTTGCAGGTAAGCAGGCTGCTCATGTGTGCTCAGGTGGGCAGTTGCAGGTAAGCAGGCTGCTCAGGTGGGCAGTTGCAGGTAAGCAGGCTGCTCAGGTGGGCAGTTGCAGGTAAGCAGGCTGCTCAGGTGACCCAGGTGATGGCAGAGACAAGGCAGCTGAGATACCTGCCTGGCTTTGTCCACCATGGGCCTCCCTGCTGCAGGACTTGACCCCCCGTCACACACACACACACACACACACACACACACACACACACACACACACACACAGACACACACACACACACACAGACACACACACACAGACACACGCACACACCACACACACACACACAGACACACACACACACACACAGCCAGAGGCAAGAGAGTCAGCAGTTAGATGCCTGCAGTTTGGTGTGGAATAGTACTGAATAGTGTCAACAATTGCTTTTAGTGTACAATTGAAATGCATCAAGATGGTGTGTGTGTGTGTTCCTGTGTGTGTGTGTGTGTGTGTGTGTGTGCTTTCCTATGTGTGTGTGTGTGTGTGTGCTTTCCTATGTGTGTGTGTGTGTGTGTGTGTATGCGCTTTCCTATGTGTGTGTGTGTGTGTGTGTGTGTGTGTGTACGCTTTCCTATGTGTGTGTGTGTGTGTGTGTGTGTGTGTGTGTGTGTGTTGGGAGTGGGACAGTAGTGGTCGGAGACTCCTGTGATGTACCATGGTACGGTTTCATTTTGTCTTTCTCCAGTGAAGTGTGATGCCTTTAGAAAGATACTCCAGAAAGCACACACACCATGTTCAAAGCACGTTCTCTCACACACACACACATACTCTCTCTCTCTCTCACACACACACCGTGTTCAAAGCACGCTCTCGTCTCTGCATTATCCCGTAACAAATGAGGGTGCTGCTGTGGTGTGCTGGGACGCCTTTATGCCCCACTGGCTGACGTGGGCCTTGAGAACAAAAGGGGCGCCCAGTTTAGCCCGTCAGGAGGCGGCTTTGTCTCGGCTTTGTCTCGGCTCTTTTGTACAGGATCGAGGAGGAGTTCTCTGCAGCACGCTGAATAGGAGTGGAGCTGTCCCTAGACCTCTACTTACCTTAAAGCCCTCTGCAGCGTAACTGACCCTTTAACATGCTACCCTCTGCAGCGTAACTGACCCTTAAACATGCTACCCTCAGCAGCGTAACTGACCCTTAAACATGCCTCTGCAGTGTAACTAACCCTTAAACATGCTACCCTCTGCAGCGTGACTGACCCTTAAACATGCTACCCTCAGCAGCGTAACTGACCCTTAAAAATGCCTCTGCAGTGTAACTGACCCTTGAAGGGATATTCCACCATTTGGGGAATTACACTCATTTTCCACCTCCCGTTGAGTTAAATAATTGATTTTTACCTTTCTCCAGTTCATCCAGCCGTTCTCTGAGTCTGGCGATACCACTTTTAGCTCCAGCCTAGCATAGATCATTGAATATTAAACCATTAGCATGTCACCTGCTAGCATCACATTTAAAAGTGACTAAGATTTCCGGTAATTTTCCTATTTAAAACTTGTCTCCTCTTAAGTTAGAAAGTGTAATAAGACCAACGGAAAATATAACGTACCGATTTTTAGGCTAATTTGATGGAATGGAACTATACTGTCATTCCAGCATAATAATCAAGGAACACCATTCGCGCAGCATCATGCAGCCCCGTAGGCTAACTTCCAGCAACAAGGTTAAGCTGCAGCAGACAAATTGGTTAATGACTGGAGTATTACATTTGCGGGAGGGAGCGGGACATCATGTTTCAGATGCGGGCGGGAGCGGGACCTAATGTTTCAGATGCGGGCGGGAGCGGGACCTAATGTTTCAGACGGGACATCATGTTTCAGATGCGGGCGGGAGCGGGACTCAGATGCGGGCGGGAGCGGGACATCATGTTTCAGATGCGGGCGGGAGCAGGACCTAATGTTTCAGATGCGGGCGGGAGCGGGACATCATGTTTCAGATGCGGGCGGGAGCAGGACCTAATGTTTCAGATGCGGGCAGGAGCGGGACATCATGTTTCAGATGCGGGCGGGAGCGGGACATCATGTTTCAGATGCGGGCGGGAGCGGGACTAAAAATGGCACATTATTGCGGGAGCAGGCGGGAGTGGGGCAGAATGTTGTGGGAGCGGGCGGCCGCAATACTAAAAAATCTGTCCCGCGCAGACCTCTACCTTAATGTTATCTTAGACTTTTTCAGATGTACTGAATTACTTGTTACAGACCTCTAGTTGGCCGTTCAGTGTTTGCAGTCCAAAAAAAACCTCTGGTGTTCAAACACAGCCCTGCTTCTGTAAATGGGAAACTAACACAATGGCTAAGGAGCTGGGCTAGCATTAGGGTTGCCAACTTCCTCAACCCCATATGAGGGACACTTCACTTCAAATTTTGTTGTTCTCATGATTTCCTTTTAAAAGTTTATTATATTAAAAAGGTGAAATTACAAATTACCAATGAATCACAAGCCAGCTGGAAACTTCCACCCTCTCTCCCTCTCGTTCCCAATTAAAACGAGTAGCATAACGTTCAAGTTAGATCTGCTGCATAATAGAGAGACTGAGAGGACCCAAAAAGTATCATCCTTATGTAAGATGCTGTTGCTGCATTTTGACATTGTAATCGTTCTCTAAGAAGAGTGAAAAGCAGTTTGCAGTAAATCTTCTCTGGCTAAATTGTGGTGCCCCTTCTGTCCCTTGGTGATGTGCGCACAGTGCGAGATGCGCGTGGTTGCGGCGCCACTGGACACTTTGTTCCAGGTGCGTTTACAGTAGCCTACTATTGACAAGTTAACAAGGCCGATGAGCTGTGATTGAAAATCGGGAGTGGTGCTGTCCCTGACGGGACAAATCAAAATCACCCAAAATACGGGATGTCCCGCCCAATTCGGGACGGTTGGCAACCCTAGCTAGCATGCAGTAGCATAGTGGCTAAGGAGCTGTGCTAGCATGCAGTAGCATAGTGGCTAAGGAGCTGTGCTAGCATGCAGTAGTAGTGTGTAGTGGTTAAGGAGCTGGGCTAGCGTGCAGTAGTAGCGTAGTGGTTAAGGAGCTGGGCTAGCATGCAGTAGTAGTGTAGTGGCTAAGGAGCTGGGCTAGCATGCAGAAGTAGCGTAGTGGCTAAGGAGCTGTGCTAGCATGCAGTAGTAGTGTGTAGTGGTTAAGGAGCTGGGCTAGCATGCAGTAGTAGCGTAGTGGTTAAGGAGCTGGGCTAGCATGCAGTAGTAGCGTAGTAGCTAAGGAGCTGAGCTAGCATGCAGAAGTAGCATAGTGGCTAAGGAGCTGGGCTAGCATGCAGTAGTAGCGTAGTGGCTAAGGTTGCTAGGTTACGGAGACGCTGGCGAGACACGCCGCTCCGTCTGGCACCATGTTTTTCTGTTTTTATGTAATGTTCGTAATTTTATGTAATGTCATGTTCATTTTTTTTATTGATTTGTGTAGTTAAATGTATTCTCTCTTTATTTACGTTAGTTTTGATGGTTTTCGTGTTATTCTTAGTCCCTTTAACGTTACTGCTTCCAAGTCGGCTGATGTCGTTAAAGTTGGTCCATTGGGAGTTTGCTATGGCTAACGTTAGCTTTTGCCCTGGACTGACATTCTTCCATCCATCCATCCGTGAGCGGTGCTGCACTTCACTGTCTGGTCGAGGAGATTTCTCGGGACAGCTGGACCTAGATGCTACTCTGCGAAAGATCTACCGCGGCCGCCGAGCTGCTGCAGACCTGCGAGCTGCCATCTGCCTTCCCTGGAGTCTGGATTGTGCTGCTAACGTTTGAAACTACGTTGAAGAACTGCAATCTCTCGGAGCATCAAACTGTCGCTGTCATAAGTCCACCGAGTTGCTGATCTGCAAGATCGCCCACGACTTCAGACGGTTATGCCAGAGAGGGTTAAAGCAGGAACTTTGGTTATGCTTCCAGTGATCTAGCTAGACTGCAGTCTAACTGTTACAAGTAGCCTAGGGCCTACTAACATCACTTATTGAAGGCCTGTTAACGTTAAATCCTCCGGTTTGGTCTGAAGACACAGCTGTAGCTACATATCATTGCCATTGGACTGAGTGGGACTAACGTTAACACGGACTTTTCTTTATTTTAATTTCTTATTTATTTATTTATTTTATTACTTGTTCATTTTTGTTTGTTGTCTGTCTTATATGTCTACCGGTGTCTAGGGTACGCTGGCGATTACTTTTGTCTTGTGCGTCTTTTGTAAATTTGTTTGTTGGTCTTGATGTCACGGGAACGCTGGCGACTACGCCGCTCCGTCTGCCATTTTGTCTCAATGTCTACTGTGTAAAGCGACCTTGGGTGACTTGAAAGGCGCTATGTAACAAATAAAATGTATTATTATTATTATTATTAAGGAGCTGGGCTAGCATGCAGTAGTAGTGTAGTGGGAGGAGCTGGGTTCTGTTCTGTTCTTGTCTAAAGTTTGAAAAGTTTGTGAAATGCAGGCACAGACTAATGACTCTGGTGCAAACACACAGATTCTCAGACACACACACACATATAGACTAATGACTTTGGGTACAGACACACACACACAGACTAATAACTCTGGGTACAGACACACAGGGTGCAGACACACAGAGACACAGACTGTGTAATGACTCTGGGTACAGACACAAAGGGTGCAGATACACACAGACACACACTGTGTAATGACTCTGGGTGCAGACGCACAGACACACACTGTGTAATGACTCTGGGTGCAGAAAGGGCTCAGCCTGCTAGGTCTGGCGTGCAGATTTATGGTCCGGTTTTGGTTGAGCCAGGCTATGTTCTAGGTCTGGCGTGCAGATTTATGCTCCGGTTTTGGTTGAGCCAGGCTATGTTCTTGGAAGCAAAGTGAGAGGCCTGATCAGCTGGCTCTGCCTCCAGGAAGCCAGTAATTCAGTCCTCACTCGCTCACTCGCATGTGAACAGAGAACAGGGCTCAGGGCAGCAAGAGAGAGGAGAACTCTGCTGTGTTCTGTTCTGTTCTGTTCCGCTGTGTTCTGTGCTGTTCTGTTCTGTTGTGTTCTGTTCTGTTGTGTTCTGCTGTGTTCTGTTCTGTTGTGTTCTGTTCTGTAGTGTTCCGCTGTGTTCTGTGCTGTTCTGCTGTGTTCTGTTCTGTTCTGCTGTGTTCTGTTGTGTTCTGCTCTGTTCTGCTGTGTTCTGTTGTGTTCTGTTCTGTTCTGTTCTGTTGTGTTCTGGTGTGTTCTGTTCTGTTGTGTTCTGCTCTGTTCTGCTGTGTTCTGTTGTGTTCTGTTCTGTTGTGTTCTGTTGTGTTCTGCTGTGTTCTGTTCTGTTGTGTTCTGTTCTGTTGTGTTCTGCTCTGTTCTGCTGTGTTCTGTTGTGTTGTGTTCTGCTGTGTTCTGTTGTGTTCTGTTCTGTTGTGTTCTGTTCTGTTGTGTTCTGTTCTGTTGTGTTCTGGTGTGTTCTGTTCTGTTCTGTTGTGTTCTGCTGTGTTCTGCTGTAAGCCCCCACCTGTAGTCTGATCTAGTCTGGTGTTTTGCGTCTGCACTGCATTGAGTCATTTAGCAGGATGGCGCTGTCATCCAAAGCCACTCGTTGCACAGCCATTCTGTGTAAACTATTAGAAGATTTCTAATAGTAAACTATTAGAAGTACAACAGCACACTATATAAACAATTAGAAGATTTCTCAGTACAACAGCATACTATATAAACTATTAGAAGATTTCTCAGTACAACAGCTTACTGTGTAAACTATTAGAAGATTTCTCAGTACAACAGCTTACTGTGTAAACTATTATTCTGCTTGGACAGGCCAACCCCTCTCTTTGCTTCTATATGTCCGGCATCTTTAACGTGATGCTGCTGGGCCTGTTTGGACCCTACGGGTCATACTTGTCTTTTGGACACACACTACGGGTCATACTTGTCTTTTGGACACACACTACGGGTCATACTTGTCTTTTGGACACTACGGGTCATACTTGTCTTTTGGACACACACTACGGGTCATACTTGTCTAAGCTTTGCTGGTTGCTGACCTGAATCTCTCAGCATGAACCCCCAGGTAGCCATCTAAACTCTGGAAAGATATTACTACAGGTGTACAGGTGTGTGAGAACAGGTAGCCATCTGAACTCTGGAAAGATATTGCTACAGGTGTACAGGTGTGTGAGAACAGGTAGCCATCTGAACTCTGGAAAGATATTGCTACAGGTTTACAGGTGTGTGAGAACATGTGCAAACACACCACCCACAAAAAAGTTTGAGAGCGGTGACCGCAAACAAAAATCAGACAGTGTTATTTGGACTTGCCGATGTTTTCAGACACGGAAACGCTGAGTAAATCAGGGTGTGAGTCTCCTCCAGGCTTCAGGATTTTCGTCTGAAAAGACAATAAACATTTAGCCTCTGATTCATTAGTCTCACATGAGAGAACATGGCCTACAAGAGTACTTAGCGCCCGTGAGTTATGAGAGGCTGTAGTCCTCCAGCGGCCGCTGGGCTGTCCTAGTTGTGATTGTACGTGCCTGTGATGAAAGATGCAATTGTCGTCTGTGCGCTTAGGGCCAAGCATAGCACCATTACTGCAGCTACCAAGGTGCTTGATGACATCATCTGTGACCTTGACAACAAGATGAGCTGTGCTGCCCTGTTCATCGACTTGTCAAAGGCCTTTGACACAGTTGATCACTGTATCCTGCTCAAGAGGCTCCGGGACAGTGGCTTGGGCATTAAGGCAGTTGAGTGGTTCGAAAACTATCTTGCCAACAGAACTCAAACTGTAGTTGTCGATGGGCATAGTTCTGCTCCTCTGGGGGTCCGACGAGGTGTCCCTCAAGGGTCTATCCTTGGTCCGGTCCTATTTACCATCTATATAAACACCATCGCCTCTGTTGCAGATGATAGCAAAATACACCTCTATGCAGACGACACAGTTCTATATTGTTCTGCCACCACCAATACTCAAGCTTATCAATCGTTACAGCAGTCTTTTAATTTATTACAGGCCACCTTCATTGAACTTAGACTGGTATTAAATGCAGTCTTTTAATTTATTACAGGCCACCTTCATTGAACTTAGACTGGTAATAAATGCAGTCTTTTAATTTATTACAGGCCACCTTCACTGAACTTAGACTGGTATTAAATGCTGGTAAAACTAAGGTGATGCAGTTCACAAAGTCTCGCACAGTACCCGCACCAACCGCCCTAACCATTTCCACACTGGATGGGAAGTGTGTTGAAAATGTTTCATCTTATAAATATCTTGGTCTGTGGATTGATGAAAAGCTAACCCTTAAAGTTCATATTGATTAGTTAGTGAGAAAGCTTTGAGTAAACCTCGGCTTTTATTTTAGAAATAAATCCTGTTTTACTCTCCAAGCTAGGAGGAAACTGATCAGTGCCACTTTCCTACCAGTCTTGGACTATGGGGGTGTTATTTATATGCATGCTGCCTCTACCACACTGCACGCACTTGACACAGTCTACCATGGTGCACTACGGTTCATTACTAATGCCAAGTCACGCACTCATCACTGTCGTCTTTATGAGATGACTGGTTTTAGCGCTTTAGGTCTGCGTAGATGGTTCCACTGGCACATTTTTATTTATAAAGCTATTAATGGTGATTTACCCAGCTATCTTACTAGTCTGCTGACTTGGAATCATTCCATTTACAATCTGTGCTCCGTTAACCCTCTGGCTCTAAATATCCCACGTACAACAACTGAATTTGTTTTGAAGCTTTCTGTTTTTATCCCACTTGGACATTTTAAACAGTTACTTAAACGATCCAAATCTGAACAGTGCACATGCTTCCAATGACCCCTTTATGTGATTTTTATATTCCAAATCTGAACAATGCACATGCTTCCAATGACCCCTTTATGTGATTTCGATATTGTTTTTACATGTACTGTAAATCTGTTTATGTGATTTTGATATTGTTTTTACATGTACTGAAAATCTGTTTATGTGATTTTGATATTGTTTTTACATGTACTGAAAATCTGTTTATGTGATTTTGATATTGTTTTTACATGTACTGTAAATCTGTTTATGTGATTTCAATATTGTTTTTACATGTACTGTAAATCTGTTTATGTGATTTCGATATTGTTTTTACATGTACTTTAATCTGTTTATGTGATTTCTATATCGTTTTACATGTACTGTAAATCTGTTTATGTGATTTTTATATTGTGTTTACATGTACTGTAAATCTGTCTTGCTTGTTGTGTCACTGGCTTGTGTCGCTGTTTTTTTGGTCTGTCTAGTCCTCATGTCTTTCATCTATGTGATTCTGTCCTTATTAGTCTGTCTTGTCATCAATGTTTCTGTGTAACTTGTGTATCTGTTGCCCCAGGGCTTGAGCTCGCTCACCACACGTTTATGATATATATATTACTATACTATATGCTATATATATATCTGCAGTGTAAACTCAAGGGCTTGATATATATATATATTACTATACTATATGCTATATATATATCTGCAGTGTAAACTCAAGGGCTTGATATATATATATAAATTTGGGGGGCAGCCGGCTTCTTCCAACAGAGGAGCTCCAGCATGCTCAAAATGTGGTGCCCCCCCCCACACACACACACACACACACACATACCCCACCCCCCTGCACCCCCACACACACACATCCCCCCCCCCACACACACATACCCCACCCCCCTGCACCCCCATCCCCCCCCACACACACACACCCCACTCCCCGCACCGCCCCCCCGTCCCACACACACACACACACCCCTGCAGCAGCAGCAACTGGATGATCTATTGGCTGTCCAGAGATCAGGAGAGGGCTGGGGTTTCCTGCTGTTTGGGGCTCGCTCTGTCGTCGAGGCAAAACGCTAACACTGTGGTGCTCTCACAACTTCATTTGTGCTGTCAACCCCCCTACACACACACTCACTCACACACACACTCACTCACACTCACACTCACACTCACTCACTCACTCACACACACACACACACACACACTCACACTCACTCACACACACACACACACACACACACACACACTCACACATAGTCATACACACACACACACACACAGCCCACCCCCCCCCCCCCCACACACACACACCCTGTCTGTTTCCCTTTCTCTTTGAAACAAATACCTAATCCCCCCCACACACACACATGTTCCTCACACCTCGGCTCTTTTGATGGCAGATTAAAGTTTCCTGGAAATGAATGACCAGGAAAGGATCAATAGGAGGCCTAGGAGATCAGGGAGAGGAGGGTCCAGAAGGGGAACCCTGAGTGTGTGTGTGTGTGTGTGTGTGTGTGTGTGTGTGTGTGTGTGTGTGTGTGTGTGTGTGTGTGTGTGTGTGTGTGTGTGTGTGTGTCTGTGTGTGTGTGTGTTTACTTGTCCATACATACATATGTACGGAACCCTGAAGGGGTCATTGCAAGATATTTTTTGGTGTATACCCATAAAGCACGCACTCATATTTTTTCGTACACGTTTTACTAAATTGTTCACACGTTTTACAAAATAGTGCACACATTTTACTAAATTGTGCCCTCATTTAAATGTTTGTAAATTGTGCTCTCATTTAAATGTTTGTAAAATGAGCGCACAGTTTAGTCACACACACACACACACACAAAAAGATGTGCATGTAGTAGCTTCATGTTGGCCCAGCAGAAAGAACAAAACAACCATCAGTACAGGTGTACACGCTTCAGGACTGGACCTCTAGGGGTCAGTACAGGTGTGTGTGCGTGTGTGTGTGGGTCAGTACAGGTGTACACGCTTCAGGACTTGACCTCTAGGGGTCAGTACAGGTGTGTGTGTGTGTGCGTGTGTGTCTATGCGTGTGTGCGTGTGTGTGTGTGGGTCAGCACAGGTACACGCTTCAGGACTTGACCTCTAGGGGTCAGCACAGTGTGTGCGTGTGTGTATAGTAGTATATATACTCT
>NW_027468848.1:1892511-1902511 GCF_046254945.1 Alosa pseudoharengus
CTGTTTCAGACATTCCTGGACTGTGACTAGAGGGCACCGCCCCCATAGTGTGCCAATCGTGTGCCCATCATGTGCCCATAGTGTGCCCATAATGTGCCCATAGTGTGCCCATAGTATGCCCATCATGTGCCCATAGTATGCCCATAGTGTGCCCATCATGTGCCCATAGTATGCCCATAGTGTGCCCATAATGTGCCCATAGTGTGCCCATAGTATGCCCATCATGTGCCCATAGTATGCCCATAGTGTGCCCATCATGTGCCCATAGTGTGCCCATCGTGTGCCCATCATGTGCCCATAGTGTGCCCATAGTGTGCCCATAGTGTGCCCATCATGTGCCCATAGTATCCAATCCAATCCAATCCACTTTATTTATATAGCACAGTTTAAACAAACACAAGGTTCCCAAAGTGCTGTACAGCAAGATAAGAAACACACAAGACACCACAGAAGCACAATAATAGGATAAAGTATTACAATTTAAAAGATAAAAAAAAAAACTAACTAAAAATAAATGTAAAAATAAATACAAGTAAGAAGACATAAAAACTAAAATAAAAGTAAAAAGAGATTAAAAACCAACTCAAATCCAATAAATAAAATAAAATAGAATAAATAAAGTATACTGCCCACATAACACATCTACATACCATCAACACACTACCTGGGGTTAAAAGCCAGAGAAAAGAGGTGAGTTTTTAGATGGGACTTAAAAAGAGACAGTGAGGGGGCCTGTCTGATGTGAAGGGGTAGATTGTTCCATAGTTTTGGAGCTGCAACGGCAAAAGCTCGTTCCCCTCTACATTTTAGCCTGGCTCTGGGCTCTGTCAGGAGCAGCTGGTCAGCTGACCTGAGACAGCGGCTGGGAGTGTATGGGTGGAGCAGCTCAGAAAGGTAAGGTGGGGCAAGCCCATGCACGGCTTTAAAAGCAAATAAAAGAGTTTTAAAATTAATTCTAAAATGGACAGGCAACCAGTGGAGTGAGGCTAAAATAGGTGAAATGTGCTCATACTTTCGTGTACTAGTTAAAAGACGAGCAGCAGCATTTTGTACCAGTTGCAGACGAGCAACGGAGGACCCGCTAACCCCCATATAAAGTGCATTGCAGTAATCCAGCCGGGTGGTCACAAAGGCGTGGATTGCTGTTTCAAAGTGCTGTTTTTGAAGGACTGGTTTAATTTTTGCCAGCTGCCTCAACTGGAAAAAGCTTGATTTTACCACAGATTTAATCTGGCTGTTAAATTTAAGGTCAGAGTCCACTTTTACCCCCAAATTTGTCATGATTGGCTTGTGGTACTGTGCTAACAAACCCAGATCAACCAGGGGGGTCACAGAAGTGCCACCAAAGACCATGACTTCAGTCTTTTTTTCATTAAAATTTAAAATTTAGTATGCCCATAGTGTGCCCATAGTGTGCCCATCATGTGCCCATAGTATGCCCATAGTGTGCCCATAATGTGCCCATAGTGTGCCCATCATGTGCCCATAGTATGCCCATAGTGTGCCCATAGTGTGCCCATCATGTGCCCATAGTGTGCCCATCATGTGCCCATAGTGGGCCCATAGTGTGCCCATAGTATGCCCTTAGTGTGCCCATAGTTTGCCCATCATGTGCCCATCATGTGCCCATTGTGTGCCCATAGTGTGCCCATAGTGTGCCCATCATGTGCCCATAGTGTGCCAGACACCTCACTCATCTGCCCATCGTGCCACACTACAGACACACAACAGGGCATCACTGGGGCATCACTGGCTCTACAGACACACAACAGGGCATCACTGGGGCATCACTGGCTCTACAGACACACAACAGGGCATCACTGGCACTACAGACACACAACAGGGCATCACTGGGGCATCACTGGCTCTACAGACACACAACAGGGCATCACTGGCACTACAGACACACAACAGGGCATCACTGGGGCATCACTGGCTCTACAGACACACAACAGGGCATCACTGGCACTACAGACACACAACAGGGCATCACTGGCTCTACAGACACACAACAGGGCATCACTGGCACTACAGACACACAACAGGGCATCACTGGCACTACAGACACACAACAGGGCATCACTGGCACTACAGACACACAAGACAACAGACATGATACGGGGCCTGGAGCTGTGTCTTTACTCTGTAGAGAGAGAGAGAGAGAGAGAGAGAGAGAGAGAGAGAGAGAGAGAGAGAGAGAGAGAGAGAGAGAGAGATAGAGAGAGAGAGGTCAAAACAGTGCTAGAGAGAGAGAGAGAGAGAGGTCAAAACAGTGCTAGATAGAGAGAGAGAGAGAGGTCAAAACAGTGCTAGAGAGAGAGAGAGAGCGAGAGATGTCCAAACAGTGCTAGAGAGAGAGAGAGAGAGAGGGGTCAAAACAGTGCTAGAGAGAGAGAGAGAGAGAGAGAGAGAGAGAGATAGAGAGAGAGAGGTCAAAACAGTGCTAGAGAGAGAGAATTCTAGAATTCTGGAGACAACAGGCAGCAGAAAAATGAGCTGCTGAGACAACTTTGGCTTTTTGCCAGAAAATGTATGTTTTGCTCCCAAATTCCAAAATCTACGGCAACTCTACAGTGAAGATAAACTAAATCCACTCCAAACACAATTGACTGATAAATTACAAGAATTGGAATCAAAAGTAAAAAATGAATTGAACAATCTAGACACCCCTTTATCACTAGCTGAACTAAACGAAAAAATAAAAACCCTAAAAAACAAAAAGGCATGTGGGTGCGATGGGATACATAATGAAATGATTAAGTACAGCAGCCCAATACTGAAACAAGCCATTCTCAAACTTTTCAATCTAGTTCTAGCTGTTGGTCATTTCCCACGGCCATGGAAAGAAAATCAAATCGTACCAATCTACAAAAACGGAGATAAACTAGATCCAAACAACTACAGAGGCATTTCTGTAAGCAGCAACTTAGGAAAGCTTTTCTGTAGCATCATAAATAACAGAATGGTAGAATTCTTACAGGAAAATAGGGTTCTAAATAACTCTCAGATCGGGTTCATGCCAACTGACCACACATATACATTACAGACATTAATTGAAAAATATGTACAGAACACCAACAGAGGAAAACTTTTTGGATGCTTTGTAGACTTCAAGAAGGCCTTCGATTCAGTCTGGCATCAGTGGCGGAGCTAGGGGGTGGCTTAGGGGGCTTAAGCCCTGAATCTTTTTTCAAAAGCCCCGAATCTTTTTTTACTGTTTTAAATTCCCGGCAATTATTATTTCCAATATAACTTCCCCTCGGTTTCTCTATAAATGTCACAAAATGCTCTATTACTGAGGAAATATATCCCTTATTTTCAAAGCCCAATATTGAAAAATAATTTGACTTGCTACACGATCTATGCCAGGTCTCTGGGCTATCTGCTATGGTGATTTCAATGGTTAGATTGATTTGTTTAGATCCAGTGAAAATGTTGCCTTGACAACGCTACGTCATGGCTTCGGTGTTCCAAAAAGCCTCTGTCAGAAGTCTGTCACGTTTACAGTCTGTGATAAAACACTTTGTGTACATGTTGTTGAAACGTTATGGGTATTAGAAAGTTTTTCAAAAGACCACCCAGCTCCGTTCAAGCAACAGCATCGCCCAGTGAACTGACGGATAGTGTTGTTTCAGGTTGGTGATTTCACGTTAAGAGCTTTCAGTCAGTTAGGCAGGCTATCGTTAGGCTACTTGGCTAGCTCCCTAGCACTAATGCTTAACGTTAACGTTAAATGTCCTCGTTCGTCGGCGGAAAAGGCAAATTCAGTACTCTCATAGGCTAGCTAAGCCTACTACAGAATAAGAAATTCCAGCTCCCAAAACAAAGTGATCCTCGTCTTGTAATAAATTAGGCTACACTGTTTTGAAATGTCAGAAAAACCCATTAACAGTTATCTGCCCATGTCAACTTTTCAGTGTCATATGTTGCACAAAACAAAAGAATGTTAACTGTTAGCCTACCTTAAAACCTTGTTGATATCCTATCCACCACTACAGATCTGATAATCCAAGAGTCCACATAAATATAAAAGTCATGTTATGTTGTTTTGGCTGCCTAACTAATTATTAACTAAAAAAAAAAACATTACAATGATATATTGAGAGGAAAGGGCCCTTTCCATAAGTGTGTTAATCAAGCACCATGCAGTCTGCATTCATAATCTAGGTGCTTGATTTTATGCACCTGTGTAAAGGGACCTGATGAAACCTATGAATAATCTTGCTAAATTGCAAAATTAATATCATTTAGAAACGCCTATGTCAAGATGATAATGCATTCCTTCTAAAATACCCTTGTATCATGATGACTGGCCATACTGTAAAATATATCATAATATTATGTATATTATAGTATAAGATATTCTATATATTTGTCACACAGATGAGATCAGGGAAGAGGAAGAAGGAGAATAGCAATAATAAACAATAATGTAATATCAAACAATAGCCTAATGAAAATAAACAAATACTATAATATACAAACCATAAGAAACGCTTAATTAACTAAGTACATGCTAAACAGATATGAACAGATATTGCCTCTTGAAAGATCCAAAACTATAATTTTACACAGTGTAGTGCCAGTCAGATACCTTGAATCTGTTGAATGTTAGTTTCACATTTTTTAAGTCTCAATGTGTCCATTAGTTTACACAAAATTCACTAGAATTCATTATTTAAGGGGTTATTTAAAAAAAAAATTAAATGGGCTAAGCCCCGAATGTTTACAATGTCTGGCTCCGCCCCTGTCTGGCATGATGGACTCTTACTTAAACTGATAGAAAATGGGATAGGGGGGAGAATCTATGACCTTATAAAAGATATATACAAAAACAACAGATGTTGTGTCAGAATCGATGATAAAAGAACGTTATACTTTAAACAAGCCAAAGGTGTTCGGCAAGGTTGTAGTCTTAGTCCTATACTCTTCAATCTATACATCAATGATCTAACATCAGACATAGCTAAATCCAAACTATCAGGAGTCACAATTGGGGGTAGAGACATTAAATGTCTCCTGTTTGCGGATGACCTCCTACTTCTGTCCCCAACTGAGGAGGGGCTAAAAGAGAGTCTGTCATCCCTGGAAAATTACTCTGAAATTTGGAACCTCCCTATAAATAAAGAAAAAACTAAAATAATGATATTTCAAAAAAAGACACGTTCAACAGACAATAACTATAATTTCACCCTTGGTGAAAGCAGACTTTCCCAAGTGACAAGCTATAACTATTTGGGCCTAAATATTTCCTCCACGGGCAATTTTAATCTGGCTATTAAAGACCTGGTTGACAAAGCACGGAGAACATATTATTGCATAAGAAAATCTCTATACCAATACAACACCCCTATCAAACTGTGGCAAAAGATTTTTGATTCGGTTATCAAGCCCATTATCTTATATGGCAGTGAAATTTGGGGCATAAAACATAAAGATAATTATGAGCTATGGGACAAAAGCCCAGCAGAAACACTACACCTGGAATTCTGTAAGAACATCTTGGGGGTACACAGGAATGCAACAAATATTGCATGCAGAGCAGAACTTGGAAGATATCCACTATTAGTTGATATACAAAAAAGAGCATGCACATTTTATTACCATGTACTGTCCTCAAAACCAGAGGAATATACACAGTGCCCTTCTACAGAGGAGAACCCACCCAGAGAGAGATCCTTTTGATTTTCTTATATCAAAACACAATTTGAATTGGAATACACCTGACATGTCTCAGGCAAAGTTAAAACATATCGAAAAATTAACAAAAGAAGAATATTACAAATATTGGCTAAACAATATTGAACAATCCAACAAATTGAAATGTTTCCAAAAAATCAAAACCAATTGAATTTGCATCTTATCTAAAAGAAATTACTGAGTACAAACAAAGAAAATTACTAACATCCTATAGATTAAGTGAACACTCTCTGGCCTTAGAAATGGGAAGACCTGGCTTCCTAGGGAGGAAAGGTTGTGTTTGCAGTGCAGTGAGGGAGTAGTAGAAGATGAAAAACACTTCCTCACTGAATGCAGTAAATTCAACACAGTCAGGAACCAATATTTCCTTCAATTCAGCCAAATTATACCTCAGTTTGAACTATTAGAAAATGAAGACAAGCTCCCATACTTGTTGGGAGAGCATACAAGTTGTGTAAAACTCGCTGCACAGTACCTGTTAACATGTCATAAATCGAGGAAGTGAGTGACCAATATTGTGACATGGTTAGAGAGTCACCTGGCCGTATACCATCTACAAAAGATATTCCACACACACACACACACACACACACACACACACACATGGTTAGAGAGTCACCTGGCCGTATACCATCTACAAAACATATTCCACACACACACACACACACACACACACACACACACACACACACATGGTTAGAGAGTCACCTGGCCGTATACCATCTACAAAACATATTCCACACACACACACACACACACACACACACACACACACACACACACACATGGTTAGAGAGTCACCTGGCCGTATACCATCTACAAAACATATTCCACACACACACACACACACACACACACACACACACACACACACACACACACACATGGTTAGAGAGTCAGCTGGCCGTATACCATCTACAAAACATATTCCACACACACACACACACACACACACACACACACACACACACACACACACACATATACACACACACACACACACACACATGGTTAGAGAGTCAGCTGGCCGTATACCATCTACAAAACATATTCCAGACACACACACACACAGACACACACACACACACACACACACCTGGCCGTATACCATCTACAAAACATATTACACACACACACACACACACACACACATACACACACACACACACACACACACACACACACACACACACACACACCATCTACAAAAGATATTCCACCATGTGGCTCAAATTTGCCCACAATTAAAAACAAGCACAACAAAGTAAAGCAGACCACTAGATTCCTAAGGAAATGATCCTAAAACATTTATTCTTATTCTTAACATATATTCTTCTTAATATTTCTGACATTTAGGATTCAATAGACTTGAGCAGCTACTTCAGTTCATGGAACTGGGCCTACAGTGTACTAGTGAGATACATGGAACAGTATACAGTACTACAGTATACTAGTGAGATACATGGAACTGGGGCATGAGATGAATTTATTGTCCCTCATGAGACATACAATCAGACGCGGCTCGTTCACTTGGGCAGGAGGGGCAGAGCCCTGCTAAAGATTCATCCACTAGAAAAGTAGATCCACAAAATATTTTTTTTAAATAAAATGTTGTTTGTTTATTATTGTAATCAGTGGCAAAGTACTCAATCATGTTACATTTTTGTATGATTTGCAAAGAAATTTCGCAAAGATCGCAAAGATCTCGTTGATCATATCCGTAGTTGTTGTAGGCCTACTGTAACGTTACATTTCATTTCTGCTGAAGAAATTGAACAGCTCCTGCTGTTTGTCTATGTAAATCCGTCGACCGATAATGGAACTGCAGCTAGAGCGCGGTTAGTAGAGGGTCGGGTGGGCAGATCATGCCACTGCCCACCCTATACGACGTCAAAACTTACTGCCTACTGTACTGTAGTAGCCTATGCCTACTGTATTAGTCCGCACAGAGTTTGTGAGGTCAGGCAGACAGTTGAAAAATGGCGAGTGAACAGAGTGTGCGCAATAGTGTGGAGTTTCTCTTAAAGAACTCATTTGAAAAGACTTGTTTGTAGTTAAATTAGCTATCAAATACCTAGGACCTGATCAGCCCGACATTAACATCGTATACCAACAAATAAAGGACAAGAGTCGGTCATTTAATCGGACATTTTCACGTTCGTGGTAGGCCATATGTCTGATAAGAAGCTCTGGTTGTCCTGAACACAATACATTTTTCTGTTTTCCATGCCTGCTTTTCCGATCTTCTGGGGGACAAGGGGATGTTTGGAGTAGGCTAGTGTAGGTGTGTGTGACATGAAACATTTTTCAGAGAAGGCAAAAAACATGAGGCTAGCATCTGAGTTGTGCAAATTAGCCATGCTGGGGAAAGCTAATATTGCAGCACAACTCCATGAGGGCTACAGTGTAAGTGCAAAGTCGTGTAGGAGTTTGTTCACCTGAGAGTGACACAGATAAAGTAGGCTAAGGCTGCACAGACATGTGATGGGGCTATAGTGTCATGAGAGGAGCATCTGGTGGAGTGCGTAAGAAAGTGCAAGACGTGTAATTGAACCTGGTGATGGAGAAGGCTGCGTGTAATTGCTATGCACATCAATTGAACCTGGTGATGGAGAAGGCTGCGTGTAATTGCTATGCACATCAATTGAACCTGGTGATGGAGAAGGCTGCGTGTAATTGCTATGCACATCAATTGAACCTGGTGATGGAGAAGGCTGCGTGTAATTGCTATGCACATCAATTGAACCTGGTGATGGAGAAGGCTGCGTGTAATTGCTATGCACATCAATTGAACCTGGTGATGGAGAAGGCTGCGTGTAATTGCTATGCACATCAATTGAGCCTGGTGATGGAGAAGGCTGCGTGTAATTGCTATGCACATCAATTGAGCCTGGTGATGGAGAAGGCTGCGTGTAATTGCTATGCACATCAATTGAACCTGGTGATGGAGAAGGCTGCGTGTAATTGCTATGCACATCAATTGAACCTGGTGATGGAGAAGGCTGCGTGTAATTGCTATGCACATCAATTGAACCTGGTGATGGAGAAGGCTGCGTGTAATTGCTATGCACATCAATTGAACCTGGTGATGGAGAAGGCTGCGTGTAATTGCTATGCACATCAATTGAACCTGGTGATGGAGAAGGCTGCGTGTAATTGCTATGCACATCAATTGAACCTGGTGATGGAGAAGGCTGCGTGTAATTGCTATGCACATCAATTGAACCTGGTGATGGAGAAGGCTGCGTGTAATTGCTATGCACATCAATTGAACCTGGTGATGGAGAAGGCTGCGTGTAATTGCTATGCACATCAATTGAACCTGGTGATGGAGAAGGCTGCGTGTAATTGCTATGCACATCAATTGAACCTGGTGATGGAGAAGGCTGCGTGTAATTGCTATGCACATCAATTGAACCTGGTGATGGAGAAGGCTGCGTGTAATTGCTATGCACATCAATTGAACCTGGTGATGGAGAAGGCTGCGTGTAATTGCTATGCACATCAATTGAACCTGGTGATGGAGAAGGCTGCGTGTAATTGCTATGCACATCAATTGAACCTGGTGATGGAGAAGGCTGCGTGTAATTGCTATGCACATCAATTGAACCTGGTGATGGAGAAGGCTGCGTGTAATTGCTATGCACATCAATTGAACCTGGTGATGGAGAAGGCTGCGTGTAATTGCTATGCACATCAATTGAACCTGGTGATGGAGAAGGCTGCGTGTAATTGCTATGCACATCAATTGAACCTGGTGATGGAGAAGGCTGCGTGTAATTGCTATGCACATCAATTGAACCTGGTGATGGAGAAGGCTGCGTGTAATTGCTATGCACATCAATTGAACCTGGTGATGGAGAAGGCTGCGTGTAATTGCTATGCACATCAATTGAACCTGGTGATGGAGAAGGCTGCGTGTAATTGCTATGCACATCAATTGAACCTGGTGATGGAGAAGGCTGCGTGTAATTGCTATGCACATCAATTGAACCTGGTGATGGAGAAGGCTGCGTGTAATTGCTATGCACATCAATTGAACCTGGTGATGGAGAAGGCTGCGTGTAATTGCTATGCACATCAATTGAACCTGGTGATGGAGAAGGCTGCGTGTAATTGCTATGCACATCAATTGAACCTGGTGATGGAGAAGGCTGCGTGTAATTGCTATGCACATCAATTGAACCTGGTGATGGAGAAGGCTGCGTGTAATTGCTATGCACATCAATTGAACCTGGTGATGGAGAAGGCTGCGTGTAATTGCTATGCACATCAATTGAACCTGGTGATGGAGAAGGCT
>NW_027468848.1:1910011-1930011 GCF_046254945.1 Alosa pseudoharengus
GCCTAGAGAGGCATGCATATATTAAGGAGGCCTAGAGAGGCATGCATATATTAAGGAGGCCTAGAGAGGCATGCATATATTAAGGAGGCCTAGAGAGGCCTGCATATATTAAGGAGGCCTAGAGAGGCCTGCATATATTAAGTCACCATAATCTAACACTGATAGAAAGGTACTTTGGACCAATGTTTTTCTTGCAGTAAAAGGAAAGCAATTCTTTAAACTGAAATAAAAACCTAACTTAGGTCCCAGCTTTTTTAAAAGATTATCTATATGGACTTCAAAGGATAACTTGTCATCAAGCCAGATACCAAGGTATTTATAGGTTAAATTAATAAAAATACATCTATAATATGGTTTTGTCATACTTATGACATTAGGATGAAGTAAAGTGTTTTGATCTGACTTGATAACTGTATTTGTGTAAAAGTCAAAAGCGGCCGTGTTGTTTTGGGAGCATCATGTCGTGTGTGGAATGTATCATTTTTCCTAACTGTGTTTGGTGGCTTTTTTTTGTTTTTCTTGGTGGCCATGTTTACATCAGAGCTGTTTGTATTTTTCTTGGCGGCCATGTTGTTTACATCAGAGCTGTTTGTATTTTTCTTGGCGGCCATGTTGTTTACATCAGAGCTGTTTATGTTTTTCCTAACTGTGTTTGTTTACATGTTGTTTATGTTGTTTACATCAGAGCTGCCAGTCAAAGGTGTTCCAGGGAGACCTGTCCAGCGGAGTGTCTCAATACGCCTGGTTCCCGTGCCAACAGGCCCACAAGAACACACGCAACACACACTACTGGCTCAAGGTACACTGTGTGTGTGTGTCTGTGTGTGTGCGTGTGTGTGTGTGTGTGTGAGTGTGTCTGTGTTTGTGCGTGTGTGTGTGAGTGTGTGTGAGTGTGTGTGTGTTTGTGTGTGTGTGTGTGTCTGTGTGTGTGAGTGTGTGTGTTTGTGTTGTCTTTGTATTCTGCATTCACTGTGACATTTGTGTGTGTGTGTGTGTGTGACCCCAGGCGTTTTATTCACTGTGATGTGTGTGTGTGTGTGTGACCCAGGCGTTTTATTCACTGTGATGTGTGTGATGTGTGTGTGTGTGACCCCAGGCGTTTTATTCACTGTGATGTGTGTGTGTGTGTGACCCCAGGCGTTTTATTCACTGTGATGTGTGTGTGTGTGTGTGTGTGACCCCAGGCGTTTTATTCACTGTGATGTGTGTGTGTGTGTGTGTGTGACCCCAGGCGTTTTATTCACTGTGAGGTGATGTGTGTGTGTGTGTGACCCCAGGCGTTTTATTCACTGTGATGTGTGTGTGTGTGTGTGTGTGATCCCAGGCGTTTTATTCACTGTGAGGTGATGTGTGTGTGTGTGTGACCCCAGGCGTTTTATTCACTGTGATGTGTGTGTGTGTGTGTGTGTGACCCCAGGCGTTTTATTCACTGTGAGGTGATGTGTGTGTGTGTGTGACCCCAGGCGTTTTATTCACTGTGATGTGTGTGTGTGTGTGTGTGTGATCCCAGGCGTTTTATTCACTGTGATGTGTGTGTGTGTGTGTGTGACCCCAGGCGTTTTATTCGCACCCGATGGTGGCTGCAGCGGTCATCGTCCACTTGGCTGCGGACGGAACTGGCTATGTGGACCAGACTCAGTGCAACATCACCGTCCAGCTCATCGACACCAAGAACCAGACGCACAGCCTGGGTGTGTGTGACCTCTCTTCTGTATATCAGCACTGTGTGCGTGTGTGTGTGTGTGTGTGTGTGTGTGTGTGTGTGTGTGTGTGTGTACAATAACAAAGACCCGGGTATGTTTAAGATCTCTTCTATATATCAGCACAATGTGTGTGTGTGTGTGTGTGTGTGTGTGTGTGTGTGTGTGTGTGTGTGTATGTATACAATACCAAGGACCAGTGACGGACTGGAATTAAAAAACGGCCCTGGCATTTTCACCAACCAGCGGCCCACACGGGGACACGCATGCACGCGCGTGCATGTGCCCGCAACACACAGATATAACTTCACATGCACGGACATAACACGTTTGTAGCCCCATTGGTGATGAACTCTAACTTTAATATGCATAAAGACTGAACCAAGAACATGGATATATCAATGCACAACTCCAAAAATATGAAAATGAAAAAAGAATAGCCTAGAATAGGCTACATGGATTTCTATGCAACGTCACGAAAACATGCGTGCGCAAGAGGCAGAAAGCACCATAGAACAGCATAGAGCAGTGCTCTCCATGAAAAGAACAAAATGAGTTTTTGTGCTGAAAACTGCACCAGTTCGAAATCACGATGGTTAGAGAATGTTCAATATGTTCAATATCCCTAAAGAAATGCATGTCTTCGCCAAAAATGACAAAATACGATGTTAATGCAAATGAACGGCAAACTCTGAAATATATCCTGAAATGAGATGCTATTATCATTGAGACAACAGGGGACCAGGGGTATATAAAAAATTCCGATTGTAGCTTACAGCAGGCGACTATTTAAGTCAAGTTTATAACACTGTGGCACCAAGCGTCTTCTGTCCCACGGCTGCATGCGAATGTAGGCCTAGTTTTGTTGGTAAAAATGGAAACCCATCAGAGCAGCCGCTCGACCAACGTGTCTTAATTAACATCATGCAGTTAACAAGGTGCGAAGGAGCTTGCTCATTAGCATCCAAGTTCATTATAGGACCTCTTTCTCTGTCGCCATCAGCATAAAGGCCTCCAAATTATCCTGTGACAATCGTGTCCTTAGGCGATTCTTGATGAATTTAAGAGTGGAAAAACTCTGTTTGCATGCCACTTGAGTAGGCTACATGACAGTGTTAGTAGGAATTCATTTGCTAACCATATATAGTTGTAGGCACAGGTAAAGAGGTTTAACTGCTGGAGAAGGAAATAGCAACAGATTGCACAATTCTTGCAGGTAGCACATTTCTTGCTCACCGGGATTATTTCTGTATCTTCCTATATCTCCGCGGCATCATCAAAGTCCGACGCTTTGACTGTATACTCGTTTAGAGGAGACTTTTTTAGGCTGTCCCAGTGCGTGGCGAGATGTGTCAATTCCGACTATTTTCAATCGTAGTACCTTCACTGAATTTAAGCAGACATTCTCTTATGTTTCTAAGTGCATTTGGGGGCGATTTATTAGCTTTTATAAGGGGAAAATTCCGAGGATCAAGGCATGCTAGATCGGCAATTCCCCGTGCTGAAGGAAGTAGACGCATTCGGTTTTGAAATTCCCAGAAGTCATTGCTTCATGTAGCCTAACTTTTGTAAACCAATAATAAAATAAAAGATACAGGCAGCATATTTATTGTATTCCAATTTCAAACAATGCACTTTTAAATCATTTGATTGATATGGTTACAAAAGAATGTAGACTGATGTAAATATTGAGGGTCACCATGACTGTAGTGTAGAGACTCATGTCTGGTATAAATACTGATCAGTTTCCATCTATGAAGGAGGAAAAGGGAGTTAGAGATAAGTGGCTTATTCGTAAGCCATGTAACACTATTGATGCTTGATAGTGGGCCGAGAGATATTGTAAAACCGTGGGCCGCGCAAACCCGACAAACATGCCGCTCCGTGATTGGCCGGCCCAAACGGCCCACGAGGGGCCGCGGCCCTTCTGGCATCTGCCCAAATGCCAGACCGTCCAGTCCGTCACTGCCATGGACCTACCAGGGTATGTGTGAGATCTCTACTATATACTTTATCAGCACAATACCAATGTATGTGTGTGTGTGTATGACTCTGTGTATTTGTGTGTGTGTGTGTGTGTATGGCTCTGTCTGTGTGTGTGTGTGTGTGTGTGTGTATGGCTCTGTGTGTGTGTGTGTGTGTATGGCCCTGTGTGTGTATGGCTCTGTGTGTGTGTGTGTGTGTGTGTGTGTGTGTGTGTATGGCCCTGTGTGTGTGTGTGTGTCTCTGTGTGTGTGTGTTGCAGGTGACTGGGGCCTGAGCTGCAGGAGTAACCCTCTGGTCATCCCTGTGAGCCATGACCTCAGCACGCCGTTCTTCCGCACGCGGGCCATCCTGCTGCGATTCCGCTCCCCCCTGTTGGCCGTGTCCGGCGTCGGCCTGCGCTCGTTCCAGTACTTCGACCCCATCACCATCAGCGGTTGCCAGAGCAACGAGATCTACAACCCCATGGGTCAAAGGTGACCACCGCCAAGCTTCTCTGCTCACAGGAACTGTCTGTCCATCTCTTTTTCTGTGTGTGTGTGTGTGTGTGTGTGTGTGTGTGTGTGTGTGTATGTGTGTGTGTGTGTGTGTGTGTGTGTGTGTATGTATGTGTGTGTGTGTACTGTCTCTCTCTCTCTCTCTCTCTCTATGGAGCTCTGTATGGCGCTATCAACACAATCGAGTCCACCGCCTCAACACACTGTTTGAGAACACCATGTATGGGGAAAAATGTCTGCTTTTGTGCTGCTCAATGTCTCATTGGTCTGTTGTCACACCCGGTCGCACCAACTGGTCTTAACTGGTCCTAACTGGTCCTAACTGGTCCAACTGGTCTTTGCTACACCTGGTCCTAACTGGTCCAACTTGTCTTTGCTACGCCTGGTCCTAACTGGTCTAACTGGGCTTTGATACGAATGGTCCTAACTAGTCTTTGCTACGCCTGGTCCTAACTGGTCCTAACTAGTCCAACTGGTCTTTGCTACGCCTGGTCCTAACTGGTCCTAATTGGTCCAACTGGGCTTTGCTACGAATGGTCCTAACTGGTCCTAACTGGTCTTTGCTACACCTGGTCCTAACTGGTCCTAACTGGTCCAACTGGTCTTTGCTACACCTGGTCCTAACTGGTCCAACTGGGCTTTGCTACGAATGGTCCTAACTGGTCCAACTGGTCTTTGCTACGCCTGGTCCGAACTGCTAAGTTTTAAGTCTTAAGAATTGAACTTACATCGGTTGCACCAACTGATTTGATGCCTAGGCGTAACTACGCCCGGCCTTAGCGATGTGCGTTCATGTGGATGCCTATGTAACCATGACAACAAGCGTTCATTTGCCTACGTAACCATGACAACAAGCGTTCATTTGCCTACTGAACCATAACAACAAGTGTTCATTTGCCTACGTAACCATGACAACAAGCGTTCGTTTGCCGTCTGTTAGATCGATCACGCGGGAAACGGCGGTAAAAGTGTCTAATGTGTGAGATGCTGTTATAATGCTTAGAAGCTGCACACTTAATAATAACTAAAGTTGACACATATTCATGCATTCTTTCTATCGTCTTGGTATGGAATAAGCAAAGGACATGCAATATGTGTTGCTTTATCTTTTCACAGATAAGACCCCAATGGAAATATGTACAGTAGGCTACCTAAGATAGGCAGAACACTAACGTTAAGTAAGGCATAATGTATAGAACATCGGTCATTCCTATGGGTTCCTCTCGACTTTTGTTTGGAAAGCATCATCCAGTTTCACTTCCCCATGATCAGAGCTGCTCTTGACTCAGTTATTGGACTTACATGGGTCTATTGGCACACAGCAGCCAACTTCCCCCACATCCAAATGAGTATGTTTATATTTGACTTCACCACATCCAAATGAGTATGTTTATATTTGACTTCACCAAATGCCAGTCAGATTCGCTTCATCAAAGCTGGAAACTGGTCCTGGCTCTGCTGGTCTAACGGGGGTGTCTAGCTCGGCGTTTACAATATATGCTTCTCAATAAAGCTGAATCATGGACATTTATTATTCCCTGTCTGTGATCGCTGCATTATCTTAGTTGAACACACTAACTGTGACACTAACTTGAGCAGATACATTACATAGACAGATACAGGACATTAGTGTTTGAAGTGCGATAACATTTGTCTTATAGGACATTAGATTTCTCTTATAGGACATTAGTGACCAAGAAGAGGGTCTGTACATCAAACAGGCAAATTCTGTAAACATCTTTAAAAAAGACCTGAAAACATACCTGGGGTGCGTTTCCCAAAGCCATAGTGGCTAACCTGCTAGCCTGTTAGCCTGCTAGCCTGTTAGCCTGTTAGCAACTTAGTCTCAAAGCCATAGTTGCTAGCCTGCTAGCCTGTTAGCCTGTTAGCCTGTTAGCCTGTTAGCAACTTAGTCCCAAAGCCATAGTTGCTAACCTGCTAGCCTGTTAGCCTGCTAGCCTGTTAGCCTGTTAGCAACTTAGTTGGTTGGCAATGGGAAATTGTATTGCAACCAACAAAGTTGCTACCTTAGTTTGCTACCTTAGTTAGCTACTATGGTTCTGGGAAACGTGACCCTGTGTATGAGAGCTCACTTTTCTCTTGTAGCCAATTTCTTCACATTATTTTACACTCTACTGCTGCTAATTACAGGCTCGTCCTGTTCTCACATTATCTGCTGCTGCTATGTACAGGCTCTTCATATTCTCACATTATCTGCTGCTAATTACAGGCTCTTCATATTCTCACATTATCTGCTGCTGCTATGTACAGGCTCGTCCTGTTCTCACTGCTCTAGTTGCACTGTATGCGTTGGATCTTTCTCTCTAAATCTCTGATGTTTTATTTAGTGGTTTGTTTGTTTGTTTGTTTGTATTATTCCAACTTGTTTCTTATTTTCTCTCTATTATTGTATGAAAGATGCTATACAAATAAAGCGTATTATTATTATTATTATTATTGTTATTATTATTATTGTTATTAGTGGGTTTGATCCAGCAAGACCACAGCATGGCTGAAAGCCATGCTGTGGGCTTGCGGAGCAAGCCCACTATTGTTCTTCTTAAGTTTTCTTATTAGTGGGTTTGATCCAGCAAGACCACAGCATGGCTGAAAGCCATGCTGTGGGCTTGCGGAGCAAGCCCACTATTGTTCTTCTTAAGTTTTCTTATTAGTGGGTTTGATCCAGCAAGACCACAGCATGGCTGAAAGCCATGCTGTGGGCTTGCGGAGCAAGCCCACTATTGTTCTTCTTAAGTTTTCTTATTATTATTATTATTTATTATTCCTGTTCACCCACTTTTTGGCCGAACTACTGCTCCTAGACCGTTTGAGCTATCGACGCGGTTCGAACTCCAAAAATTCAGGCCCGAACCGGTGTAACTTGCTTGTTGCTTTCGTGTCGCTGGCCCTTGTCGTTTTCGCGGTATTCCCGTTTTTCGGCGTTTTTCGGCCCCATTGAAATGCATGGCGGAATGTTCAGAATTCAAATTTCGATTGTGACATCACAGCTCTAATTGCTTAAGCTTGCACCTGGAAGAGTTCTAAGCCACCTGGCAGAGCTCTGATGGGCTGGGCTGGGCTGTCTGTGTATATGAAGGTGTGTGCATGTAACTTTTGACCAGTATGTCCGATTTTCATGAATGAGGTACCGTTGGAATCCTTGAATGAAGCCCAGTTCAATGCCTTGCCAGCACTAAGTGTAAAGGTAATGTAAAAAAAGATGAGACAGCGCGAAGCGCTGTCTCATCTTTTTTTTAAAGCCAAACCATGTTGATACAGGTCATTAAAAAAAATATATATATATATTTTCCAAATCCATTCAGCCCAGTTCAATGCCTTGCCAGCACTAAGTGTAAAGGTCATGTAAGCCAAACCATGTTCATATAGGTCATAAAAAAAATAAATAAAGTATTTCACCAATCCATTCAGCCCAGTCCAATACCCAGCTAGCTCCATTTGAACTTTGTCATGTGTACAGTTGTATATATTATTACATTGAGAAACACACTTTCATACAGATATCATGCATATCCACGCAGCTTTACTAATCAAGTTACTCATCGTTGCCCAGCAAGAAGTCCTCAATCAATTCAATTGTCTTGCCACGATCTGTGGAGCTTACAGACAACGTTATATAACCAAAGGTTCTGTATGCTATTTAAAGCCGACCTAACGCTGAGTCCCTTCTAGACGGTGTGTTGCAATGCATTCTGGGTGCTGTGCTGTGATTCGACGGCTCGTCACCTGACCCACCAAACAACAACTCTCTGGGATGTGGCAAATATCGCGTAAAAACCTTGTTGCCGGAACAACAGGGAAAAGGCAACAGGATAGCAGCATGAAAGATACACAGGATACACACGGAATTTTGATGGACGTCCTTATCAGTCTATGGTCTAACTTATAAACGTGTCGGGTCAACGTCAACGATAAGTAAGTTAGGCTAACGTAAACGTTAGCTATTTGCTGTTGTCATATGCTAGTGCTATATGCTTTAGGCTACGTGATGGCCATTTATCACACTGATTTTAGGTACTACTTTTACGAGGTCTGTAGTTCTGTCAAAATGTATCTTATCGTTGAACAGACTACAGTTTTATCTTCCTTAGACTTCGTAGATGTAGTTACTACAATTTGGAAGCGAATTTCGAAGTGTAAATATGGTTTTAGTGTGTAAACAGACCAACCGCGATTTTGCAATGAAGTTAATGAAGCCTTTTATGTAGGGCTACTAGGCTACTTTCACGAAGTCTGTAGTTCTGTCAAAATGTATCTTAACCATGTAGTATGTTCATAGATATCTTCCTTAGACTTCGTAGATGTAGTTACTACAATTTGGAAGCGAATTTCGAAGTGTAAATATGGTTTTAGTGTGTAAACTGACCAACCGCGATTTTGCAATGAAGTTAATTGAGCCTTTTATGTAGGGCTACTAGGCTACTTTCACGAAGTCTGTAGTTCTGTCAAAATGTATCTTAACCATGTAGTATGTTCATAGATATCTTCCTTAGACTTCGTAGATGTAGTTACTACAATTTGGAAGCGAATTTCGAAGTGCAAATATGGTTTAAATGTGTAAACAAGACGCCTGATGTTTAATGTTAATGAATGGGCACAGTATTATTGTGTACAGTAATGGGCTATCAGTAGTATGTAAACAGTTCATGTGTTATGTGATTTACATAAACTAGTAAACAACTGAAATGTTAAAAGCTGGTATTGTGTTTCCTGAATTCTTACATTCAGGCATTCAAATGAAATGTAATTAAATAGCATATCAATCATGCAACAATGCAAAAACAATGAAACTAGTGTAGGCCTAATTATATTTTACATTAGTAAAGCAGTACTCTGATGTGCATGCTTTCACAAACTTTTGTGAACAATCTTAGCACTTTAAACATTGACTGTTTTGAAGTGCATGTATAGCAATATAGTATAAAAAAAATAATAATTGTGATGATATTACAATTTGATGGGGGGTGGGAGGAGGGGGTGGGTTCATGTAGGTGGGCCCTTTGACCCCAAAGTATGCCTTGACTGGGCCTCAGGTCAAAGAAGTTTGAGAAAGGCTGATGTAGACGACAAAGCAGCAAGGAGGCGTCGTGTGATCATTTAAACAAGTTTTATGACAAGGTCGATGAGGGTGGGAAAAATCGTACATTTCTGTGCAAACTTTGCCCGCACTTCAGTCACATTGTCTTTTAAGAAAATGCAGTCCATTTTTCGGTTTCAGCAGTCAACAACCTCAGAACTGACCCTTCAGGCCTCTCAGGAGGCACTGCCCTCTAACCTAGCGACCACCTGAGCAACCAGCATGATTGCCCTAGCAACCAGCATAGCAACCACGTTATTTATGCGTTTTAGCTTATTGGATGTTGCGTTGATGCAGATAACTTTTGATCCGTGTGCCCGATTTTCATAAATGAGGTACCGTTGGAATCCTTGGATGAGGCCGAGTTCCGTGCCCCAGATCAAACCCACTCTTGCAGTTCCTCGGAACCGCAATTCTAGTTAGTGGGTTTGATCCAGCAAGACCACAGCATGGCTGAAAGCCATGCTGTGGGCTTGCGGAGCAAGCCCACTATTGTTCTTCTTAAGTTTTCTTATTATTATTAGTGGGTTTGATCCAGCAAGACCACAGCATGGCTGAAAGCCATGCTGTGGGCTTGCGGAGCAAGCCCACTATTGTTCTTCTTAAGTTTTCTTATTATTATTATTATTTATTATTCCTGTTCACCCACTTTTTGGCCGAACTACTGCTCCTAGACCGTTTGAGCTATCGACGCGGTTCGAACTCCAAAAATTCAGGCCCGAACCGGTGTAACTTGCTTGTTGCTTTCGTGTCGCTGGCCCTTGTCGTTTTCGCGGTATTCCCGTTTTTCGGCGTTTTTCGGCCCCATTGAAATGCATGGCGGAATGTTCAGAATTCAAATTTCGATTGTGACATCACAGCTCTAATTGCTTAAGCTTGCACCTGGAAGAGTTCTAAGCCACCTGGCAGAGCTCTGATGGGCTGGGCTGGGCTGTCTGTGTATATGAAGGTGTGTGCATGTAACTTTTGACCAGTATGTCCGATTTTCATGAATGAGGTACCGTTGGAATCCTTGAATGAAGCCCAGTTCAATGCCTTGCCAGCACTAAGTGTAAAGGTAATGTAAAAAAAGATGAGACAGCGCGAAGCGCTGTCTCATCTTTTTTTTAAAGCCAAACCATGTTGATACAGGTCATTAAAAAAAATATATATATATATTTTCCAAATCCATTCAGCCCAGTTCAATGCCTTGCCAGCACTAAGTGTAAAGGTCATGTAAGCCAAACCATGTTCATATAGGTCATAAAAAAAATAAATAAAGTATTTCACCAATCCATTCAGCCCAGTCCAATACCCAGCTAGCTCCATTTGAACTTTGTCATGTGTACAGTTGTATATATTATTACATTGAGAAACACACTTTCATACAGATATCATGCATATCCACGCAGCTTTACTAATCAAGTTACTCATCGTTGCCCAGCAAGAAGTCCTCAATCAATTCAATTGTCTTGCCACGATCTGTGGAGCTTACAGACAACGTTATATAACCAAAGGTTCTGTATGCTATTTAAAGCCGACCTAACGCTGAGTCCCTTCTAGACGGTGTGTTGCAATGCATTCTGGGTGCTGTGCTGTGATTCGACGGCTCGTCACCTGACCCACCAAACAACAACTCTCTGGGATGTGGCAAATATCGCGTAAAAACCTTGTTGCCGGAACAACAGGGAAAAGGCAACAGGATAGCAGCATGAAAGATACACAGGATACACACGGAATTTTGATGGACGTCCTTATCAGTCTATGGTCTAACTTATAAACGTGTCGGGTCAACGTCAACGATAAGTAAGTTAGGCTAACGTAAACGTTAGCTATTTGCTGTTGTCATATGCTAGTGCTATATGCTTTAGGCTACGTGATGGCCATTTATCACACTGATTTTAGGTACTACTTTTACGAGGTCTGTAGTTCTGTCAAAATGTATCTTATCGTTGAACAGACTACAGTTTTATCTTCCTTAGACTTCGTAGATGTAGTTACTACAATTTGGAAGCGAATTTCGAAGTGTAAATATGGTTTTAGTGTGTAAACAGACCAACCGCGATTTTGCAATGAAGTTAATGAAGCCTTTTATGTAGGGCTACTAGGCTACTTTCACGAAGTCTGTAGTTCTGTCAAAATGTATCTTAACCATGTAGTATGTTCATAGATATCTTCCTTAGACTTCGTAGATGTAGTTACTACAATTTGGAAGCGAATTTCGAAGTGTAAATATGGTTTTAGTGTGTAAACTGACCAACCGCGATTTTGCAATGAAGTTAATTGAGCCTTTTATGTAGGGCTACTAGGCTACTTTCACGAAGTCTGTAGTTCTGTCAAAATGTATCTTAACCATGTAGTATGTTCATAGATATCTTCCTTAGACTTCGTAGATGTAGTTACTACAATTTGGAAGCGAATTTCGAAGTGCAAATATGGTTTAAATGTGTAAACAAGACGCCTGATGTTTAATGTTAATGAATGGGCACAGTATTATTGTGTACAGTAATGGGCTATCAGTAGTATGTAAACAGTTCATGTGTTATGTGATTTACATAAACTAGTAAACAACTGAAATGTTAAAAGCTGGTATTGTGTTTCCTGAATTCTTACATTCAGGCATTCAAATGAAATGTAATTAAATAGCATATCAATCATGCAACAATGCAAAAACAATGAAACTAGTGTAGGCCTAATTATATTTTACATTAGTAAAGCAGTACTCTGATGTGCATGCTTTCACAAACTTTTGTGAACAATCTTAGCACTTTAAACATTGACTGTTTTGAAGTGCATGTATAGCAATATAGTATAAAAAAAATAATAATTGTGATGATATTACAATTTGATGGGGGGTGGGAGGAGGGGGTGGGTTCATGTAGGTGGGCCCTTTGACCCCAAAGTATGCCTTGACTGGGCCTCAGGTCAAAGAAGTTTGAGAAAGGCTGATGTAGACGACAAAGCAGCAAGGAGGCGTCGTGTGATCATTTAAACAAGTTTTATGACAAGGTCGATGAGGGTGGGAAAAATCGTACATTTCTGTGCAAACTTTGCCCGCACTTCAGTCACATTGTCTTTTAAGAAAATGCAGTCCATTTTTCGGTTTCAGCAGTCAACAACCTCAGAACTGACCCTTCAGGCCTCTCAGGAGGCACTGCCCTCTAACCTAGCGACCACCTGAGCAACCAGCATGATTGCCCTAGCAACCAGCATAGCAACCACGTTATTTATGCGTTTTAGCTTATTGGATGTTGCGTTGATGCAGATAACTTTTGATCCGTGTGCCCGATTTTCATAAATGAGGTACCGTTGGAATCCTTGGATGAGGCCGAGTTCCGTGCCCCAGATCAAACCCACTCTTGCAGTTCCTCGGAACCGCAATTCTAGTTAGTGGGTTTGATCCAGCAAGACCACAGCATGGCTGAAAGCCATGCTGTGGGCTTGCGGAGCAAGCCCACTATTGTTCTTCTTAAGTTTTCTTATTATTATTATTATATCTTCCTATAAGCCCACTTTTTGGCCGAACTACTGCTCCTAGACCGTTTGAGCTATCGACGCGGTTCGAACTCCAAAAATTCAGGCCCGAACCGGTGTAACTTGCTTGTTGCTTTCGTGTCGCTGGCCCTTGTCGTTTTCGCGGTATTCCCGTTTTTCGGCGTTTTTGGGCCCCATTGAAATCAATGGCGGAATGCTGGGGCTTTATGACATCACAGCACCTCATTACTTGCACCTGGTAGAGCTCTGCTGCTAGAGTTGATTACTTGCACCTGGCAGAGTTCTAAGCCATCTGGCAATGTCTAATGGGCTGGGCTGGGCTGTCTGTGTATATGAAGGTGTGTGCATGTAACTTTTGACCAGTATGTCCGATTTTCATGAATGAGGTACCGTTGGAATCCTTGAATGAAGCCCAGTTCAATGCCTTGCCAGCACTAAGTGTAAAGGTAATGTAAAAAAAGATGAGACAGCGCGAAGCGCTGTCTCATCTTTTTTTTAAAGCCAAACCATGTTGATACAGGTCATTAAAAAAAATATATATATATTTTCCAAATCCATTCAGCCCAGTTCAATGCCTTGCCAGCACTAAGTGTAAAGGTCATGTTTTTAAAGCCAAACCATGTTCATATAGGTCATTAAAAAAATAAATAAATAAAGTATTTCACCAATCCATTCAGCCCAGTCCTATACCCAGCTAGCTCCATTTGAACTTAGTCATGTGTACAGTTGTATATATTATTACATTGAGAAACACTCTTTCATACAGATATCATGCATATCCACGTAGCATTAATAATCAAGTTACTCATCGTTGCCCAGCAAGAAGTCCACAATCAATTCAATTGTCTTGCCACGATCTGTGGAGCTTACAGACAACGTTATATTACTAGAGGTTCTGTATGTTATTTAAAGCCGACCTAACGCTGAGTCCCTTCTAGACGGTGTGTTGCAATGCATTCTGGGTGCTGTGCTGTGATTCGACGGCTCGTCACCTGACCCACCAAACAACAACTCTCTGGGATGTGGCAAATATCGCGTAAAAACCTTGTTGCCGGAACAACAGGGAAAAGGCAACAGGATAGCAGCACGAAAGATACACAGGATACACACGGAATTTTGATGGACGTCCTTATCAGTCTATGGTCTAACTTATAAACGTGTCGGGTCAACGTCAACGATAAGTAAGTTAGGCTAACGTAAACGTTAGCTATTTGCTGTTGTCATATGCTAGTGCTATATGCTTTAGGCTACGTGATGGCCATTTATCACACTAATTTTAGGTACTACTTTTACGAGGTCTGTAGTTCTGTCAAAATGTATCTTATCGTTGAACAGACTACAAGGTTATCTTCCTTAGACTTCGTAGATGTAGTTACTACAATTTGGAAGCGAATTTCGAAGTGTAAATATGGTTTTAGTGTGTAAACAGACCAACCGCGATTTTGCAATGAAGTTAATGGAGCCTTTTATGTAGGGCTTCTAGGCTACTTTCACGAAGTCTGTAGTTGTGTCAAAATGTATCTTATCTATGAACAGACTACATGATTATCTTCCTTAGACTTCGTAGATGTAGTTACTACAATTTGGAAGCGAATTTCGAAGTGTAAATATGGTTTTAGTGTGTAAACAGACCAACCGCGATTTTGCAATGAAGTGAATGTGGAGCCTTTTATGTAGGACTACTAGGCTACTTTCACGAAGTCTGTAGTTCTGTCAAAATTGATCTTATCTATGAACAGACTACATGGTTATCTTCTTTAGACTTTGTAGATGTAGTTATTACAGTTTGGAAGCGAAATTCGAAGTGCAAATATGGTTTAAATGTGTAAACAAGACGCCTGATGTTTAATATATGTTAATGAATGGGCACAGTATTATTGTGTACAGTAATGGGCTATCAGTAGTATGTAAACAGTTCATGTGTTATGTGATTTACATAAACTAACAACAGAAATGTTAAAAGCTGGTATTGTGTTTCCTGAATTCTTACATTCAGGCATTCAAATGAAATGTAATTAAATAGCATATCAATCATGCAACAATGCAAAAACAATGAAACTAGTGTAGGCCTAATTATATTTTACATTAGTAAAGCAGTACTCTGATGTGCATGCTTTCACAAACTTTTGTAAACAATCTTAGCACTTTAAACATTGACTGTTTTGAAGTGCATGTAGGCAATATAGTATAAAAATAATAATTGTGATATCATTACAATTTGATAGGGGTTGGGAGGAGGGGGTGGGTTCATGTAGGTGGGCCCTATGACCCCAAAGTATGCCTTGACTGGGCCTCAGGTCAAAGAAGTTTGAGAAATGCTGATGTAGACAACAAAGCAGCAAGGAGGCGTCGTGTGATCATTTAAACAAGTTTTATGACAAGGTCGATGAGGGTGGGAAAAATCGTACATTTCTGTGCAAACTTTGCCCGCACTTCAGTCACATTGTCTTTTAAGAAAATGCAGTCCTTTTTTCGGTTCCAGCAGCCAACAACCTCAGAACTGACCCTTCAGGCCTCTCAGCAGGCGCTGGCCTTTAACCGCAGCCAGAAGAGAGTCAGCAGAAATTTGATTGCCTTTAAAAAATCTGACTTCTTAAAAAATCTTAAACTGGCTGCATTACGTGATTATTTCTGAGATTCTGATACGTTTTTAACCATGACCTATACACAGTTCTGGTTTGAAAATGTATCTCTTAAAATAATCACTTTATGCAGTCAGCTTAAGATGGCTTACTAGCAACTAACTAATTACCCTAGCAACAACCTAGAAACCACCCCTGTAATGTCAACCTAGCGACCACCATAGCAACCAGCATAGCAACCATGTTATTTATGCGTTTTAGCTTATTGGATGTTGCGTTAATGCAGACAACTTTTGATCCGTGTGCCCGATTTTCATAAATGAGGTACCGTTGGAATCCTTGGATGAGGCCGAGTTCCGTGCCACTGATCAAACCCACTCTTGCAGTTCCTCGGAACCGCAATTCTAGTTATTATATCTTCCTATAAGCCCACTTTTTGGCCGAACTACTGCTCCTAGACCGTTTGAGCTATCGACGCGGTTCGAACTCCAAAAATTCAGGCCCGAACCGGTGTAACTTGCTTGTTGCTTTCGTGTCGCTGGCCCTTGTCGTTTTCGCGGTATTCCCGTTTTTCGGCGTTTTTGGGCCCCATTGAAATCAATGGCGGAATGCTGGGGCTTTATGACATCACAGCACCTCATTACTTGCACCTGGTAGAGCTCTGCTGCTAGAGTTGATTACTTGCACCTGGCAGAGTTCTAAGCCATCTGGCAATGTCTAATGGGCTGGGCTGGGCTGTCTGTGTATATGAAGGTGTGTGCATGTAACTTTTGACCAGTATGTCCGATTTTCATGAATGAGGTACCGTTGGAATCCTTGAATGAAGCCCAGTTCAATGCCTTGCCAGCACTAAGTGTAAAGGTAATGTAAAAAAAGATGAGACAGCGCGAAGCGCTGTCTCATCTTTTTTTTAAAGCCAAACCATGTTGATACAGGTCATTAAAAAAAATATATATATATTTTCCAAATCCATTCAGCCCAGTTCAATGCCTTGCCAGCACTAAGTGTAAAGGTCATGTTTTTAAAGCCAAACCATGTTCATATAGGTCATTAAAAAAATAAATAAATAAAGTATTTCACCAATCCATTCAGCCCAGTCCTATACCCAGCTAGCTCCATTTGAACTTAGTCATGTGTACAGTTGTATATATTATTACATTGAGAAACACTCTTTCATACAGATATCATGCATATCCACGTAGCATTAATAATCAAGTTACTCATCGTTGCCCAGCAAGAAGTCCACAATCAATTCAATTGTCTTGCCACGATCTGTGGAGCTTACAGACAACGTTATATTACTAGAGGTTCTGTATGTTATTTAAAGCCGACCTAACGCTGAGTCCCTTCTAGACGGTGTGTTGCAATGCATTCTGGGTGCTGTGCTGTGATTCGACGGCTCGTCACCTGACCCACCAAACAACAACTCTCTGGGATGTGGCAAATATCGCGTAAAAACCTTGTTGCCGGAACAACAGGGAAAAGGCAACAGGATAGCAGCACGAAAGATACACAGGATACACACGGAATTTTGATGGACGTCCTTATCAGTCTATGGTCTAACTTATAAACGTGTCGGGTCAACGTCAACGATAAGTAAGTTAGGCTAACGTAAACGTTAGCTATTTGCTGTTGTCATATGCTAGTGCTATATGCTTTAGGCTACGTGATGGCCATTTATCACACTAATTTTAGGTACTACTTTTACGAGGTCTGTAGTTCTGTCAAAATGTATCTTATCGTTGAACAGACTACAAGGTTATCTTCCTTAGACTTCGTAGATGTAGTTACTACAATTTGGAAGCGAATTTCGAAGTGTAAATATGGTTTTAGTGTGTAAACAGACCAACCGCGATTTTGCAATGAAGTTAATGGAGCCTTTTATGTAGGGCTTCTAGGCTACTTTCACGAAGTCTGTAGTTGTGTCAAAATGTATCTTATCTATGAACAGACTACATGATTATCTTCCTTAGACTTCGTAGATGTAGTTACTACAATTTGGAAGCGAATTTCGAAGTGTAAATATGGTTTTAGTGTGTAAACAGACCAACCGCGATTTTGCAATGAAGTGAATGTGGAGCCTTTTATGTAGGACTACTAGGCTACTTTCACGAAGTCTGTAGTTCTGTCAAAATTGATCTTATCTATGAACAGACTACATGGTTATCTTCTTTAGACTTTGTAGATGTAGTTATTACAGTTTGGAAGCGAAATTCGAAGTGCAAATATGGTTTAAATGTGTAAACAAGACGCCTGATGTTTAATATATGTTAATGAATGGGCACAGTATTATTGTGTACAGTAATGGGCTATCAGTAGTATGTAAACAGTTCATGTGTTATGTGATTTACATAAACTAACAACAGAAATGTTAAAAGCTGGTATTGTGTTTCCTGAATTCTTACATTCAGGCATTCAAATGAAATGTAATTAAATAGCATATCAATCATGCAACAATGCAAAAACAATGAAACTAGTGTAGGCCTAATTATATTTTACATTAGTAAAGCAGTACTCTGATGTGCATGCTTTCACAAACTTTTGTAAACAATCTTAGCACTTTAAACATTGACTGTTTTGAAGTGCATGTAGGCAATATAGTATAAAAATAATAATTGTGATATCATTACAATTTGATAGGGGTTGGGAGGAGGGGGTGGGTTCATGTAGGTGGGCCCTATGACCCCAAAGTATGCCTTGACTGGGCCTCAGGTCAAAGAAGTTTGAGAAATGCTGATGTAGACAACAAAGCAGCAAGGAGGCGTCGTGTGATCATTTAAACAAGTTTTATGACAAGGTCGATGAGGGTGGGAAAAATCGTACATTTCTGTGCAAACTTTGCCCGCACTTCAGTCACATTGTCTTTTAAGAAAATGCAGTCCTTTTTTCGGTTCCAGCAGCCAACAACCTCAGAACTGACCCTTCAGGCCTCTCAGCAGGCGCTGGCCTTTAACCGCAGCCAGAAGAGAGTCAGCAGAAATTTGATTGCCTTTAAAAAATCTGACTTCTTAAAAAATCTTAAACTGGCTGCATTACGTGATTATTTCTGAGATTCTGATACGTTTTTAACCATGACCTATACACAGTTCTGGTTTGAAAATGTATCTCTTAAAATAATCACTTTATGCAGTCAGCTTAAGATGGCTTACTAGCAACTAACTAATTACCCTAGCAACAACCTAGAAACCACCCCTGTAATGTCAACCTAGCGACCACCATAGCAACCAGCATAGCAACCATGTTATTTATGCGTTTTAGCTTATTGGATGTTGCGTTAATGCAGACAACTTTTGATCCGTGTGCCCGATTTTCATAAATGAGGTACCGTTGGAATCCTTGGATGAGGCCGAGTTCCGTGCCACTGATCAAACCCACTCTTGCAGTTCCTCGGAACCGCAATTCTAGTTATTTATTATTCCTGTTCACCCACTTTTTGGCCGAACTACTGCTCCTAGACCGTTTGAGCTATCGACGCGGTTCGAACTCCAAAAATTCAGGCCCGAACCGGTGTAACTTGCTTGTTGATTTCGTGTCGCTGGCCCTTGTCGTTTTTGCGGTATTCCCGTTTTTCTGCGTTTTTTGGGCCCATTGAAATGAATGGCGGAATGTTCAGAATTCAAATTTCGATTGTGACATCACAGCTCTAATTGCTTAAGCTTGCACCTGGAAGAGTTCTAAGCCACCTGGCAGAGCTCTAATGGGCTGGGCTGGGCTGTCTGTGTATATGAAGGTGTGTGCATGTAACTTTTGACCCGTATGTCCGATTTTCATAAATGAGGTACCCTCGGAATCCTTGGATGAAGCCCAGTTCAATGCCTTGCCAGCACCAGTTCTAAAGGTAATGTAAAAAAAGATGGCAGAGCGCGAAGCGCTCTGCCATCTTTTTTTTAAAGCCAATCCATGTTGATACAGGTCATTAAAAAAAAATATATATATATAAAAATATATATATATTTTCCAAATCCATTCAGCCCAGTTCAATGCCTTGCCAGCACCAGTTGTAAAGGTCATGTAAAAAAAGATGAGACAGCGCGAAGCGCTGTCTCATCTTTTTTTTAAAGCCAAACCATGTTCATATAGGTCATTAAAAAAATAAAGTATTTTCCAAATCCATTCAACCCAGTATTATGCCCTGCTAGCTCCACTCAAACCTAGTCATGTGTACAGTTGTGTAGATTTTAACATTGAGAAACACACATTTATACAGATATTGAGCACATCCACACATCACTACTATTCATGTTAAGTTACTCATCATTGCCCGGCAAGAAGTCCACAATCAATTCAATTGTCTTGCCACGATCTGTGGAGCTTACAGACAACGTTAAATTAGTAAAGGTTCTGTATGCTATTTAAAGCCGACCTAACGATGAGTCCCTTTAAGACGGTGTGTTGCAATGCATTCTGGGTGCTGTGCTGTGATCCGACGGCTCGTCCCCTGACCCACCAAACACAACGATGCTTGAACCAGAGCACTTGAACTAAACGTAGTAAAAATAAATCGTTACCAAGGCTCCAAATAGCAACACACTTATACCGTAGCATAATGAGGGTGTCTACATGTAAACCGAAGCATTCAGAACTGTGTAAGTCTACAGGCAGTTTATTAAAAAGAACGTCAACGGGTCAACGTCAACGATAAGTAAGTTAGGCTAACGTAAACGTTAGC
>NW_027468848.1:1942511-1945011 GCF_046254945.1 Alosa pseudoharengus
GGACACATGGACAGAGCTGAAGGGTAACTGACCACATAAATGGAGTGAAGGAAGTGTGTGTGTGTGAAGAGAGGAGAGAGAAGTGTGTGTGTGAAGAGAAGAGAGGAGAGAGAGAAGTGTGTATGTGTGAAGAGAGGAGAGGAGAGAGAGGAGTGTGTATGTGTGAAGAGAAGAGAGGAGAGAGAGAGGAGAGAGAGAAGTGTGTATGTGTGAAGAGAAGAGAGCGAGAAGTGTGTATGTGTGAAGAGAGGAGAGCGAGAAGTGTGTATGTGTGAAGAGAGGAGAGCGAGAAGTGTGTATGTGTGAAGAGAGGAGAGCGAGAAGTGTGTATGTGTGAAGAGAGGAGAGCGAGAAGTGTGTATGTGTGAAGAGAGGAGAGCGAGAAGTGTGTATGTGTGAAGAGAGGAGAGCGAGAAGTGTGTATGTGTGAAGAGAGGAGAGCGAGAAGTGTGTATGTGTGAAGAGAAGAGAGGAGAGAGAGAGGAGAGAGAGAAGTGTGTATGTGTGAAGAGAAGAGAGGAGAGAGAGAAGTGTGTATGTGTGAAGAGAGAGAGGAGAGTGAGATAAAGGGATGAGAGGAGAGAGAGAGTGGAGGGCAGTGGGGAGAAGCCTGTTTGTGCTGGGCATCCTTGTGTGTGTGTGTGTTTGTGCTGGGCATCCTTGTGTGTGTGTGTGTGTGTGTTTGTGCTGGGCATCCTTGTGTGTGTGTGTGTGTTTGTGCTGGGCATCCTTGTGTGTGTGTGTGTGTGTGTGTGTGTTTGTGCTGGGCATCCTTGTGTGTGTGTGTGTGTGTGTGTGTGTGTGTGTTTGTGCTGGGCATCCTTGTGTGTGTGTGTGTGTGTGTTTGTGCTCGGCATCCTTGGGCTGGGCATCCTTGTGTGTGTGTGTGTGTGTGCTGGGCATCCTTGGGCCAGCGCTTCACATGGACCTGTGTTGGAGAGGAATGCTGTGGCCTTTGTCCAGCAGCACACATCCTCATGACTGGGATGCGCCTGCTAAATGAGCGTGTGTGTGTGTGTGTGTGTGTGAGTGCTAAATGCTTTCTGCTGTGGTCACATATGTTTGTGTGAGCTTTTGTGATGTTTTTGTTCGTGTATGGGCGTGTGTGTGTGTGTGTGCACGTGTGGCTTCAGACTATTGATCTCCAGCGAAAGTCACACTAACTCATCTGTGTGTGTGTGTGTGTGTGTGTGTTCTGAAAGCCTCATTAAATCAACAGAGATCCCCTTCCTGCATATGCTCCTTTCTTGACAGCTCAGTAGTCTTCACACACACACACACACACTCACTCACACATTCACACACACACAGACTTACTCACACACACACACACACACACGCACTCACTCACACACAAACACACACACACAAACACACGCACACACAAACTCCAAACACAGTACTGTTAGAGAGGAAGTTAAGTCTTTCAGAGACGAGTGACCGTGGCAGGAAGTGCATCATAATAAAGGGACATTAGCTGGGCAGGAAGTGCATCATAATAAAGGGACATCAGCTGGGCAGGAAGTGCATCATAATAAAGGGACATCAGCTGAGCAGGAAGTGCATCATAATAAAGGGACATCAGCTGAGCAGGAAGTGCATCATAATAAAGGGACATCAGCTGGGCTGTGGCTATACTGCAGGCTCGGAGAAAGAGTTAGAAAAACAACGTTTCCCATGCTGCTTCCTGATGTTCGAATGTGCACAAATGTACAAAAGATCAAAAGGATACCTTCTTGTATGTGATTTTTTGCTGTAGTATAAACCAATGTCACACATAGAAAACACTTAATTGATGTCATATAATGATGACTTGTTAAATGTATGTCTACAGTGGTTTATTAAACATCATAGTAATTTATTTAGTCAGTCATCATGTTCATTTTCATGAATAGGAAGGAAATTTAAACCATAGCCAATGCAGACAAAATATCTGACCCGCGATATCTGACGTGAGTCATGACAGCAGGTGTGTCCAGGGTCGTCCGTCTTTTGAACTCCTCCCAGCTGGCTGGCAGATCATGTGGCGATTATTTAATAAATAAATGTGAATTACAAATAATACTAAAGAGGTTCTACCTGATGAGACTATTTTTTCCATAGACTAAAGTTTATGTTTTTACGAAGTTTTTCCTGCTGTATTCTCCGTAAACAGTAAAGTAATTTCTATGCCTACTTCTGCAATCTCACTTCCGGTATGACACATTTTTATGCATTTGACCTCACTTCCTGGACTCGTCTGATGGTCTCTAAGTAGGCGTGTTCGACTTGATGCAGATCTGACTTGATGTGATGCATGCTGGGTTGAACACAATGCATATTGGGATGGACGCAATGCTTACTGGTTAGAAATCCTGTCCGTCTTCTGTCAGCTGGGGAGGGACTTACCACCGTGTCACCATGTCACATGACCTTAAAATATTGCGGGAGTCTTAGTCTGCAGACAGATCTTGCAGCTGCCTTCCACGAGCTGCACGAGCTAAAACACGCCCTCATGACG
>NW_027468848.1:1950011-1957511 GCF_046254945.1 Alosa pseudoharengus
CTCCAGGCTCTGATAATGTCCTGACGTGCCTGGAGGACGGCATGTGGTCATTCCCTGAGGCTCTGTGTGAGCTGCGCTGTCCGGCGCCCCCTCCTGTTCCCCATGCGCTACTGCAGAGCAAGCGCTGCAATGCCACTGGCCTCAAGGTCGGCTCCTTCTGCAAGTACAAGTGCCTGCCAGGATACCACGTTCCCCACACCAGCAAGCCCAGGAGGTGTGTGAGTGTGTGTGTGTGTGTGTGTGTGAAATGAGTGTGTGTGTCTCCTCAAGGCGGGCGTTTAAGCTGCAGTGTATGGAGGAGGGTGTGTGTGTAGATATGTGTGTGTGTGTGTGTGTAAATATGAGAGTGTGTGTGTGTGTAGATATGAGAGTGTGTGTGTGTAGATATGTGTGTGTGTGTGTGTGTGTGTGTGTAGATATGTGTGTAGATTAGGGGTGGGCGATATGGACAAAAAATAATATCTCGATATTTTTTGTGATTTTGACGATAACGATAATTAGTCGATATCCTTAAAAAAAAATTGTAAAAGTCTGAGTTACTTTACAGCTCATTATTTATGAATAGCATCAATACGATAATAACCAATAACCTAACCTGTGACTTTTTAACCAAATCAACCAATGCATTGTCACTCTATGACACATTTCCAATTTTGCCCCCACTTGTGTGTGTGGCAATGACATGGTCTAGCTGACTAAGCTACGTTAGAGAAGATGAATAGGCCTAACAGTTTCCCAAGAGAAAGTCTGAAGCTGAAGTTCCTTTCAAAAACCTTTACTTAGGATTCACTGTAAAACTAAGAGCAGACCAACAGAGTAGCCTACATCTCAGTTATTCCCTTCGATGTTTTGTTTAAGAGAAATCATGTAGGCTAGCATTCCAAGTTACAGAATAGAAACTAATGCGTTAGCTTATGGCTAATGTATATGAGAAATCCCACAGAGATGCTAACGGTTAGCATAATTGATACACGTAGATATTTAGAGCGAACTTTAGTCCATTTACAAAAGGGTTACATGAGAAGAGTTCTTTGTTTACAACTGACTACTAAAATACTCAAAGGCAAATGTTTTCTCTCCATATAATACCATGTAGGAAAAAATGTGACTGTCTCATCAATGCTACGTGAACAGAAGTAGCTGCACAAAATCCCTTGTAGGCTACGTCTGGATCTTGCTACACAAAATAAACATTAGGCCTGCGTGTGACCACGTGGACCCACTAGCGATCATGTGACACATGCTCTGCTGCAATGGGGCTTCTCTTGCATACACCTCCTGGATTTAGTGAACGTATGGGGTTTCGAGTTCGAATGTTTTTTCCCCCCATAAGTAATTGAAATACTCGATAATGTACATTTGCACATCGTTAAAACAACAATCACGATATTATCGCAGATGATATATATCGCCCACCCCTAGTGTAGATATGTGTGTGTGTGTGTAATGAGTGTGTGTTTCTCCTCCAGGCGGGCGTTTAAGCTGCAGTGTACGGAGGAGGGTGTGTGTGTAGATATGTGTGTGTGTGTGTGTGTGTGTGTAGATATGTGTGTAGATATGTGTGTGTGTGTGTGTAATGAGTGTGTGTTTCTCCTCCAGGCGGGCGTTTAAGCTGCAGTGTACGGAGGAGGGTGTGTGTGTAGATATGTGTGTGTGTGTGTGTAATGAGTGTGTGTTTCTCCTCCAGGCGGGCGTTTAAGCTGCAGTGTACGGAGGAGGGTGTGTGTGTAGATATGTGTGTGTGTGTGTGTGTAATGAGTGTGTGTGTCTCCTCCAGGCGGGCGTTTAAGCTGCAGTGTACGGAGGAGGGTGTGTGTGTAGATATGTGTGTGTGTGTGTGTGTGTGTGTAATGAGTGTGTGTGTCTCCTCCAGGCGGGCGTTTAAGCTGCAGTGTACGGAGGAGGGTGTGTGTGTAGATATGTGTGTGTGTGTAATGAGTGTGTGTTTCTCCTCAGGCGGGCGTTTAAGCTGCAGTGTACGGAGGAGGGTGTGTGTGTAGATATGTGTGTGTGTGTGTGTGTGTGTGTGTGTGTGTGTAATGAGTGTGTGTGTCTCCTCCAGGCGGGCGTTTAAGCTGCAGTGTACGGAGGAGGGTGTGTGTGTAGATATGTGTGTGTGTGTGTAATGAGTGTGTGTTTCTCCTCAGGCGGGCGTTTAAGCTGCAGTGTACGGAGGAGGGCAGTTGGCAGGACGGCGCGTGTGTGCCAGTCACCTGTGAGGCTCCTCCCCCCGTGTTCCACGGCTGGTACCAGTGCACAGACGGCTTCCAGTTCAACAGCGACTGCCGGCTCAGCTGCCCAGACCAGGCCCACCATGCCCACCCCCAGGCCCACCCCCATGCCCACCAGGCCCACCAGGCCCACCATGCCCACCATGCCCACCAGGCCCACCAGGCCCACCATGCCCACCCCCATGCCCACCATGCCCACCAGGCCCATGCCCACCAGGCCCACCATGCCCACCAGGCCCACCAGGCCCACAGTGGCAGCCACGCCGCCCTCACGGTGAGAGCCTCTGGACGCTGCCCACAGGTCTGTCGCTCTCGCTTCCTTGCTCTCCCTCCGTCAGCACCCAGTCATCCATCCCTCCATCCCTCCATCCCTCCCTCCCTTCATCACCTTTCCTCCTCTTCCTCGTCCTCCTCTCCTCCTCTTCCTCCCCCTCTCCTCCTCTTCCTCATCATCTCCTCCTCCTCTCCAGGCTTCTCATCTCTCTGTTCTTCATACTTTCTCTCTTCTGTCTCTCATCTCTGCCTGTCACTCTCTTCTCTTTTCTTCCCTTCTCTTCTCTTCTCCTCTCTTCTCTTCTCTCCTCTCTTCTCTTCTCCTCTCTTCTCTTCTCTTCTCCTCTCTTCTCTTCTCTCTTCCCTCTCTTCTCTTCTCTCTTCTCTTCTCCTCTCTTCTCTTCTCTCTTCCCTCTCTTCTCTTCTCTTCTCCTCTCTTCTCTTCTCTTCCCTCTCTTCTCTTCTCTTCCCTCTCTTCTCTTCTCTTCCCTCTCTTCTCTTCTCCTCTCTTCTCCTCTCTTCCCTCTCTTCTCTTCTCTCTTATCTTCTCTTTTCTTCTCCTCTCTTCCCTCTCTTCTCTTCTCTTTTCTTCTCCTCTCTTCCCTCTCTTCTCTCCTTCACTCTCCTCCTCTATCTGCCTCTTCGTCCTCCTTCTCAAGGCTCTTGGGATACATTGTGTGTGTGTGTGTGTGTGTGTGTGTGTGTGTGTGTGTGTGTGTGTGCTTGTGTGTGTGTGTGTGTCTGTGTGTGTTTTTGTGTGTGTGTGTGTGTGTGTGTGTGTGTGTGAGTGTGTTTATGTGTGTGTGTTTTTGTGTGTGTGTGTGTGTGTGTGTGTGTGTGTGAAATAGTATGTCTAGTAATGTAATCTCCTGATGGCTCTGTCTCTCTCTTCCTCTCTTTCTCACTGATATTCTCTTTTTTTCTCTTTCATGAGTTCTGTTTGCTTCTCACGTTGTTCCCACATTCTCATCCTCCACTCCATGAGGCAAACTTCCTCAAGCATGACATCACTTCCTGTAGGACAGCAGCCGGTTCTGAGGATAATGTCTGGGCTACCTAAGGTCAAGAGCTGTGTTAGCACACACGCTGCTCTCTCTATTTGACCACACACACACACACACACACACACACACACACACACACACACACACACAAACACACGCTGCTCTCTCTATTTGACCACACACACACACACACACACACACACACACACACACACTGCTCTCTCTATTTGACCACACACACACACACACACACACACATATTTGACCACACACACACACACACACACACACACACACGCTGCTCTTTCTATTTGACCACACACACACACACACACACACACACTGCTCTCTCTATTTGACCACACACACACACGCACGCACACACTGCTCTATCTATTTGACCACACACACACACACACTGCTCTCTCTATTTGACCACACACACACACACACACAAGCGCTGCTCTCTCTATTTGACCACACACACACACACACACACACACACGCTGCTCTCTCTATTTGACCATTAGACACTAAAGTACTAGAGGCAAATTTAAACATGCAATAAGCATAGTGGTCATCTTAGTTAGTTTAAACATGTAAGCGTAGTGGTCATCTTAGTTAGTTTAAACATGTAAGCGTAGTGGTCATCTTAGTTAGTTTAAACATGTAAGCGTAGTGGTCATCTTAGTTAGTTTACAGTATAAGTATAGACTCTTTTGATACAGTATAAGTATATATTCTTTTGATACAGTATATGTATAGACTCTTTTGATACAGTATATGTATAGACTCTTTTGATACAGTATATGTATAGACTCTTTTGATACAGTATACATACAGTATATACTCTTTTGATACAGCATAAGTATATACTCTTTTGATACAGTATACTGTAAGTATATACTCTTTTGATACAGCATAAGTATATACTCTTTTGATCCCGTGAGGGAAATGACTGTGCACTGGTAAAGATATCAGGTGTGTGCACTGGTACAGGTATCAGGTGTGTGCTAGTGGTACAGGTATCAGGTGTGTGTTAGTGGTACAGGTATCAGGTGTGTGTTAGTGGTACAGGTATCAGGTGTGTGTTAGTGGTACAGGTATCAGGTGTGTGTTAGTGGTACAGGTATCAGGTGTGTGCACTGGTACAGGTATCAGGTGTGTGTTAGTGGTACAGGTATCAGGTGTGTGTTAGTGGTACAGGTATCAGGTGTGTGTTGGTGGTGTTGATGAATGTTCTTACGTTCTTTGGTTCTGCAGGGTTCCGTGTCCACTGTGATCCGCTGCAGAAAGGATGGGAACTGGACGGGTTCCTTCCAGCTGTGTCCTCACCTCACTGGGCAGTGCGCTCTCCCCCAGAACACCAGAACCGGCCTGCACCTGACCTGCAGGGACGGACACGGCGTAGGTGTGTGTCTGACCACACACACACACACACTATATACACACTATATACACACACACACACATAACACACACACACACAACACACACACACACACACGCATAACACAAACACACACACACACACATATAACACACACACACATAACACACACACACACACACACGCATAACACAAACACACACACACACACATAACACACACACACACACACACGCATAACACAAACACACACACACACGCATAACACACACACACTAGACAAACACACGCATAACACACACACACTACACACACGCATAACACACACACCACACACACACGCATAACACACACACTACACACACACACACACACACGCATAACACATACATACTACACACACACACACACGCATAACACACACGCATAACACACACACACACACTAATAACACACACACACACATAACACACACACACACACACACAATACACACACAGCACACATAACGCACACACACACACACACACACACACACACACACACACAGTACACACACACACACACACACAACGGATGTGAAATATGTAAGACACACACTATGTATGTAAGTAAATGTTGTACTCATGTCCGTCATGATGAATCACATGAATTATTTGTCAGAAGTTTTGAACATGAAACCAGCTCTGTCCTGCTCTGCTCTGTCCTGCTCTGCTCTGCTGCTCTGTCCTGCTCTGCTCTGCTCTGTCCTGCTCTGCTTTGTCCTGCTCTGTCCTGCTCTGCTGCTCTGCTCTGTCCTGCTCTGTCCTGCTCTGTCCTGCTCTGCTGCTCTGTCCTGCTCTGCTCTGTCCTGTCCTGCTCTGTCCTGCTCTGTCCTGCTCTGCTCTGTCCTGCTCTGTCCTGCTCTGCTCTGCTGCTCTGTCCTGCTCTGTCCTGCTCTGCTCTGTCCTGCCCTGCTCTGTCCTGCTCTGTCCTGTGCTGTCCAGGAAAGGAGTGTGAGCTGGCGTGCAGAGATGAGAACAATAACGTGGTCATCCTGCCAAGAAACATGTCATCTGATGACCTCATGCAAGACCACTGGAGGAACCCCCCCAAAGCCAAGGTGCCGTTCAGAGCCCCTCAGAAATGAGACGCTTAAGGGCAACCTCCGTCATGTGGTGATGGTGCTCCCTCAGAAATGAGACCGCTTAAGGGCCACCTCCGTCATGTGGTGATGGTGCCCCCTCCGTCATGTGGTGATGGTGCCCCTTCCGTCATGTGCGTGATGGTGCCCTGCACCGTGCCAGTGAATGGGCAAATATGGATGGAGTGTGTTTGAAGTGGAGTGTGTTTGAGATGGAATGTGTTTGAGGTGGAATGTGTTTGAGGTGGAATGTGTTTGAGATGGAGTGTGTTTGAGGTGGAATGTGTTTGAGGTGGAGTGTGTTTGAGGTGGAGTGTGTTTGAGGTGGAGTGTGTTTGAGGTGGAGTGTGTTTGAGGTGGAATGTGTTTGAGGTGGAATGTGTTTGAGGTGGAATGTGTTTGAGGTGGAGTGTGTTTGAGGTGGACCGGGGTAAAAGCACAGACTGACAATAGAATGGCTATTCAGAGCACCAGTTTTGCATCTTTGTACTTTATGAAAAGCAACCTTAACTTTCGTTGTCCTTTCCAATGTCTTACTTTCACTTTCACTTTCACGTCATCCACTTAAACTTCAACATTAAAAAGAATCAAGGCCCCAGCAGTGGTGCGGCCCCAGCTGTGGTGCGGCTGGCTGGGGCACCTGCACCGTACGCCGGCGACCCGTGGTCCTTTCCGGATCCCACCCCGACTCTCTCTCCCACTCACTTCCTGTCACTCTCCACTATCCTGTCGCATTAAAAAAGGCATAAAAGCCCAAAAAAAAAAAGAATCAAACGTTTATGGAAGGTCGGTCAACTCTAGCAAGTAGGAAAGTTTAAGTGGATGATGTGAAAGTAACTCATTCGAAAGGCAAACGTTAAGGTTCAAAGACACAATTCTGGTGCTCTAAATAGCGATTCTGTTGTCTTTGAAAGGTTCTCTCATTGACGCATTTAACTGCAATTTGGATTAACACCTGCTTTTACAAGGCAGAATAGACTGCTATAACTACTTTGTTTTTTTGCACATACTGCGGAATACATAATTAAGTGCTCTTTACGCTTCCCCTCCCATCTCTTTACGCTAAACTCCCACTTTCTCCTTGACCCTCCCATGAATGCATATGCATGAGACAGAAAGTCGCAATTTGCCATTTTCAGCTCCCGTGACAGACAGGCAGTCTGTGCTTTTACCTCATCGTGGTCTGTTAGTACATACCTCGCAATGATTTTACACGCACATTGCGAAACAGATACGCCTGAAGTGGGCGCAAAAGCGTTAGCACATCTGGCCCTATGTGCGGAGTGTGTTTTTTATATGGGCTTTGTGTGTGTGTGTGTGTTTGTGTGTTTTAGGTGGACTGTGTGCCGATTGTGAATGAGAGAGACTATGTGCGGAGTGTGTTTTTTAGATGGGCTCTGTGTGTGTGTGTGTGTGTGTGTTTTAGGTGGACTTTGTGTGGACTGTGTTTGAGAGAGACTATGCAGACATCCCAAGTCT